>NW_028262290.1:97896071-98227500 GCF_047370975.1 Nipponia nippon | reverse complement strand
TACCTAGGATATTTGTATGTTCATTTAATTGTTTTTTTTTTTTTTCTTTAAGTGCAGATGATATCAAGTAGTGCCTTTCAGGCTCTAATTAGAAATACCACCAACCAGGGTGAGCATTTGGTCCTGTTAATCTGACCAGGAGATGCATTATAATTAATTTTGGCTGTATATTGCTTGTCCTGTTTGCTTCTAGCACAGAAAGGAGTGGTGTACCCACGAATGTGTTTAGTCAGGTATAGGACCTTCTTGCTGTTGCATGTGTAATCAACTTCTGCTATTAAGGCTCCTCTGGGAGCCGGTAAATGAGTAGCATATGTAATTTCTTCATTAGCATACCTGTTTACTCCCAACTGTGCTTTGAAGTAGATTGGGGCAGGCTTCCAGTCCAGCAAACTCCCATCACAGCAGTAAGTTCCAACCTTATGAAACTTAGGTAACCTACAGTTGCTTATATATGTTCTGGCCCCTGTCCATCATCAAAGGGGAATATCTTTAGAGAATACCTTTTCTCTTTTTTTTGTACTCTGTTCTCATAAAAATGATGCTTTCTGATTTTAGTCTAAATGTGGGGAGAGCTGAAGAGCATGTTTCTAGGGGTGGTGCATTGGAGGTTATCATGTGCAGTTCCACTGCAGAGTGCTTAAATTCCCTTTAGGATGGCTATCTGTGCACTACTCAGTTCAGTGCACAAAAGTGAGATCCTTACCACAGCTCCTTTCCTCACAGCCCTCCCACAGGTAAAAGTGTACTTGGAGTATATTGGTAAGTCATATATTAACTTTTAAATTGCCAGTGAACTGAATGCATGTAACATCTTTACACAGATTTCCTGAGGCAACTTTAATGTCCATGTATAATGAAAGCCCAGGGTGAATAGTGTATATGTTGAAGAAAGCCTGTTCTTTGTCTCTGACCCACAGCTCTGGCACTTCTTTCCGAAAGAATTAGGGAAGACAGTGAACCTGCTAAGCTGCCAGGCAAATTTTGAGACTTACATTTTTAAATAATTTTCCCATAAACACCCATTTCCTTATGTTTACTGCTTCTTACTCTACTCACTTTCAGAGCTCTGTAGTGTAGCAGAATTCTCAACAGAGCTCCTCCTTCAGTGCACTTGTGCTCTTTTTTTACGTTGCTCTAAATATTCTAGTAGCCACAAAGTTCTCTGTGACGCCTTTCCCTGAAAAGGCTTTACCTTCACAGACACTGTTTGCATCTGTTACAACGGCATGAAACCTTTGAGAAGGTAGCCCTGAAAGGTTTTCAGATAGTTTCTAACTGTGCTCCTGGGGCATTGGAACAACATGACTGGCTTTTTATGGCATAAATTACAGAAGTGACATGAAAACAGATGAGTTTATTAAAACAGAGTGAATCACTGATGACATTTAAGTCTAATTAAGTCAGGCTACTCAGCTTAATGATTTTGTTCCTGAGGAGGTAACTATTTTGGAATGTGTAATGTTTAACACAGACCTTCTGCAATAGGGTATTGTACCTAGGGGTGCCATTATCAGGGTCTGTAATAGCAAATGCTTTCACTGAAAAGGCTGTTCCAAGTTAAATCACGGTGAAATTTATCCCAGCCATTTGATAATGCTATCCCAAAATGTTGTCATGGTTGAATAAACAGTTGGGGGTAGGAGCAGGGCAAAGGGTATTCACAATGACAAGGTGAATCTATTTGTAGCCTGGAATAAGATGGGTAAAGCCAAAAGGTAGTTGTCATCCTCACCTATGAAAATGCCCTATTGTTTTGTTCAAAAAAATACAGAAGTGAAACATGTATTTCGGTCTCAGTAATAAAAGTACTGCAAATTGAGGGGAAAGCTGCTAGATGCTGTCCCTCTCAGTGATGTACTCCATGCATTTCAAAAGATAAACTCCTATTAAATGTTCACCAGTGCCCCGATTGGCTTTTCTTGCTTCTCTACTGGGCTGCAGCATTTCTGTCTCTATGCAGCCAAGACACACTTTTAATTAATTTTGATTTGCAGTCTTTGCCCGCAGCTTAGTAGTGCAAGGATATTTTGTTGTGTAAACTAGATATTGCTCCTCTGACATAGCTGCTGTTATACAGACAGCCTTCCTGGAAATTAAACCTTAGACTCCTTCCTTCAGCACTAATATGACTGGCTGCTTACTGCTCAGGCACTTGACTAGAAAATGCTGTTTATTTCTTCAGCAGAGTATATTTAACTAACCCTGTTATCACTGCTGGCAAGCAATGCTCAAAGGGGCCGGTACGTGCCCGTATGCCATATCTGCACTGTCTGGGACTTCCAGAAGTGATATCTCCATCTATGTATTAGACTAATAGATTGCACATAGAGCTTTTTATTCCCCTGCTATTCTGCAGTCAGGACAAAGTTGCTACTTGGCAACAAGGAAGTTCTTGACCTGGGGGGGAGTTATTTAGTTTGGGGTTTTGTTTTCTAATTTTTTGGGTGGGTTTTGCTGATGACACTAAACGTAACGGAAAGCAGAACTATAGATCTCAGTGCTTGAAATGGTTTTTGATGACTGCACAGAGCAAGAATTATATCTGTGATGTGCCTATCATCAAAGGGCACCCTTTGCAAGTCTTTCACTTGCTGAAGTGCTTCCTTGAGTCCTCTTGGCAAAGGTAGAGCAGGGTGGTATGAAAGCTCTGAAATGCTCTCTGGCAAGGCTCTTTTCTAACCACAGATTTCTGTGTAGGGTGATTGGGCATGTTCAGGTTTGTCAGTTCAAGTGTTTTAAATCTGTCATAATAAATGCAGAGAGTTACAATTACATGGACAAAACACACATACATTTTTGCATGCCCTTTGATCTGCAAGGTTATCATCTTTCCTATTTTGATTTGAACAGTATCAGTGTTTCAAATTGCTCCTCGTTACTATCGCTGTGTTACAAGAAGCAACTGCCACTGTACTCCAAAACACGAAGTGATGCACTCAGTACGTTACAAATATTAGGTTCTTACTTAGGCAATAGTGACCTATGTACAAAACCAAAACAAGATAAAAACCCCAAACCAAAATCTGCAAAAGAGACAAAATAATCCCACATGCAGATAAATAAATAATTACTAAAACCCAGATCCATTTCACTACATCTGCAATATGTTAATACAGCTATCACTTTTTTTGCTTCATGGAGAGTTGTCATCTGTTGTGTCCTTGCTTCACTGTAAAATTGCACTGGATCTGCCAAATCACACATGCAATATTAAACACCACAGGCAATGGATTCATGCACAGCAAATGTTACGTAAACTGTTGAGATAATTCTAAGTCCTAATTTATGTCACTGAACAAATCTTCTGTGTTTCTTCCTCCAGCTAACTTTGCCACTTACATGGTTTGTTTATTGTTTCAGTCAGGAACCTATGAACTATAATCCTTTCCTAAAGCCAGCAGGGCATTCTTAAATGGACCTCGCTCAGAAGAATGGACATTTATATAATTGCAGCGCATATCATTTACATATTCTATTGCCTGTAAATGCAACTCCATTGCTAGACTTTGTCCCACACAGAGAAACATACAGTGAAGGGTAATCTTCTAGCTTGATAGTCCAGGAGAGAGGCATAACCATGAATGCTTAATATAGAAATAGCCAAACTTGCAGAGGGCTGTACTGGCCAACTGCCAAGAATCCAAGCACTATACTTGATTTATATAGATATTTGCATAGTCTTATAATCTAGAATAAATTTTGCTGATATTAGCAACTTTATTGCAAGTGGAAATAAAAGTATCAATACCACTGCAATAAAAAGCTGCAGATTGTTTGTTTTGCCTTCCCTGTTGTAGATACAGCAGCTGTTTGTTGTTTTGTTGGGAATGCTTAACTTCACATTTCCTTTCATAGCAAGCTGGGTGTCTGGGACACTAGTTGGCTGCATGGCTCTAAAGGGCATAGGATGGCATCAGATACTGAGATCTGGTTTCTTCGTTTCATTTTCATGCAAGTCCTATCAAAGTGTTCTCATTATCTAAAAAGACAATGGAAAGCAAGAAGTCACAGCACTCTTCAGGATTCATGATGCTGCAGAGGCTAGACTGGTTGTCATGTTCAGACAATCATATGATAATACAGGAGGTCTCTAGTCCAACCTCCTGCTCAAATTAGGGCCAGCTATGGGATCAGACCAGGTTGCTCAGGGTTTTAACCAGTTGAGTACTGGAAATCTCCAAGGCTGGAGACTGTACAGCCTTTGTGAGCAATGTGTTCCCCTGCTTGACTGCCCTCATGAGGGGAAAAGCATTTCCTTATAGCCGGTCTGAACCTCTCTTGTTTCAATTTATGCCCATTGCCTCTTGTCCTCCCACGATGCACCACTGTGAAGAGCCTAGATTCATCTTCTTGATAGCCCCCTTGTAGCTACTGGCAGGCTGCTGTTATGTTCCCCTTCATACCTTCTCAAGGCTGAACAAGACCTGATCTCTCAACCTCTCCTCATAGAGCAAGAGTTCTTACCCCGAACCATCTTGGTGGCTCTCCGCTGAACTTGTTCCAGGTTATCTATGTCTTTCCTGTATTGAGGGGTCTAAAACTGGACACAGTATCTAAATGTGATCTAATGAGTACTGGGCACATCAGTCTACTGAGCATGTCAGTCTACTGGACGTCCTCCTTTTCGTACAGCCCAGGATGCTGTTGTCCTTCCTTGCTGCCAAGCACGCAGCTGGGTCACATTCAGCTCACTGCAAATCACAACGCCCAGGTTCTTCTCAGCAGAGCTGCTTCCCAGTCAGTCAGTTCCTGCCCCATCTTGATGCTGGGTCTCTTCCTTCCTGAGGGAAGGACTTTGGATTTCTATCTCTTGAATTTCATAAGGTTGTTGTCAGCCCATTCATTCCTCCAGTCTGTGTAGGCCCCTGTGAATGGCAGCTCTGCCCTCAAGCAGGGCTGCCCTGCTTAAGGGGGGACTGTCATCCTCCCCTCCCCTTCCAAGTTTGGTGTTATCTGCAAATTCGTCAGTGTGCCCTCCATCACATCACCTCCTCTAGGTCATTTATAATGATGTCAAATAGGATAGGTCCCAGGATTGACACCTGCAGTACTGCACTAGCCACCAGCCTCTGGGTAGTGTACGTCCCATTAATCACTATCCTCTGAGCCTAATCATCCAACCAGTTATTCACCCATCTTGTTGTTCACCCATCTAGACCATAACATCCTAACTTGGGTGCAAGAATACTGTAGGAGACAGTGTCAAAAGCCTTGCTAAAGTTGAGGTACGTGTCAGCCATTGCTCTCCTGTTTGTCCACAGATCCAGTCATTGCAGCGCAGAAGGCAATCAGATTGATCCAACATGACTTACTCTTGTTCAATCCAGACTGTTCCTAATCACTTTCTTCTCCCCAATGTACCCAGAAGTGTGTTTCAAGAGGACTTGTTTCATGGTTTTGCCAGGGAGCAAAGTGAGTTTGACTGTCTGGTTGTTCTCTGGATTCTTCTTTTGTCCTCTTCTGAAGCGAGACGCATCATTTGCCTTTCTTCAGCCATCTGGGCTCTCCCTTGATTTCCATGGCCTTTCAAAGATGATTGAGAGTGGCCCTGCCAGGATTTTAGCCAGTTTCCTGACCACCCATGAATGTAGCCTGCCAGGTACTATGGCCTTTTATGGGTCAAGTTTTCTCAAGTAATCCTCATCTTCTGCTGGTAGTTCTTATCCTTGGACCCTTTTTTCTAAACAGAGAAGCCTAGGAAATCTTGTTTGTGAGGACCGAGGCAAAGAAGACATTATCTGTGCCTGCTGTCACACACCCCATGTAACAATGGTCCCACAGTTTCCCTGTTTGTCCTTTTAGTACTAAGGGCTCTTGTTGCCCTTGATACCCCTTACAGGTGTCAACTTTAGGTAAGCTTTGGCTTTCCTAGTGTTGTCCCTGCATGCCCAGAAAATATTTCTGTATTCGTTCTTTATAGCCTGTCCCTGCTTCCACCTCCTGTATACTGCCTTTTCACACTGAAGCTTCATCTCAAGTTCCCTGCCTAGCCAAGAGAGTCTCATGAAGCATCTACTTGTCTTCCTGAATATCAGAGTGGATCATTCTTGCACTTGGAGAATGCTGTCCTTGAAGACCTGCCAGTTTCCTAGAGATCCTTGGCCCTTCAGAGCTGCCTCCCACGGGAATCCCCTGAATAAACTGAAGTCTGCTCACCTGAGGTCCACCTGAGTACTCTGCTACTGTCCTTCCTCACACCTGTCAGGATCTTGAACTTCGCTATTCCATGGCCACTGCTGCCAAAGCTACTAGTGATTACCATATCTCCAGCTAGTTCTTCCTTGTTAGTGACTAAGAGATCCAGCTGTGTGTCACCTTTGGTTGGCCCATGCTGTACTGGTTGCCTTTGGTTCCACAGACTTACTCTGTTGGGAGATTGCATCTAACTGTTTTGTTGCTTGCAGTCAACTTACAGACAAGTGTCTGAAGCCCTCAGATTTACCCAAATTGATTTTTTTCTTTCTTTGTTTGTTTTTGAAAAGATTTTTCTGTGTTATAGAGCTCTGCAACTTTGCTGTAGTTGGGTAGATGTTTAGCAGTCAGATCAGTACAGCTGTGTCCTAATGAATCCTGCCAGACCTAAATTAGATCTGTAACCAGCTGTACACAGCAGTCTCCTCTATTTGGATGCTTTACTGACCACCTTAATCCCAGGACACAGATGCAGCCCCCACGCTGCCAATAGTCATCCCTATTATAAAGTATGCTGGGTAGATTCCAGGGGCAGAAATTGAAGGCTTGGAGGAAGTATATGGGGTTTTTCTGACTTTGAAAATGGCAGTATGAGTGTCATCCAGACAGAACATTCTCTGCATCTGACTCTGAGGAGCATCCATTTTCCAAGATGCCATGCTTTGCTATTGCTTGCAGTGCCCTCTGTGGAGAAGAAAAAGCTCTGAGTAATCCCTGAACACAAAGACAGTAGAGAGTCCTCGTACAAGGTCTTGGCATTATCTGTCGAAGACAGTGGACGTCTTAAACATAGGCAAAGACTTTTAGAACTTTCTACAGTCACCAACAGACTTCCCCGATTTTCCAATAACTCATGCACCTTTACCTGCAAGAAGTTAAATGTGAAATTTTAATTCTCTTTGAATGGAAAAAGCAGAAAGAAGTTACTGCAGAGTGTCACTGGGAAGCTGGTTTGTACTGCATGACAAAGATATGATACATGTATTGTCTTTCATACAAAATCAAAAGAAGGATTTTATTTTTACTTCTAAGTGAGTAGATGATAAAAAAAAGGTGATACTGTTTGAAGTTATACTTGGAGCAACTTATGTGAAGTACATTAAATATGACCCCCTTCTTCCCTTTAATGTCGATCCATCTGCTTGATCTTGGCTCCTACATTTTCATATTTCCTTTAGATGTTCCTTAACAGCCTTCAGGTCAAAAGTGCAGATTCAGAGAGCCCTCCATGATTGGAGGATATAGAATTGTTTTGTACAATCCAGTGTTGTTTGTTAGGCATTTGGGGAAATCCATCTTTTTTGTTAAGAGTGTACAGTGAGTTGCTTGTTCCTCAGCAAAGGTTATACACCTGTATTTGCTGTCCCCTATTGCTGTGTATTTTAAGAAGAAAGAGCTGTAAGTTTGTGTTCGAAGACTGACGTATATTTATAAATATGTCAGTGACAAAAGAAGGGCCAGGGAGAATCTCCCTCCTTTGTTGGATGCAGAAGGTAACCTTGCCATGAAGGATGAGGAGAAGGCAGGGGTACTTAATGCCTTCTTTGCCTCAGTCTTTAATAGTCAAGCTAGTCATCGGCCCCTGAGCTGGGAGATGGAGATAGGATGCAGAGTGAAGTCCCAGTTGTTGAAGAGGTGGCAGTCGCTGACCTGCTCCTCCACCTGGATGCGCACAAGTCCATGGGCCCAGATGGGATCCACCTGAGGATACTGAGGGAGCTGGCAGAGGAGCTGGCCAGGCCACTCTCCATCATTTATCAGCAGTTCTGGTCAACCGGGGAGGTCCCGGATGACTGGAAGCTAGCAAACGTGACACCCCTCTACAAGAAGGGTCGGAAGGAGGATCCCGGGAACTACAGGCCTGTCAGCCTGACCTCGGTGCCAGGGAAGGTCATGGAGCAGGTCATCTTGAGTGCCATTATGCAGCAAGTGCGGGACAACCGAGGGATCAGGCCCAGCCAGCATGGGTTTATGAAAGGGAGGTCCTGTTTCACTAACCTGGTCTCCTTCTCTGACAAGGTGACCCGCTTAGTGGATGAGGGGAAGGCTGTGGATGTTGTCTACTTGGACTTTAGTAAGGCCTTTGACACAGTCTCCCACAGCATTCTCCTGGAGAAGCTGGCTGCACACGGCTTGGATGCGTGCACTCTGCGCTGGGTTAAAAACTGGCTGGACGGCCGAGCCCAGAGAGTGGTGGTAAATGGAGTCAAATCCAGTTGGCGGCCGGTCACGAGTGGTGTTCCCCAGGGCTCAGTACTGGGGCCGGTCCTGTTCAGTATCTTCACTGATGATCTGGATGAGGGGATCGAGTGCACCCTCAGTAAGTTTGCAGATGACACCAAGTTGGGTGGAAGTGTCGATCTGCTGGAGGGTAGGAAGGCCCTGCAGAGGGACCTGGACAGGCTGGATCGATGGGCCGGGGCCAACTGTATGAGGTTCAACAAGGCTCAGTGCTGGGTCCTGCACTTGGGTCACAACAACCCCATGCAACGCTACAGGCTGGGGGAGGAGTGGCTGGAGAGCTGCCTGGCGGAAAAGGACCTGGGGCTGTTGGTTGACAGCCGCCTGAACATGAGCCAGCAGTGTGCTCAGGTGGCCAAGAGGGCCAATGGCATCCTGGCCTGTACCAAGAATAGTGTGGCCAGCAGGACCAGGGAGGTGATAGTGCCCCTGTACTCAGCACTAGTGAGGCTGCACCTCGAGTACTGTGTTCAGTTTTGGGCCCCTCACTACACGAAGGACATCGAGGTGCTGGAGCGTGTCCAGAGAAGGGCAACGAAGCTGGTGAAGGGTCTAGAGCACAAGTATTATGAGGAGTGGCTGAGGGAGCTGGGGTTGTTTAGTCTGGAGAAGAGGAGGCTGAGGGGAGACCTTATTGCTCTCTGCAACTACCTGAAAGGAGGCTGTAGCGAGGTGGGGGTCGGTCTCTTCTCCCTAGTAACGAGTGATAGGACAAGAGGAAACGGCCTCAAGCTGCGCCAGGGGAGGTTTAGGTTAGACATTAGGAAAAACTTCTTCACCGAGAGGGTGGTCAAGCATTGGAACAGGCTGCCCAGGGAAGTGGTTGAGTCTCCATCCCTGGAGGTATTTAAAGAACGGATAGATAGGGTGCTCGAGGACATGGTATAGATGGACTTGGCAGTGATACGTTGATAGTTGGACTCGATGATCTTAAGGGTCTTTTCCAACCTTGACGATTCTATGATTATATGATAAGTTTGGAGTATAAAGTGAGATTGCTATCCGTGGAAATAAAAGGAAAATTGCATGTTGTAATAAAAAGATCTAACTCTTAATCTTGAAATACATATTAATTTTTTTTAAGCAACTTACCAGTATTTGTTTTTCCTTCTCTTGCTGCTCTGAGGAAAAGTAGTATATATCCTTTTCTGATAATCAGAGAAACAAGGATACAATAGTTCTGCCCACAGACAAAAAGAGTGTATTTCTCTTGCGTTTTGAAGGCAGGTGCAAGCTCACTTTGCTCAAACTGCAAGGCCCCTGGAAGTTGTATAGATTTAATAGTGTGACACTGAGCTCAGGATATGTCCTGCTGAGAAACTAATGGCTTCTACTTGGCTTGGAGCAAGAAGAGTGAGCTCCCGCTTGCTTGCAGAATACCATGTAGAAATTAACAGACAAATGAAAACTCCAGGTTTTATTATGGTTCTCAGACTACTAATATACTTTTTTTTTTCCTTTGCCGAAGTTGTGGGTTGCAGGTTGGTTCCCCACACTGCCATTGAAGAACAAGAGTGAAAAGCCAAACAAGGGAGGAGTTCGTCATGTATAGGTGAAGTTCCATTGCACTCTTGCATTAGACAGCAAACATATACTGCTGTATATAAATAAATCATAGGACCTACATAAGTGGTATGTCCAGTCCTGCATCTGCAAGGATGTTCACATCTTAGCCCATGTTAAAAACCTGTCCTTTGAGACAGACAGACAACTCAAGTCTCTGAAGATAGCAGGTACAAATTAAGGACTGCAGCAAGTAATGGATATTGAATATCTTTGGCAGAGTGTTACCATAGGGAACAGTGAACCAACAGGGAAGGTTACTGTAAGTGGAGAAAAGTAACTTGTAGAGTTGATCTGAAATGTATCCTTTGATGTGAAACAATATGTCTGCAAACCTTCTCCCTCTGCCCTTCTTATTAAGCAAACTAATAGTTTAAAAATAAAGGAAGTACTAGAACACTAATTAGTATGGTTAAGGTAACCTTCCTCTTTTCTGAAAGCAAATCCCAGTGTCCTGTTTCAGTTCATTCTGTGTCAAAACCAACCTTGGAGTTGCTGAAGTGAGAGAATTCTATAAAGGGCTAGGATAAATGCTGATAAAACTAGCACTTTTTGGAAAGAAAAAGGAGTAATTACCCATAACTTTGGGCAGTAAAGTGTAAATCCTTTGTTTATCCTCCACTGTGATAGTCTCATTATTAAAAATTGAGTCACTTGACTACGTGTAAGTACAGCATGTGGTCTATTTCTAGAATGAAGAGACCTCAGATATACATCTCATCCTTAGGATCTTATATACAGATTAATCTATCTTTGAACAAACACTTTCTAAATAGCATGGAATGCCCTTGGGGGTGGAAGGGAAAGAAGGGAAATATTCATAAAATTCAAGAAGAGGGGAAGCTATTGCATGCTTAATTACCTTTCTGTAATATTTCTCTAGGTCAACCACAAGATCTGGAGAGAGAAAGAACTGAAAACTACTATGTAGTTGGACATTCCTTTTTAATTTACAGATTCCTTGAAATTTCTCACTGGAGATACAGATCCTGTACAGCAAATCTGAACCTACTGATTCTAGACTTGCTTTGGCAGACTCCTTAGAAGTAATCTATGTCTCCTCAGGAGTCCAGAAACCACAGGTTGAAGTAGCTGAGATACTATAATTAGCAGATCCCACACTTGCTGATTTCAGCCAAGGTGGCATCTGCTAAGTACTTACTGCCCTGTAGATTACTTCAGGGAAGCATTTTGCATGATCAAATAAGGAATGAATCTAAATAATTGCCTGAACTTGTCTTTTGATTGCATCTAATACTGATGCTTCATTACTTCGAGCAAATGCTGACTCTTGTCAAAGTCTGCAAAATGGAAAGGAACAGATTAACCATGCAGCCTCTCAGCTAGGATACCAGAATTCACTATATTTATCTTTATCTCTGGGTAAATACAGCTTTGTAGACTACTTTCGTTTTCACTACCTTTCCTTTTTTTTTAAATTCAGAGTTGCATCAGTGTGGCATCTTCTTCCTTACCAAGAACCCTGAGCATGTTTGAACATCAGAGATGTCCTCCTTGCTGAGAAACTGAACTGAATATAGATGCCTAATTGTCCCTTATCCAACTGTTCATTGTCAGAATTTTCAGTGGTCACCAGCCTTTGCTCTTTTAGTGCTCCTTGTACCTTTCCCTTTTCCTTGTCCATTCTGCTATACCCTCTAAGTTATCGGCCTGTCCATAGTGTCCCTGCAGCTCCAGGTCTCCTTACCACCTGCTCCTTCTTTTGCTTTCACAGGTGCTCAAGTTAATTCTTTAGGTTCTACTTTGTAATTCTCTCCTTTGTATTTGAGTGATGTACACCCAACCACAGGTCACATCTTGCTTCTGCTTCTTCCACCACTGAATGTCTTGAAAGGGCATTTCAAGATCCAGAGAGACTGTCTGTACTGAATTATTTCCAAGAGTCTTTTCAAGTCTTTCTTAAGCAGAAGTCCCACTGCTCCCATCAAGTCCCTCTTTGAGACTTTCATTTCCTTCCCTAAGCCTTTTTGTTGCCATTCTTTCTCCAAATGTCACAAGTGTTACTGACTTCAGGAAGAAGATGGAAAGGCTCTATCACAAGCTTTTTCCATCAACTTACCTTCTTTTCTCCTAATAGCTTTTGTTGCTGGTCTTTTCCTGATCTGTTTCCTTCCCCAGTGAGGCGTGCCAGCATGACTGAACTACTTCCTTCCCCTCCTTCATTTGTCTGGTGGCTCCTTCTATTCATGTCCTAAATGCATTTTAATGTTCCATGTCCTTAAATACGTAAGAGTAATACCATAATAATCCTATTCTCTATCATCTTGAGTATCGTTAGGTGATAACCTCTAACCTTCCCCCACTTTCTACCTATCCTCATTGTTCCTTACCGGTCTGTCAGAAATGCAGCTCCTACAACCGCCTTCTCCTGCCTGACAATCAAGTCATGTTCTTGTCTCGCTGAATCTTCCCACTCTCTCTTCCATGATCAAACGCTTCATCCCAACAGTTCACCAAGCCAAATCTCTGACTTTGGTTCCTTTTGTATAGTCATCACTGCCAACGCCAGTGCTCCTTTCACTTGCTCTCCCTCATGCTTGCTTGCTGCTACATTATCTCCCAGCCTGTGGGTATCTCCTTTTTTTCATTCAAATTCTTCCTCAAAGCTCATTTCATCAGGGCCATTGTCACTACCATGCCCTCACCATTCTATTATTATTTACAGGCTCTTTAATGATAGGAGAAAATGTAGAAAGCAAAAGGAAATGGACGGAAACATTGTAAGTTGTCACTATCTCTGCATCTTCAAAAGAGTCTTTTGACATCCGTTGTTCTTCAGGATGAAGTAGGACAGTGTTTTCCTTGTAGAGCACCCCAAACGCTACTGGTGCCTAACAAATATTGGTAATAACTGTAACTGGTCCTTTCTTCTATGCAGTCACCAGGAATTGTCAATGTATAGGGGTTGTATAATCAGGCTGCTGTCTCAGGGACCTGCTGTCAGTCTCTCCATCTCCCTTGTGAGCAGCAGAGAATGACTATGTATTAATAATGAGCTATGAGATGCTTGAGATTTTCATCTCCTCACTAACGAGAGAAAGGCAAAGGAAACGTATGTAAGAGATCCTTGTCTGAAGTGAAGACCAGATGCCATTTTCATGCAGTTCTAAAACACTCTTTAGACTCTTTGCTTGTATTGTATAAGGAGCTGCTGTGGCATACGCAGTCAATATGGACAAGAAACAAAGGAGTCACTTATGTGGGACATGAATACTGTTTCCTGAGGTACTCATACTGCCAGTGGGAACCACAGTTATTCACTTGCTGGCTGAAGAAGTGGGATTCTGCTACTGACATCAGCAGAAGGGGAGTTTGATCTGCTCTTCCCATTTCAAAAGTTGGTCAAGAAAGATATTAAGCGCTTTGAAAAATGTGACTCCAGTGCTGAACAAAATAGGTTACAGAGGGTGGCTGAAGAATTAAGTCACTTTCATAAATGTGTTTTCAGCTGTAACAGAGACCAGATCATTCAGTAGTTTTCCTCTTTCAGTTTTCAACATAAACTGGGGATTTGGTGAGTGGCTTATCTGAAGACAAGGTCCTTGTTTTGCATCTTAATTCCATGGCAGGAAAATGTATACCCACGCTTCAACTCAATGTGGATTTTTAATGGCATACAAAGAACTTCCTGCACCAGATTGTAGTATATAACGGCAGCAGCTCCCTGGCGCAGTTCAGAATAGTATACAACATGTTACAGTGGAATATGGACACAATAGGATCAAATGAACTTTCAGCAAGGAGGGAACAATTACAAAGGGTCTCTGAAAGTCCATTTGTGCTACACTACAATCTTTGTTTTTTAATAAGAATACTATTAAATTACAAAACTACCATTATCTCAGATAAGGAGTTCTCTCTTGGGTTGTTTTTTTTTTTTTCGGGGGTGGGGGGTGGGTTTGTTTCTTTTTTTTTTCCCCTGAGGACTGCTACCAGCTATTCACACATTTTAGCTTATAAAGAAAGCCCGTTTCTCCACAGTCAGTCTGAATTCTCTTTTCCTAAAGAATTAAAACAGAGCAGTGCCAAAAACATTAGAAGGCTTCTTTCTGTGAAACTGCACTCCTTTTTTTTTTTTTTAACAAAACAGACTTCTGAACAGATTAGGAGTACATTTACTGGGCATATAAAAGCAGAGAATACTTAGTCTGAAGGTGTCTTCATCACATTGCTGTTGTGTTCACTTGTACCCGTAGAAAATACTCAGTTTTAGCAGCACTTCTTTACCCATTCAATACAGATCTAAACAGCCACACAAGGTGTGAGGAAGCTCTTAGGATTCAGCTTGTTGATGCTGTCTGCTGTTCATGTTGGCAGAGTTCCCAGCAGAGGTTTTATATCTGAAGGTTATCATTGCTAGCTTCGATCATATGTACAATATCTCATTCCAAAGTGAGGGACAAAACCAAATTTGTGTATAACTTCTAATGGTAAAAACTACTCCACTATCAAAAGGAGAAATTTTTTTTTTTGCAATGATTTTTTACTTTGTGAAACAAATACACTGTTACTTAGCTCTGCAAGTGAGTTTTCTAGTCTGTCGCACATGAAACCTCTTGAGACATTGAACATGTGCTTTTGCCAGTAGGTATTAACATGCTTTGCTTCCCACTCGAGCAACTATTTCCATTAGATCCTAGTACTTTAGGCAAGAAAGAGAATGTGAGAGAGACACTGAGGGAGAGCAAATTCCTCTTGAATAACACAGCTTGTTTACAAACCTTCCACAGCCTGAACTAATCCAACGGGAGGTCTCTAAATTAGCTATTGGAAAAGCATTTCAGGATGGTTTGTGTGGTGGAATGGAACTGATAATAAAAGTTGCTTGTCTGTACCCTGTGAGCTGATTAGCTCAGGAAGAGTACACACAGTGTTACAATTAGCATTCAAAGCCTATTCATCTGTACACTGGCACAGAGAACAGTCTCTGTGGGAGGCTTAACTGGGAGAATTATTCCTTCTTCTACGCTGTTTATAGTTAGTTGGGCTTTAAAGGATCTAAAGCCTTTAAAAGAGACGTGGTCTTCAGGAAATCATTGAAGATGCTAGAAACTGAAGTGCTTGGCAATTGGCAGGACTGGGAGCAACTGCTGTATTGATTGCTCTCTATCAAGCCTCACATTTTATACTGCAAGAAAATTGTTTATCAGTAACACATCTAAAATAATGTTACTAGTCAGGATTCAGTAGCCAACACAATAAAATGTGTTAAATGTGAAAATTCTTCATGCAATGTTGCAGTTGCTAATATAGATGTAAAAAACCCTAAGAAATTGAACAAATTACTGGTCCTATAGTAATATTAATGTGCCCATTTTTGCATATATAATAACAGACATTTTTAGCCCTACGTCTAAACAAGAAATTAAAATTACAGTGAATGAGGCTGAAATACTATGGAGCACCACAACTATGTGATTTCCTAACATGGGATATTGCATTAACAACACTCTTGCATGCAGTTTTATCCATACAAGGCCAAAGTCTGAACTTCTTTCTGACCATACTGTAACTGTCAGCACTAGGGAAGATTTACAGAAACCCAGAGGATACTTACACTCTTCCCCCAACCAAACGCTGCATTTGGACTCCCAGAGTCCCCTATCCCCGAGTAACATGCACAAAATAAGCTACCTTCAGACATAAGCTGCAGGCAGGGTTGGGGGACTGCCAGTCCCACGTGCAATGTTGCATTTTGATTCGTGCATCCTAGGAGCCAACGTTTTCAAGGACAGCATCTCCATGTGAGAATAGCTATGGGCCACATCAGTACTTGACAAGCTTCCCCTCAACAAAAGGAAAGACAAAAGCCTTAATGCTCTGGGGTGAAGTTGACCTAAAAACTCTCATAAAGTCCCCAAGTTAATTTGGATTTTGTTTGTCTTTTGACTTCAAAAAGGTCTTGCTTCATGTCTATTTTGTTACCGCTGCGGTTCTTTGCTCTCCAGCTACTATGTTCCTGTCGCATTGCAGGAGCCTGAGTGTTGTAAACACCTGTCCCAAGGGTTGAGAATCCATTCAGGCCATGCCTGACACCAGACAGATGTGGGAGCTAGGTCAGCCAGCTTGTCTTTCTACTTTTTGCAAGATTGCACCCTGCCTGCATTTCTTCCACTAATGCCTCACCTAATACATCTGTGAGTATTACCAGGATGATACCCTCTTTGAGACTTAGTCTCTTTCAGATTCCAACTGGTTTTAGCATTCAGAAATACACTCTGAGCTTAGTCTCAACTCTTTCTTTGTTAGCTTGCTTCTGTGTCTCAGCATCTGCTGAGATCGAGTAATTCCCTTCCTTCATTTATATTTATATTTTGAAGGTATTTATAGACTGAAGCTACGGCCCCTTGAGTTTTCTTTTCTCTAGGCTGTATTTATAGACCTTTGATAATCATCCCTCGTATTTTGTGCTTATCTTCCAATACTTACATGCAGTTTGTTAGCCATTGCATTGCTGCCTTTTTCCCCCCATGATTTTGCTCTGCATT
This sequence comes from Nipponia nippon, assembly GCF_047370975.1. Taxonomy (NCBI): domain Eukaryota; kingdom Metazoa; phylum Chordata; class Aves; order Pelecaniformes; family Threskiornithidae; genus Nipponia; species Nipponia nippon. The sequence goes on along the minus strand of NW_028262290.1, from coordinate 98,210,992 downwards.
ATCCCAAAAGTGGTGATACGAGGACTCATTTTACTGTAACCTTGTTAATTGAAGGTGATGCAGCCCCAGTAGATATAATACATAATCTATCAACACTCCAGCCCTGAAAAACATTCTTAAACAGTGGCTATTTTCTTACCTTTTAGAAGCTTGTTGCTGTTTCTGCTGGTGCTTGGGGCAGGGACTGTCTGTAGCTGTCTGTACAGCGCTCAGCACAGCAGATTTCCAGTTGCCTCTGGATTCCTTTGGTGGTTCTGTAACGTGAGATAATTAGAAATAAAGGCAGCAATGACTGAAAAGTGAAGAATCAAGTGTAAAGCCAGAATCTCACCAGCTCTGCTTTCGTAAGGAACTTAATTTTCACACTGAACATTCCCAAACTGCTGTAACTGTAAGAGAGTTAGAAATGAAGGTGATAATGATATGGACTGGTGCAGATTCCCCTGAACCATATGCGAGATCAGCAATCTAGGCTCATCAATTCAGTTCAGTAGCTGTGAGAGTGCCTTGAATTATTTAGTTCACTTGTCCAGTGAGAACTCGAAACTTTTGCCAGCCACTGCACATACAATTTTTTTTCACATCAAATTTTTCCTTGTGTGCAGTTGGCATATTTTTAAACAACACACATGGTCACTCATCTTTCTGCCCTCTGACTCATTTTGAGTTCTTCTTTTTACAATTTTTCTTCTGTTTCCCCCAAATAACTCTTCTAATTTTGCCTTCAAGTTTCGGACAGAGCTTTGATCGTATCTTAATTCTTATTCTGACCTTAAAATACCTTAACTTAAGAATTTGTCTGTGTGGTAATACAAGCTAGATTCAAGAAAGAAGAATATAATCTCCCTCTTAGTTAACTGATTTAATTTTTTTAACTTCTCAGAACAAGTAAAAACTTAACTTGTTCTGAAATGTCTGAGGCTTTCATTTACCTCTGCCTAGGCTTTCCTCTGGTGAGAAGGCATTTTCTTAAACAAGTCATATCAAAAGGGAGACACTGCTGTAATTTCAAATACTGGTGAAGATCCAGCTCTTGTTCTTGTTGTCACCACTCATGAGAAGCAGTCGCAATTCAAAGGGCAGCTTCCTCTTGTGCGCTGAGATTCTTCCGTCTGTCTGCAGGGCATTGTGGATGGACCACAGACTGTCCAGACCACAGTCCATGTCTTCCTTGGGGAAGAAATCCCAAGGTGTTCCGATTGCCTGCTCTTCCTGATGAGCAGCCTGTTTGTCACTTTTACCTCAAACTTTTAGCTCAAATAAGCCCAGGATTTTATCTGCAGATAACGGGAACTTCGGCATGTAGGCTTGCTGTTGTTAGGAATGTCCTTTTCTCTTTAGCACCTACTGGCTTCTGATACTTGTAGAAAGAGCTGAGATTTACATGGACCCTTACAGAATCTAAGAGACAAGTAGCATATTAGAAGTATACCTATTTCTTAAGCACAGTTTTGAAAGGGTAACCTAGCACACAAGTAGCAAAGGTAATACGTGCTAGCTAAAAGGCTATTTTGTTTGTTTTTTCCTTTTAAGTCAAAAGACTTAACCTTTTAGATGAATAAAAAACCAATATTCAGTATCAAGAAATCTCAGGTACCCATCTGGGATATGGAGAAGAACAGAGTGAAAGCACTTGCCTTAGCAGAGGGGAGAATGGCACAGTGACGATATCATGTGCTCCTGAACCCTCATATCCCATGGGGTTTTAACTTCTTGTGCTGCCTTGGGACCCTGAGTGAGGGCTTGGGTTAGAATGCCATAAAAGTCCAATGGGGTGGGATAATTGAAAGCTTGGAAACTCATAACCAGTGATTTCAGTGACCACTATGCCTGTAAGATTAACTTACACTTTAGCGGGTAACATTTCTCCAAAAGGTTCTCTACATCATCAGATGGAATATTTTATACTAGGGTAAGTAGTTTTTAAGCCTCATTATCTAAGGCTACATTTTAAAAGTAGTGTACAAAACCATAATGGCTGTAGAGCACAATTTGTGAATACGTCATTGCTGGCAAACCTAGGGGGTGTTTGCTCAATTTTGATGTTGTTAATAGGAGCAATAAGGTAATGACATAAATAAGACCATCACTAGATGAGGAAACAAGGGGTTGTCGGCCTAGTAGGCCATAGTATAAGGAAATTTTTTTTCAAAGTTTAAAATGTTTCAAAACTTCAGAAAAAATCTTGGAATAAAAGCCTCCATTCTGCCATCACTTTGTTTGTCTCCAGAAATCTAGGATGCTGCTGTAAGAATAAGGTGGGGAGGTGCTGCATGAGGCTGCTCTGCAGTACCATAGTATCGCTGCTTACTTCTGTAGCTAAAAAAACAAAGCCCCTTTGCCCCCATATTAGTTGTTGAGAAGTGGTAACCTAAATGTAGAACAAAGGAAGTGTGCTATCACTAAGGGATTTCCAAAAGGGCATTATACTAGCGACTGTAAAAGCTGCATGTGGCAGACTGAAAAAACATACAAATCCCCCTGTTTTATGCTGTTACAGCTTTGACAGGCCCTCTCTTGGGGTGATTGCTCCTAAGATGCATTAATTCTAGCACTTCAGCTCCCCTGTTCAGTGAAATAGAGGCATGAACTGACCTTTCCAGAAGGAAAAGGTTAATGTTGAAAAACACTGATTTCAGCAATCCATCTTCTCAAGGTAACCCCAGAGTTTATGGTTTGCTTAACTATACAGTGATGTTGCTGTTCCCTTGAAAAATAACTTTCTTTCTAAAGTGATCTATGTAGCTGAACCAGTATTCCCAGTCATAAACTGTTTGAATTTTAATTGCCTGCTATCTATCTCATATGGCTTTGTCACCTGGTAGGATAGAGCAGATGTTGAGATGCATCTGCATCTGAGATGCTGCTGAGGTGGCAGCCAGAGAGACATTCTCATAAAATCTTCCTGGTAGTTCTTGCCTACGGTCATTCTGGGAGGGGCCTGACAACACTGCGATGCGTCAGGACATGACTGTCATAAATGGGATAACATGATGTCCTTATCAACTTTGCATCAGTTGTTTCAGTTACTCCAATTACATAACAGTGATGTTAATCAGACAACTGTGTCACATAAAGAACTTTCATTGGGGGTTGAATAGCAAATCTGAGCAAAGGAGAATTTGGGATCAGTATTAGGACCAATTCTTTACAGGGGATGTATTGAGTAGAAAAGTTTCACCGGAGAAACAGTGAAAACCTCATTGCTTCAGTTACCTGAAGTGACTGGAGAGGGCTCTTGAGCAATGTTGTAGGAAATGATTTTCCACTGGCAATTCAGAAGCATTATCTTATCTAACAGCTGGTGTGTCTGCTTGATATTCTCTGAATCTGTCTTTTCCAGCAAGCTTGACAGCCACATCTGAGGAAAGTGGACTTTGTGATACCTCCGAGAGGCCCCTGGGCCTTGAAACTACTAAGTGACAAGGAAATACTTCATGTCTGCCAAAAGCTTCAGAAGTGCCCCTCATGGCTGCTCTGTGGTTCTGCATGAAGAAAGATCTGCATTTGAGGGCCTTCTGCTCTTGCTCCAGGTAACCCAGCCATCCTCTTCCCAAATGAGCATATAATGGACATATGTGGTATGGGTGAAGTATAGACCACTACACCAGTTCCAAAAGTTCAACTGAAATACCAATACAAGGGTATTTCATTAACTGCTTAGTGTGGTGCTCTGTGACCACAAAGATCATTGCTCCATTCATTGCTTTGCCTTGTCTTGCTTTAAATGACTGGGGCTCATGATGCTTTCAGCTGCTCCCATTAGGAGATTATTTTGCAGTTTAATGGAGTGCCAGGACATCCCTCCCGATACCCTCTGACTTATATTTTTTCTTTGCTCAGCTTCATCCCATTAATTTTACTTAAAAAAAAGATTATTTTACAGCTTTGTTCTTTTTACATGCGCTGAATATTCTTACACTGTTCTCGTAGTCCCCAAGTAGCCATTACTGGGAAATATTTTGTTCTTCCTTCTTGCAAACTACATGCTGCATTTAATTTTAAGCTTGTGACTACCATGAAGATAATAAAAAGTCATTTAAATTAGAACTGATTGGAAAACATAGCTATGGGACAGGAAACCAACAGGAATGCTAGGTGAAATCCAGTAAAGCTTTTAGGCCATTAGTTTTCAATGAGATACTGCTGGCATCGGTGTGAAGCTGGGGCTCTGTGAAGGAGCTAAAAGTCTACATTAGGAGATGGGATGCCAAATGCATTGTTGGACACAAGCCTTTGTATTTCCATACATTGAAAGCCTTTTTACTTCCTGGAAACATGTCAGAGCAGGAAGCCCTGGCTGCGGCATACACGGGGATGGCCATTTGCTGTCTTCACCCGGGGCTGTGGGGAGATCACAGCTACCTGTAAGGCCATCATGGGGTGTGGACTGGTGCTGTACATATTTCCTCATCTGTAGGTCAATGACCTTATAGAAAGTTTCAAAAAACTCTGGTGACTGACTGAGGAGGAAGGAGGCAGAAGGGTGCCCTGATCTGCTCAGGGCCACAGCAGCCCAGGAAAGGAGGATGGGCACAGAAGATGGCTTTCAACAAAAAGAAACACTGATTTGCCCAACGTTTTGTTTCTCACATGTGCATAGTAGCATCGTGACAGTAGACATGTCTACACCACTGCTTCTGTTAAAAAGCTTTTTATGTGCCTACGGAGTTGAGAAGTTTTTTGGATATAAATCTCCTTTTTGAAGCTGCTAAAGGGCAAATTGCCAATTTGAACAGAAACCAAGTGGCAACATGGCTTGCAAACCAGGAGGCCTACAACTTACACAAGGTGCCAACAAAGCATTTCAGAAGGAACAAAGTGATAGTGGCAGAGGTGGATACACAATGGCAGGCAGGCTTGGTGGATATGCAACAGTTTTCTAAACACCGTGATGGTGTAAAGTACATCTTAACACCGATAGACATATTATCCAAGCCAGCCTGAGCCATTGGTCTAAATGGCAAAAGGGGTTCTAAAATAACTGGGGCCTTTAAAGCAATTTTTAGGAGGGGGTGCATGCCTCAGAAATTACAGACTGATCAGGGAAAAACATTTTAAACCAGCCTTTAAACAAGCTGGTAAAGCAGTATAGTGTTCACCATTGTGTTACTTGTAATGTGAATTCCCATATCCAGCTGGCGAGTGCTCCTACGTGACCAGTCCAGCACAGGCAGCATCCATCACTCCTTGTACTATGTACAAAACATCTCCTAACTATCTTAACAACATAGAGAAGGCTGCTCTATGTGACCATTTCTGCATATGCAGGAACAGTTTATACTGACTACTTGCAGACATCTGATCTATGCACAGTTTGGTCAGTTTTGCAGCAGGAACTACCTGAAGGAGTTTCTGAACAGCCAGATCCCCCACTCAGGGTGCTAATCAACATGGCAATGCACACAGATTGTGCCTATGGATCAGTCTAGGCAAAGCAGGAGGTGCCATGGGCAATCTTCAGGACTGTGTGAAATACCCATCTGTGGAGCTCTTGTGACAAGTAGTCAAATGCTTGGTTGTGCCAGTGTGCAGAAGTTCAGCCAGTGACCTGGTCTCCAGTTGGCCCCAGTGTTGGTTTGGTGTCTCTCCAGTGCAGAGACCTGCTGGGGAGTTCCTGTCCCCAGCTGCTCCTCTCAGGACCCAAGGAGCTGTGGCATGATGCTGCCTGGCTGGTGGTGCTGGGGCTGGCTGGCTCCAACCACATGCTGGAGGCTGTAAAGAGAGGCAGGAGGGTCAGCAGCATGGACACACATCCTTGGATCAGAAGAGGCCAGAGTAGTGCCACAGTTGTCCTGGAGTAGAAAGGCTCTAGCTGGGGGGGATCCAGGGAGACCCAGGTCTCCTCTTACCAGTTCCCAGGCCAGTACAGTTATCACACTCACATGTGGCTGCAACATTCCTCAAAGCGAAGCAGTGTTAGTGCATGCCTTTGGCAGCACAGGACGAGCAGAGGACCAAGTGTCATGGCGTGGGAAAGCAAATGGGTTGGTGGCCACGGCAGCCAGGTTTGGCAGTGATGCAAGGGAAGCTGTCAAAAACAAAGTGACCCAAGTAAGGGAGTGCTCGACAGAGGTCCTTGAGCTGGCCCCAACTGTGTGCTAGAGCCATTGGTGAGGTGAAGAGTCTGGACACAGCCCCAGGGGCATCCTCCATTGCATGGAGGACTGCTTGGTCAGTGCTGGCAGAAGAGTTCTTCCCTTCGCAGCTCAGCATCCCTGTGGAAAAGGGCCGTACCTTTCCCTGTCACTCTTTGCAAGACCTTCAGAGATCTGGCCAGACGAGGACTAAGGCAGTCTTACAGCACTTCACATCTTTTGGATACTCTTTCACTGTTTAATGGGAATACTGCTGTAACTCCTGGAGATCAACCATGGGGAAATTTTTTTCTTCAACTGTCCCACGCACCTCCTTGCAGACCAAGCAGAATTTTTAAAAATTTATGGTATTTCAAAGATTGCTGTTTAAAATAGATTTTTTTTCCCTGTGTTATTTTTTTAAATATGCCTTCTTTTGAAAACCCCTTTTCCATTTTTCATTTTCACAAAAGTAACATTTTCATGAGAAATGTTCATTTCAACAAGCCTGGTCAGATGACAGAAGCTTCCCGTCAAATGCAGTGATTTTAAGGCGAGCTAGAGAAACTTGGAGAAAAACAACATGTGAAGATTAGAAACAATAAATTAGAAAAACACAAAATTATATTTTTCCCCAAACCAGCCCATTTTTAGTTTTTAAGAAATCCATATTTGGTTTTATTCCCTTTTTTAAATGAATGCATGACAAATATGTTTTTGTCCTCTTTTCAGAGTTTCTGGTACAGCCGACTGAAATCATATTTTACTGTGAAACTGGTAGATGCTGTCCTGAACAAGACCTTGCGTTTTTCCTGGATGTCTGTGGATCTATCCAACTTGGTACATCTTTAACTGTGAGAGACCCAAGGGCACCACCAGCCCCAATGACGCTGCCCAGTTTCCCCATGCCCAGTTTCCCCTGCCACAGCCCAGGACCCCATTTCAGCACCCCGGGGCCATCAGTCCCTGCCCCAGCGATGCTGCAGCAGTGCCGGTCTCCAGGTCCACACAGCTCTGCCCTGCCTGGCCATGGGCCGTTCCTGCCCCCAGTGAGGTGCTTGATGCCTGGGGCTGGGGCTCGATGCCCCCTGGCCTGCCCAGCTCCCTGGCTGGCATGGTGGGATGGGCCCTGCTGAGCTCCATGGGGAGCTGCTGCCACTCCTGGAACTGCTGGCCCTTTCTGTGCCCTGATAATTACCTTGTTTTCATTTTATTAACCTGCCAAAGGTGTGTAATAAGATGCAAAATTAAGATGAAAAGCTGTCGAGAGCCAATGAGATGTGTGCTTGGGGCTGCCCTGCCTTTCCCATGTATCTCTTTTTTCCATTGCAGTGACTGATGTCTTTGTTCTCATCTTCTGCTTTCTTCTAAAACCCTGTTTGGCTGGGTAGTGGAAAGGGTGCACCCCTGCTGCTTGCACTTCCTCCTGCCTAGCTTTTCATGCCCTCGAGCACAGTGATTTAGACACCTGCTTTCCACTGTCACTGCAGCAATACCTCTAATCCCAACTGTGGTTTAAAATGCTTTGGTTTCTTTCTTACTGCTATTACAAATTCCTGTAAATGCAAATTTACCAGAAGCTTGGTGGTAAAGGAAAAGGTGCCCAATTTTGCTGCAATTTGTCTTTTTCAAATGAGAGAACATTTTTACTTAGAGACCTCAAGAAAATTCTGACATGACACTTCAGGACATGCAACAAATACTGAACAATGTCTATTTTAGGAGCCTTCACCCTTTGCCAGCCCAGGCACTGATACCCAGGAAATAGCATGCTGCTGCATTGGATGTTGTGTTTTGCTCTCCTTTGCTGTCTCTAGTTTAACATTTTAATTTCCTACTGCGTTACCAAAATGACATCAAGAGTTCTTCACCCAAGCCAGCATTTCTCACCACGTGAGCTACGCAGAAAGGATTACTGCGCCAAGTGCTGGCAGTGTGCCAAGGTTTTTTGCTGTGTCAGGACATCAGCCCTCTCCTTCTTGAAAAGACCTAAAAATAAATGCATTTCCTCATCACCAACTTAGTTCTATGGGAGCTGGCAGCACAGGCCAACATGATCTTTCTGTATTTGACCTTTCAAGCCCTTTAACATTTTTGTGATCTTTTCATCGGGTGTTGCAAGGTGCATTTCGCTTTGCTCTGATTCTTGTGCTTAAAACCTGTTTCTGTAAACTCTGAGTGTGTATGAAACATCTTTCCTCCTTTCAGTTTCCTTGGCCTTATCCTCTTCCCACTGGGAAAAAAATAAAGGAGAAAGTTCCAATTTATTGTAGCAGTATCAACTGAGAGCTTCCTGCAGATTGGAGTGGTGCAAACAGGTTGTCATCTATTCCTAAGCCAGGAAATGTGAAATAATATCTCACTCTCATTCTGACAGTTACACCCATGAGAACTGAAGTGTACCTGTGAAAATAATCCTAGGTAACTCTTAAACAAAAATGTACAGACAAGTATGCATCTGATTGTGCTCTTTGCCATTTGGTTAGTCCTCTAGCTCCTGCATTAGTGGGGACAGTAAGAACACGCACTATTTGATTCCCATCCTTTGGGGTAGCTGTTTGAGAGCCCTTTGGTTTCAGTCAGAATCCTAGTGCTGTTTCAGTCCGGTAGTGAAGAAGCAGATGCTTACGTTTGTGTCGTTGGATAAACGTCAATAATATTTTATTGTCAGAAGTTAAATGTGAATTCCTGAAGTATAAAAAGAAACAACTATTTTACTTTTTTAGCAGAATTAGAAATAATATAACAAATATGCACCCTGTATAGTGCTTCTGTATTAATGAGAGTTAATACAAGAATGATTGGTTTCACGCAGTCAAATAATAACGCAGAATGGAAATCCTGCATGATGGCACAAGTTACTTGGAACTACCTCTTTGCTGGGCCCTTGCATATTTTTTAGCAAGTAGCTTTTATGGAAAATATGCTTTTTCTACTTAGGTAAGTATCTTCCCAGCAGATACTTTCTTGCTTCAACGGCAATAACGACTTCTTTCTATTCTAGTCTCCAGAACTCTTAAGGGTATTATTTTCCCACAAGACCAGTGAGTTAAATTGCCTACCATGACACACCCGAAAATTATTCCATTCCCAAAGAGTGTGTATGAAGCCCTTCTCTTAAAAGTAGCAATCCTTTAAGGCTACTTGAAGTTGCATCTTTTGGATCACTGCTTACGGAAAAATTGTTCCAGAGATTTTTGCTGTACAATTTTGAGAATTTTTCAGTTAGTTTTCATTTATTTTTGTTTTGCATCTTTGGGTAAACTGGTGGCATTTCTCCAGGACTGACCGGTACTATATTGAAGACCATATGCAACCAGCCTTTTTATTAAAACTTAAAATGTGAGCATCAGGAGCTCAGAAACTGAAAAACTATATTTCTCTCAGCTTTTCTAATTAATTACATAATGGACAGATTGAATGAGTAAACTGTCTGAAGTGGCTGCTATGTGTTTTTCTGAGATTTCTTTTAGGAACTGCAGGAGAAAAGTTATGTAACTACAAAAAAAAAGGGGGAAAACCACTTAAAGCACTGAGATTCTGATTTATAAGTTGTTTCACCAGAAGCAATAGTGACTCATACTTTCATTTCTTTTACAGGAGATAAATCTGAGGTTGTTTGGCTCAGGCACAACTCTTCCTGGGGAAAAAAAGGCCAAAAGCCAATTCACAGAAAGACGAGTTGAATACTAAAACTCAGGATGACAATCTGACAGCCACTTGGCATCTGCTCTCAGATGGCAGCCAGCTGGCTTCTCACAACAGTATATGCACCAGAAACATCGTTAGGAAGAGCTTGCTGAGAAAGTCAACGCAGTGCATGCATAGATGCGACACCTCCTGTAAAGTGCCTCTTGCGCCAAGCCCAAGGGGTTGGTGTGCCACAGCAGCGCTGCTCTAGCACTTGTGTCTTTCCTCACAGTACACGTGTCCCCCAGTATCTGTAAGGAGTTGACAGGTTAGTGATGAGCACTAATCAGTAATTATCACCTGTTTTTCTGGGCTCCATCCTGCTAATATACAACAGTATATAACTTTATGCAAGGCAGAGTCAACCATTCGACTTAAAGGGCAATGTGACCGTTGGATGAAGGCTTCAGACTGTTGGCTCTTTGGAAGTGGAATTGCTTTTGTTTGCACAGTGCTTTGCACAAGATGAGCTCACCTATCATTGTGGTTTATAGTGCCAGTACGGTTATTATTACACCTTCTGTTGGGAGAAGGAGAAAGTTTCCATCCCTGTTCTGCTCTAGACGCAAGTTGAAAACCAAAAAGTTTCCATCCCTGTTCTGCTCTAGACGCAAGTTGAAAAACAATTGGCATACAAAGCTGTCATACTCTGCTCTGTCATGTGGACACCTCACAGTCCTAGTCTCAGGTCCCAGTGACTACAGTGCTGACAATGTGCTAGTGACAGTGGTGTGTACTTCACTTTACATGTAAGCCATTATTCCTACTAGGTGTAAAAATGAGAGCAGGGAGAAATGTCTGCATCTACAAACAAAGACCTTCTTGCATGAAGATGGGTCTGAGAAGTCTAAACAGGATCTTTTGTCACCAGCTGCTGAATATGTATCAACTTCAGGTCTTTTTCTACCTCCTGTCTGCACCAGTTTTTTCAAGTGCTCTTGTTTTTGGCTCTGAGAATCCCTGTTCCATCTCTGGTTTACTGGTAGCTGTCACAGCCACACAGTCCATCATCTTAAGTATTCACATGATCATGAATTCAATGCAGAGCGCTGAGAGCTTACCACTTCTGGCAATTAACTTGAGATAAATAAAAGTGGTAAGAGGAGGAGGCATTAAGTTACCCACCTGCAGAAGACTGGCTCAGCGCTGAGTGCTCTTAACAGATGAGTGCATCTGAGGAAGTGCTAATTGCAATGCATTCCTTACAGTCTTTTTGTTGATGCACAAATGATTGAGGAAATGGGAGGAAAAGGAAAATGCCTCTGTCCTTTGAGTCACAGCGGAAAATATGCAGGAATTGGGCTCTAGAAGAACACTGGTTATTCTCAGAATCTGCAGAAAAAGAATATGCTAAGAACAGGGGAACAGACAGAGGACTGATGCCATGAACAGAAATCTCCGTCTGCGCTCTGGCCATGGCCCAGGCTGTATGACATAGCTTACATGATACAGTGCCCATTTGGATTATTTATATAACACCATAGGTGCTACGAGTATTGTAGGGAGATGAGCTCTGTGACCTGAGAGTCTTGTGTTGAGGGACAGACACAACCCAGTGATTAACTGTAAGGTGCAAACATGGGAAAGGGCAGCACTGAATCAGATGAGATTTGCTCAGGTAAAGAAGCAAATGCTGATCAGGGCCATAAAAATGGCATAAGAAAAGGCAGAGGCTTGCTAGGTGGAGACAAAGTGCTGTGAAGCAAGGGAGGCAAGGGTGAGGACTGAGAGTAGGACGGCAAGAACAGCGAGATGAGGCAGAGCTACCTGTCTCTGGGAAGTGAAGTCATGAACACTGAAATTGGAAGACAAGAGGAAACTGGGTTATAGGGGTTCTGGACTGTAATATATGTTTATAGTATGCGGCTGGTTAAGCAGAAAATCTGACTTGGGATACAATATTTTCAAAAGGCGTGGGCAAAAAAGAGAGGCAGGATAAAGACAAAAGTGTTTGGAGTAGATTCAAACAGTGCAGTAAATGCCTGGCATGATGAGAGCTATGCGAGCTATGGTTGGCACTGCTCACTTGGGATGGGTTGGCTCGGGATGAGTAGAGTTCGTGGGGTTGGAGGGAAATGCAATGTGCTAGCATCCCCATGGCCATAACTAATGGGAGTAGTGAGAAATCCACACTGCGTCCTGCACCCTCTGCCGCCAAAAAGATCACTGAGTGCACCTTATGTCCACTAGGCTATAAAGACCTCTCCAAAGTGAGTGCAACAACACCTGCTCAGAACGGGATCCAAATCTAGCTGTAAGAGCGCTGGATTTAACCCACTAAACCAAATGATTCCCTGAGGGTCAGTGTCACAGTTGTGCAGTTTCCTACCTGCACACATCCAGTTAAATGCCTCACCCTTAGAAAGGGAAAATGCATGCCATATGATATATAGGGCACAGCAGGGAGGCTAGGTGTGTGATGGGCTGGAGACAATCGCTGTAGTCCTGCATTATCTCTTCTCCATGCTATATTGCAGTGATTCTTTTTTTCTGAGAAAACCATAAAAAGAGTGTTGAATAACTCCTGAAGTTTTTGCCAAAGGTAGAGCAGATCCTTTGGCTATTCAAATGCTGCCCCTTTTGGGAGGCAGAAGGGAGAAGTACAGCCAGGATTGCATGTGGCAGCTCAGGAACATCTGGGGGAGCTATACAAACATTCCTGACAACCACTAAACTGCAGCACACAGTCTGCCCTGTGCAGATCAGGAGTGATGGTTATAACACGGACCTGGCGTCAGCCGAAAGGCACAGCGTGTTCAAAAGCCTCATTTACCGCACAATTCATGTCAGAAGAAACCAGGAAGGAAATTGTTACATGAGCATTTCTTCAGCGTATTGTTTACAGGATACGTGGGGAAATTTTTGGCTTAATATTTTGGTAGTTCAAAAGGCAGAGCCCCATAACTGAGAAGAAGAATTGGCAGCACTGAATTTGGCAATAGCAGAGGCAGATTTCTGTGCTGACTGCCACAGAGATTACGTCTTTGTTCATCCCCTTAGTGGCAGTTTTGACAGGCTCCCACATCAAATCACTCCAGCTCAGGCCAGCAGAGCTATTCTGGCAGGTTTTATCTGCTTACATAAATAGGGAAAAGATGAGATGCGACCTTGACAAGCATAACCGAGTTGGGAGCAGCCTCCAGTTCAGAAACAGTTTTCTTGGCAGAACCACGCAGTTACCTGGATGACCTGTTTTTGTTTTGTGAGGCTTCTAATGCCCCAATTTTACACTGTGGCTGTGCTGCGAGCTGCCTACCCAGACTTGCCCGTGGCTCTTAAGTCTGGATACAGAGGCTGTTTTAGCCTGACTGGAGTTTCCTGGAGAGGGACAGCCCAAAATATTGTTTCTCTAATGTCTGTATTTATATTGTGACAAAGGAAAAGGTTAGACAGTGTTGGCCTGATTAAATGTTCTGTCATAAGGAGCAAAGACATTCTAGTAACCCGTATCACTGTCCTGTTGTTATACAATGTACTTTGACAGAAAGTTCAGAACATCTTTTGGACTAGGATTAATGAAAGAAGGGCCAGCATCGTTCAAACAATAATGGATTTAGATTTTCAAAAATCAGGAGAAACTATTCCTCCAGTGGCCTAATCCTATTTGCTTCATTAAAGGCCTACTGCATTGCAAGAAAATGCATTTCAGAGGACAAAATTCTTCAAACAGAAGGAAATGGCTTTAGCCTTTTGTGAGTGAGAAAAAGGCAAAGAAAAAGATTATGGAAGCCAAATTATGACACATTTGTTTTGAATCATTTAAACAGCTCTAGGCATGGGCTGTATTTTTCAGCATTTTAAAAATAATTTTTTTATGATATGCTACAATAGAACTGGAAAGCAGCTGATGTAATCGGTGCTTTGACTTCTGCACAAGCATGGTTTACTAATCACTGTTAGCAGCTCTGTCTTAATGGCTTACTCTTCAAAAAAAATGAGTAGGGATTTTTAAGGTCCCAGAAAAAGCGTCTTGGCTTGATCGTTCCAGTTTTAAGGCCAAGTTGTAAATCTAATACTAAGAATCCTTAAAAAACATAGATCATTGTATTAAATAACAGCCAAGAACCAAAACAGTTTTGTGCCTCAATTCTTTTAGCCAAAGACAAGCTAAAGTTTAAAAGCAAAATCATCCCTAGGATAGTTTCATTACTTTAGTGACATAGCAGTTGCATTAAGTGCCGAGATGGGGTCATTTAGCTAGAACTTTTTGGTGAGTAAACATCGCTCTCTAGTTCAGCTACCTCTTTTTGCTGAGACTTCACTGTCATGTCTTGCCACTCCTTCTGGATGCACCTCTGTGAAATAAATAAATTTTAATCTCTATGATACGTACCAGGGTAGACCTGATCCTTCTTCCTGAAGCACACTCTATTTTGGGTCATTTTTTCTATGAGTAATCTTACATTTGCTACAAGGTGTTTTAAGCTATGTGTTGAAGAAGATGGTATTTGCCCTAAACATTGCACATGTGATTGCCTAGTTACTTGGGTCTAAATTCAGTAATTGATTCTTCTTCCTTTTTTTTACCTGAATTCATGGACCAGTAAAATAACAAACTGAACACAGGCCCGAAGAGTTCTGGGTTGTTCTTCTGACCGCTGCTCCAGCCTTTCTTTCCTGCCTAATCAAACTTGGAGAAGTAGACAATACAGAAAAGCTGGAAGGCCAGCTGGCAAGAACTGCAAATGGTCTCTTGTTGTGGGAATGGTCATTTGTTAAGCTCTCTGATGGCACGAGCACTGATTAGTCTTGCTGAAGACCTACCCCACAGACCTTGTGAACTGAGCCTGCTCTGTTCTTGAGGTGCATCTAAATCAAGATGTGTGAATTCAAATCAGAACTTGAGGATCTCCAGCATACGGAGTTGGGAATTTGTCTTCATCAGTCCCGTTAAACTAACTCTAGGCTTTGGTTTTCATCCACAGCTGAGGATCCTGAGCTGATCATCAGGAAAATATAGCAATCAAAATCCTGCTTAATCTAATATACCCGATGTTAGATCAAGTTCCTTTCACACCTATCAGCAGAAGACCAGGGCACATTCCAGAGTTGCACCTTGACTGTAAGTCCTTCATAGTTATTTGTTATAACTATTTGTTCATAGTTATTTGTCAGGCATGGCCAGCATTTAAGACAAATAATATCCTTTTCAGTCATTAATATTTTTCAACTTATTCACTGCCTCTGTCTGTTTCAACCATAGCCTGCCATCCTTGGACTCTGAGGCCCAAGCATTTGCAGTGGCTACAAGTGCACTGAAAGTTGCCAGGGAAAGTGGGAGAAGGAATTATGCCTCAACCTAGACTTTTCTTTAAAATGAAATCCATTTAAGAGTGACAAATGACCTCATATCCTTTTTCTTGGCCCATTCTTTTCCTCTGAGATTAATAAATAAAACAAAGACCATCCAAGAACTTTTGTATTTTCCAGTTTGACTTCTATTTTATGTTATTCAGGGAGGCAGATGCATATGGTCTGACAGGAGGCATTAAGCTCAGTGAACATTTTTCAGTTCAGAAGCTTCACCCCCCTTTAAGCAAAATGCTTCAAAAAGAGGAGAGAAAGAGCATTTGCCTTCTGCAGCAAACTTAGCAAACCTTTTTGATACTCAGGGGACTTTCTTCCCTGCACATCAAAGGAAAATATCACTCTTCATTAAAGATAGGAATTAACTTATCACAGGATCTAACTGATATTTCAATTCCAGCAAATAACACACTTACTTACTTTTTGTTCTACAGCTGCATATCTGACAGCTCACTGAGCAGTCAGTGTTGTGGAGAAGTCACAATCAGTTTTGTAAAGCCTGTCAATCATTCAAAAAATCAAGTTCTCTTTAGACAGAAAAAGACTGCCTCTGAACTATATTGGACGCTGTGAGTTTTAGTCTCGGGCAAAGCCAGAAATACATGAGAAGAATAAACACCTGAACAAACAATTTGTAACTACATCTTTTGAGCCCCAAAGAAGGTCATTGAATTGATTGATTCATTCTCCAAAGTGGTTATGTCCTTTTTAGCAGGAGCTTCAGGATTTTGATGTGAGCACAAGCAAGAGCTTGTTCCTGTGTACGTGCTTCAAGTGGGAGTTTAGCCTTGAGCCTTCAAGGCTAAAGGACACGGTTTGTTTTTTAAAGCGTGGGAGAGGAAGAAAGCAGAACAGACTAGGTCATCTTCCAGAACTTCAAGCTTACACATTAATTGTCCTATTACAATTAACCTATTACACCTATTACAGGTGACTACTGTAGAAAATAGTCTGACACTTGCTTCGGTCCCTCAGACTGTCTTATTTCTGTGCAAGTCTTGTGCTAGTGTACAAGTAAAGCAAGAAATCTAACCTAGATGAAAGGTAATCTTATGACAAAGTATTTGATTCAGACTCAGGAGACCTGGATTCATTTCCAGGGCCTGCTGTAGCCTGTGTGGTCTTGTACACATCCCTCTTAAACTCACATTCTTAACTTTGCAATGGGGAAATAACATAATGGTATAATATGTGATAAAAGCACTGTTTGTGTGGTGATGGGGCTTTAAAAATACAGAACAGCAAAACCAGCACCACCTCCAGAATCTAAAATTAACCTAACCGCGTCATAGAAAGTCTGCGTAAATAGCAGGTTTTTTTCTGGGTTTGCACCCTTTCTATTAAAAAAAGAAAGACTGAAGTTTGTTCTATTCATTTACATTTGAGTTATCCCAGCTTGAACTGCACTGAGGGATGTCTCTTTGCCACAGGTCAAATTAATGTTCCCCTGGGAACACACCTGAGTTGCTAACAGAAGGCAGAGCACTGATTCTAGAGTGAGAATCATTGCTCTTGAAATGTGCTGGATGGTGAAGATGAGGCAGGGAAATACGCTTGCATTTGAACTTCAGACAAGGGCTCACATTTTGCAAAAAGAGTTTCTAGAACATGTTGTTGTATTTATTCTGGTCTGTGTGGAAAATGTTGTAAAGGAAAATGTAGCTTATCTCCCTAGGTGAGTTCAGGTCTTAATTCTGATCTGTTTTCTTGACTTAAGGTCTGGAAAGATTAACTTTAAAGATTTAGTTTTAGTCTAAAGTCTTTAAAATCAACTTGTAAGTCTATGAAATGACAACCACTGTCTTGTTATTTCCTTTCCATTTTGGCAAAATATGTTTTTCTCAGATTCTTCTCTTCAGCATATGCACCATTAATGTGGTCAAACCATCACACTGGCTTTAAAGATCCACTCACTATCTCCAAGGTCCTAGTAAACTGTAGCAATCACAGCTCCCAGTTGAAAAGAGTATCCTCCATTTTTCTTGTGCCTTTCTTTGTTCTACTTCTGTTCTTTTTTCTTCCCAGAAAGCTCCAGGCTTGATTCAATTCTCATTTGCAGAACTGCTAGAATTGCTGAAATACGATAACAAAAATAATGGGTTGCTACTACAGAGGAGCTCTTTATATTTGACATCAAGAGACAGGGGAAACTCATCCATGTTCACCTTTGCATTCCACCTCCCAAACTGCTTCTCCTTTAAAGTGCTACATTATTCTGTTCTAGTACTTTCTACCAAAATTGAGTATCCTATCCTGCTGTTGCTCATACCACCCTTACCTGTGTCCCCTTCTCTTCCTCTTCACAATTCCCTCAGGCAATGGCCTTCTGCTGCTGCCTGGGTCCTTCAGGCTCGTGTCCCACAGACCCCAGTGCCTGGTGACCTTGCCCCTCCCTTATGCTTTTCAGCTCTGCATCAGTGGGTGGTAGTTGCCCAGGGTTTTGGGGGTAGCTCAGGATTTTGGATGGCCAAAGCCTAAGATGAAGATAGCATCTATAGTTAACATGTGAGATAGTAGCAGGAGCTGGTGGGCAAGGTGGACTGCATTCAGCCTGTGAAATGTGGCTGATGAGAGTTCATGGAGGCAGACTGGGATCCCTGGTTGCGGTGGAGTCCCAGGGAGCAACAGACACACTGATGGCCTTGGGGACTGGGACTTGGGAGCAGCCTGAAGTCTCCCCACGGGGTGGCAATGGAATATCTGCAAAGGCCCTGGTGCCAGGGCTGGGGGAAGCCCTAAGCGGCCCTTCAGAGCTGCCTTTGTCATCTGGATGTTCAGCTTGAGACCTGCTTAATGAGGCTAAGCCAGGAATTGTTTTGACTGAGTGTCTGAGCTGGAATTCTTTGAATAAAATTGTTGGTTTTCTCTGCAGCCTCTTACGAGCTTGATTATTCCACTAGAGACATTTTGAGACCAATCTCATGAACATATTTTGAGCTTATTAAAAGCCTGTCTTAAAACTGGCACGTACAAGCAGCAATCAATGAAAACCTGGCACTGGTACACTGAACCGCATTGTGCTGGCCATAATATTGATGTTTGCTGAATATTTACAGCATTAAAGCAACAGTTCATTTAAAAGAAACAAGTTGGAAAGAAGCTTACACTGAAAGCAGTAAGTAAATTATATCAAATACCATATGAGCTTTGATGCAGCGTAAGTAAAGCATTAAAGCCAGCTAGGGCTGTTTTGATAAAAGATCTGTGTGAGAAGTTCTGTATGGAAGTTAGTGAATTAACACAGATTTTGGTAGCATAACTTTTTTTTTTCTCAAAGAGGTAGTTTTCAGAGGGCAAAGTGATTCAGAATTGTGTTGAGCAAGTGTGCACAAGAGGTTAACTTGGCTTTGCTGTATGAGTGCTACATTTCACCTTGTGGATGGACCCAGGTCTGTGTCTAGAATGTGATTTGACTGCTGTGTGTCACAGAACAGGACACAAGTTGTTTTGGCAGGAAGAAGATGGAAGAATACATTTGTGCTCAAGAAAATACAGCTTTTCCTGATTGGCAAAGACTCAATGTGTTCTCAGGAACGGAGTGCAGAGAAAAGCTTTTCCCCAGCTCTGATAACAGTGATAAATTGTAAGGTGGTTGAAAAATGCAAATATTTTTTTTTTTGTCAAACAATGTAACCAAAGCTTTTCTGCAACATTTTTATTACTTTACAGCTATCATTTCTAGCTAGGCAAGCTTTAAAATTCTTGTTTTATTTTAGTATTGAGAGGAAACTCACCTGAAATTGAAGACATTGAAAATGTTATAGTCAGCACTTATAACTTCCACTTTCAAAATGCTTTTTGTATGCATATGTCAAAGTGCACTATAAACAGCAAGCAACTGAGCTCCGCGTATGTACCTAGGATAAAGTATCAGCTTTCCCAGATGGGGAAACAAAAGGCATAGAGCAAATTAACAGCTTTCTCAGGATCATACAGTTACTCAGTGGCAGTCAGGAATAAAGCCTGGATGTCATAATTTTCAAGCCCTTGTTTTAACCATTGTGCGGAGATTCAGTCAAAGGCTATCCTCATTTTTCAGGAGTCATATTGGAAAACACTAGTTGTTTCTCTTAAGTTTATCTGGTGCCTACCTACTATGTGTGATGCACAAAAAGTATAGTCAGAGGGTAATTTATAATGAACTCCAAGTCCTAGACACAGGACTTGAAAGCTTCCACCCTGGCACTGCCTTCATGTGCAGCCTTGTGCAAATGACATTAAAACCAACCCATGCTCCAGTCTCTGAAAACATCAGATAGAGTTAATAATTTTTTTCTCAGTCTCAGAGGCTCCATGACATTTGAACTGATCATTCATTGGAATATTTAGAGTATTTATGTATTCTGTGGTACATAACATTTTCATATTGCTTCTGCTGGACTCCATTTTAAGTGACCTGGAGAGATGGGACGAAAATCCCTGCCTGTGAAGCAGTGAGGTTCAGTTCACTCACTGCTGGGTGAAATAATTCCCTGCTTTTGCCTTGCCAGACAGGAAGGACCTGGCTGCGGGATACCAGCCTGAGCATGGCAAGCTGAGGGAGAAGAAGCTGTGCTCACTTCACTCACCAATCAAAAATAATCACAAAAGTGCAAAATTACTACATTAGTCACCACCATCACAGTGTACCTAAACAGGCATTGTGGAGTGGTTTAATAAAATATTTAAGGGAATGCACCTGGCATTGGCATTTGGTCCCAAAAGGATGGGCGAGTTAGAAATACATAGATAAATAGATTCCTCTAGGAATCCAATTGTTCTAGGAGCCTGAGTAATAATAGCAATAGCAGACAGTGTTTTTTTTCACTGCAGGAGGTGTCCATTTGGTTCTCACAGCTAGTGACAGTTCTTAGGTGATTTTTGTTGTTATATTTTTCTGATCCTATTTGAGTACCTGTTTTTTATGAGATTAATGGCTCACAATCTCTGAGACACTTATTTAACATGCAGGAAGAAGGATGTATCTGCCAGACACATCTGTGCTCTGCAGTCTAAAATTGCCTCCTGTTGTGAGAGAGAAAGACAGAAAGAAGTGGCTAGAGTACACTTGAGCTGCTAACGAGCTGCTTTGTAACCTTGCCCCTGGCATTTACTAGTTGCCATTTAAAAGGCAACTTTTACTGAGCTGTTGTTGGGCTGCATTGTGATATTTCCTATTCTAAGTGGTGCTGTCAAGAACTATATGGTTTAAGAACCCGTGTTTTTTCTTAAACGATGCTTCACCTGCAATAAAACAATTCTGCTATCCATTGAGGTCTGTTACAACTGCATTGGAAACCTTTCTAATAGCAAACTCTTTTCCAGGGAATCTAATTCAGACTTGAGTTTATTTCCCCTGGAAGTGAGACACTGACAGCACTGACTAAAACCAAGCATTGTATTAGACAGGTATTGTGATGGGCTTGCTCTCTTTCAGTCACACATCATAAGTCTCTATGGGAGGCATAGAGAAATGGAGGTGGTTTTCAACTCATGGTGCGTGGTGGGTTGTTGACCTGCATTTTGAAGAACTGGTTCTGATGGCTTGCAGAGTCTCCTGGAATCCCGTGCTCCTAAAACAAACTCTGTATTATGAAAGAACTCTGCACCAGACAAACATATAGTGAGGCCCAGCTGCACAATGCCTAATTCCTGCTAAAATCTATAATGGATGAGGATCTAAATGTTCCTACAGAGCTGGGCCCAACTGGCAGAGCATGAAGAGGAAACAGCTTGGGGCAGGGCTGCTCTAGCAGCGCTTGTTCATCAGCTCCCAATCTGCGTTTCTCAGACTGCAAGCCACAAAAAAGAAAAACAGAATCTTTATAATATCTATTTCACAATATTCTGCACCTGCAAAGGGTTGCTAAACAGGAGGGTCAGGGGATTCTTGTTTTTTCCAGCTATTTTCAGGCTGAAAACTGAAGTCGCTGCTGTGACTGCAGTGCAAGACAGGGTTCCCTTGGCTGGCTCAGAGAGCAACAGCTGTCCAGCCTCAGTGGTATGGCACCAGAGCTGTAGTGGAAGCGTATGTGAAAATAGATGGG
This sequence comes from Nipponia nippon, assembly GCF_047370975.1. Classification (NCBI taxonomy): domain Eukaryota; kingdom Metazoa; phylum Chordata; class Aves; order Pelecaniformes; family Threskiornithidae; genus Nipponia; species Nipponia nippon. The sequence goes on along the minus strand of NW_028262290.1, from coordinate 98,189,892 downwards.
GCCCTCTTGATGAATGTTCATTTTGGTCACCTACCAGCGCCAGTGGCAGTAGATCTTCAGGATATCAGTCCCATCTGCAGTAACGTACAGGATTTGCAGAGAGCTTTTCCAGCTACCATGCTGACTTATGGACTTATTCTGACAAGTTGGTCCATCCATTCCTTTCCAGTGAGCAGGCACAGATTATTAAGGCTACACCAAACTCAAAGTTTTCAGAAGAAAAAAAGGCAAATGTCCAACCGGTCCTACTAGGCCACTACTTAGAAGCTCTGAATAATTTAGAACCAAATAATGTACTACACAGCCTGGAATATATTTCTTTCTCTTCTTCTGGTCAGACCTTCACAACTCTGTAACAAGCAAGTTCGTTTACTCAGTTAGGTCAGTACAAATCTGATGGATGTCTGACTCTTCGTGCTATTCTCTACGTGCAGTAAATCCTAAAATGCCCCGGTGCTGCCCCCTGAGCATGCTTTGTGGGTGCCACGAGAGGACTGCCAAAGTATTTCCAGAGCATACTGATCAAAGTTCAATAATCCAGCGTACTGGGCCTGGATATATGGCTGCATTTGAAACAGACTAGCAAAACAGGCTCAGATGCATTCATTTTTAATAGTGTCTGATTAATTTGATCTGGTCACAGGCATATGCAGTCAGCACAAGAACCAAACCAGGATCCAAGTCTGAAGACTCCAGATTACTGAAGAAGAGGAAGGGAAACCTGGTAACAAGAAGGGAGAAGGTAAAAATATTGCCAAGGAGAAGGATACAGTTTTACAATGAATTCTACTAGCAGATGACCTGGCCCATAAAATGCTAGAAACCGGTGTAACAGAGCTAATGGTTGCAGTGGTTAGTTAAACACCAGCCCAGCAGCAGGGCAGGTAGCTCTGTTGGTCAGGCAGAATATCCCAGCCTGGCACCAGCTCCCTCATGAGCAGAACTTCAGCAGTTCGTTTCCCACCGCAGTATTTTCAGTATCTATATGCTGATCAGCTGTTAAGATTGCACAACCTCTTAGTCACCTGGGGATGTTGGTCCAGTTGGAAGAAGAGAGCAACATAACAATATCCAAACATCAAATAAAAGCTTCTGGAATGGGTAACATGGTTCCTCCTCCCTCCCCACCCCTAACATTTTTTAATTGGAAGTTCCAAGTAACTTTTTTCCCAAAAAGAGACCGAATTTTATAGTAGTTGATTTATACTTGGCAAATGTTTTGCCCCTTCCAAGCAGTGGTTTTTTCATTTACATTTTTGTCGATTGCAAAAATACCAGCAAGGACTTGTAGATGCGGCAGTTTACTGGGTGGATGAATACAGCCTGACAAGCTCCAGTGTGTTGATCATGTAGGACAAAGAAGGGTTTAAGAGGTAGCTGAGTAATCTGCAAGGAACAAACCTTGCAAGTTTTCTGAGCACAAAAGCCCCGTTGTAGTCTGCAGGAGACCAAGTGCTTCCAGGGTAGGTTCCAAGTGGGGTGGAAGGGGAAGAGTGGGAAACTTTCCTTTTTGGGATACATACAATTTCCTCTTTTACATTCGTAATACAATTGGGGTAATTGAATTGGATGGGTGCTCTGTTTTCCTCCATAATGATCCCATTCCTACACTGAGATAAACTACAGGCTTTAGGCCTCATGGTTAGTCCCCTTGGAAACCAGATTATTTCCTTTTAAAACAGAGCACACCAATTATCCTCTAAATAGTTTCGATTATTGTGCTTACCCACATAGCAACAAAAGATGTATTATCCACCCTATCATGTACAGTTGAGCTTCATCCTTAAAGGATACTGGCAGATCTGTATGAAGGGCTCACGCAATAGCCTCCTTCAGCCACATAATTAAACAGCCTGGAAGCAGTGATGAGTAATGTATTTGGTATATTAGTATTGCGCAGCATAGCTTCATTTTAGGCCACCTTTCAAAGGTCCCATATTCTCAGCAGTTGTCACAGAGTATTTGCAACTGGTATTCAGCCTTCTGCATAAAGGACCTCAGTGTTAAAGAAGGTAGAAGGAATTCACCTGACATTAAGACTCACATCTCCAAAGTCATTTAGGTTCCTAACACCCACTAACTTCCGAGTGACTTGGATATTTCAGTGCCTGTGGGAAAATATGTGTCAGAGAGATTTTCAGAGATTTTTCAACATGAACACAGACAGATGAGTACTGTTCAGGTAGGGAATTGCTCTGTCTTAGGAGACTGGTTTTGATTTTCTGTGCTCACAAGTATAGTGGGTGTATGCAGACTATAGCAATGGAAAGCTGCATGAGATTTTATCTGATTTTTAATCTTTAAACATCAGGCAGCAGTTACATATAACTAGATTTTCTATTTATGTATCTGCTCTTGGAGTTACTGGTGGAGAAACAAATAATTCCTCCTGATGGTGACATTTCTGATATTAAAAAATGCTTTATTTGGTGTTTGTTCACATATTGTGAGGCATCTTAGTAGACATTAGAGGTATCTCAGTAGTTACTACTTATTTAGCTTGCAGAGGCATTCATTACAGTAGGCACTATACACATACATGGAAAATACAGTCCTACCCCAGAGACTGACAACCCAATGTCTAAACATTTCTGTCTTCTGTGCTTTTCGAAACAATAACATGAATGCTAGGCTCGAACACGTACAATTTTATCTTTCATGGGAAGCCTTTCAGTCTTCCAGATAAAATGCACTTTTGTTGGAGGCGTTGCGCCTTCCTTTGGAAGACTGTTTGGAGATGAAGCAACACACCAGAGGTGGAATCAGCTGTGTTTACAAGAGCATAACTCCCTGCGTTTCCTTCTCTCATTATCTGGTTAAAGGTGTCTAGTCTGCATTGCAAGGGCTGAGATAACACTATATGATTAAGAAAAAAATCCACTGGGTCTGTGTTAAGCTGCAACCTGTTACGCCCAGGCCAACCGGCAGTGAAGTCTGAGCTCAGATTTGGCAGTCCTGTCTCTTCCCTCTCCGTTTAAGCCATGCTCATGAAACACTTGTGGTGACTTCAGTGACGCTATTGCTGAGCTCATCTGGTGCCATTGAAGTTGTGGTGTGAATAAGTGAGCCTGGGGGTGGGAAAAAGAGGTTCCTCACTAAAAATGGAGTCCTGAAAGCTTCCTCCAGAGCCTGCTAGGCATGTTAAGGGAAAAAAGATAGAGTCTTCACCTCCAGGGATAGCCATATGTAACACGTTTCTTTCTCTTTGGGGTACTTATTTCTAGTAAGACATAATTACCCGGTTCTGACTGCTGTCAGCAGTACAGCATGTGCCTTTGGCCCCCCAAAATCCTTTTACTATTCACTTTCTATGGTGAACAAGCTGTGTGGAGCTCCATCGGCTACTCTCGCGAAAGGTCTTTATTTGCACAGAATAGACTGCTTCCCTCCGCTGTCATTTTCATATTCAGAGGATGATTAACTTGTCTGGCTGCTTCTCTGACCCCGCTGACCCTCATCTCTTCCAGGTGAACTGCCATAGCTGCCATGTTAAAGTAGCTTGCTAATCCCCATCAGAAGAGCTCAATTAGAGAAATGCGGTTAAAATGGCAAATGCAGAAGTGAGAGAGAAAGCGTTTGTGTGCGAATATGGCATTATAAATCAGAGGCCTACAAAAGACTGAGGTGATAATTGCCTGTCTAAAAAACTGGCAAATATTTTAATGCAGCCTGTGCCCTCACGTGGCAGTGTCTGCCTTGCTCGGTGACAAGTATTGCTCATTGATTTGTTTCAGCCATATTCCCTTGGGTTGTTTCTTACAGTCATTTGAAACCAGGCTAATATGAGAAGGAAGGGGCAGTTTATTACAGTAAGCATGAATTACCTACAAGGAATACCTGGCTATTCTGTTAACCAAACGTGGTGCGCTCCTTTTATGCTTGCACAGTTTTCCTTTTTTCCTTTCCTAAAAGCACTTGGGTTGTTTTTAAAAGACCAATGACTTTATTCTCCTTGAGCTGTGTTGGGGTTTTTTTTATGTTCCTCTCTACTGTTTTTCAAGGCACTGTAAATGTCCCGAGGGTAATTGCGATATGACCAGAGGTGCTTGCTATTGAGCTCTTTCCCTTTAATTACCTCTGAAAATCCCTGCCTACACTTCTGCAACTGTTTTCCTCTATACGCATGTGGCAACATACATTTTTGCCCGATAGACAGCTTCAGAGGGGTATCTCGGCTCTTTGGAACACATTAAATGGCACTCAGACCAAATACGTATCGAGACATAGAAAGCTATCTTGATTAGATTAAATTGTCCTTTAAGCGTGGGGAAAGCAAAATAGTTTTAAGAGGGGGGATGAAAATACAGTGACTCCTAGGGATAATACCTATTTTCTAATTAATTAAACAAACTATTCTGCCTTCTAAATCTTCACATTGGAAAGCCCTGTTTGGGATAGGATTTAGTATTATATAAGTCATTTTACCCCAGAAAGGATATTTCAAGTGTTCGGTTATAGCCTTTTTAGTGGTTGCTGGTTTGAAGACACTGCTCTAAGGCACCAGTCTTCACCTTTCCTGAATCCCATAGTTGTTTCTTCTTCTTTAGGTAGAACATGTACTGTCAGCTTGTGTCACGTGGGCCCTATTATCCAAATTTGCTCCTCTCCCTAGCAGTCATAAGACTTCGCAAGGTCTTGAATTATTATTTTTTCTTTTCCCTCGCAGAAAGAGAATAGATGAACTGGATATTTCTTAGATAGCACAGGACACGAAAGACATCCTTGGTCGTGCAGAGGGTGATTACATTTTGTTGTATATCTGTTTAGGATGGAAATCTCTTAAGCGGGTGCGTGTCTTACAGTCTGCAGTCACTCATGACATTCCCTGAGTACACTGCAGTGGGAAAAGAGCAAGGCAGGGATGTGTAATTTTCTCATGCCTGTCAGTCACAAGTCTGTTAGCAAGACCACACGATGGTCAAATTCCACTTTTGATATTAAGACTGCACTATGACACAGGTAAGCAGATGCACGTGGATTACTAAGGTTTTTTTAGTTAAATAGACTGAAAATGCTGATGGGCACAGAGCAAATAATTTTTAACTAAAATGTTAACTACTGAAAAATTAGATCGACCAAAAGTATGCACAAATTACCCCCAAACTCAAATTGTTTTAGCAAGCCCCTCCCCTCATTAAAATTAAATTTTTAAAAGCATCCTTTTCTGTTTCAAAAGAATGTTTTACTTAGACATGTAAAATGGTGAGAAAAAACCTCAAATCTATAGAAAATACAAAATTATAAGTCAAATACAAGCTTTTTAAACACAAAACACTCTTTAGGGGAATGGAAAAAGAAAAAAGACCTTTCAGATCAACTTAAAATTCAGTTATTTTCCACCTTTTCTGTTCAACCACAGTACAACTTTCTGCAGCAAAAGAGCAGAACCCAGAAGTCTGTGCTAGTGCAGTGTGAAAAGGTTTCAGATAGCTTAAAACAGTATATCTTAAGCACTGAAAGGGGTCTAATCATGTCAGAACGGAACTCTCCTGCAGCTAATTTACACTGCTCTCTTTTACCCAGCTTGACTCAAATTAGCTTAGGTGTTTCTACATTACATTGCGGGCTGTTGAATAAATGCTCCTCAGTTGATCAGGTGCAAATTGCTTTGGATCAGTTGATTTCAAGATCAAAAAATGTTTGCTCTTCCTTTTTTTTTAGGTAATGAAACCGCCTCTTCCTTTCTCCTGCAAGAATTTGATCGTTTCCAACAGTTCCCCTATTCCTACTAAGACTAATTCTAATTAATTCTCCTTTTCATCTTAGCCTGTCAGTTCAGTAGTCTGAGCACAGAAAGAGCTCTTTATGAAATGTCTAACACATTTAGTTTCTTAAGTCTAAATATTTCTTAAAGAACTACAAAAAGAAAAGCTTTTCGTATCCAATATTTTGGTTTACCTCCAGGTGAGCTATTTCATAAACTCGCACATACCTAATAGGCACAGCCTTAGCTCTTTCACTCCACTTGCCCTCCTTGTGGTCTGATAGCTGTTATATATAAACGATTAAATAAAAGAACGTTTTTTATACTTCACATTAGAATAATGTGGGAACAGAACAAGACAAGAGATTGATGAATGAGGTAATACAAGCTGTTCCCAAAATCTCAAGTGCAGCTGATGCCAGGGAAAACAGTACAACTTTGTACATGTTGTGCATTACTTTCAGCGTTCTGAGACCTATTTCTAAGATTTACCTGGGCATCTCAAATATGTGGCATGAGAAAAGTTGCTTTCTATAAGAGTCATTTACGTAAGGAGACATTAATATTCATTTTGTCTGTTTGTTTTGTTCTGCAATTCCCCTTTGACTTCTGTGAGCTTCCACTTGGAAATTTATTTTCAATTTTAAAAACTTCTGCCCTCACACAAGTGGTGCCTCATGCTGTCATGTTTTGTGGCTAAGAAAGTAGTTGACAAACTGTGTAAAAACCTCTCCAATATTATTTACCATCGCAGAAATCATGCACGAGGAGGAAAAAAGCACCCTGCAAGGTTTTGAGTGCTGTCTCTTTGGCACAAGTAATGCGTGCGATTGGGCAGACTGCTCTGCCAGGGTAAACGTCGTCCCTCCTGCATCTCCTCTGAAGTTCCTCTAAAGTCTTGGAACTGGCCTCGTCCACAGTAGAGTTTTCCTGACCCTGAGCAAAAGAAGCGGTGTTGAAGGGACTTCAAGAAGCAGGCTGGTCTGGCCTCCTCACAAGATAATGTCAGCTATGTTTAGGTCACCAGATTTGTCTATGACTTCAATACCTCCAGCAGAGAAGATCCCAAGAGCTTCCAAGTGAAGCTGCTCCAGTGCTTCAGTGTGTTGCTGCTAGAAAGTTTATTTCACTCGTGCCTGACCTGAATCTTCCTACAGTTTAAGCACATTATTTCTTGTCCCATCTGACAAGAAAATAAAGAAAAGAAGCTGCTTCTTTTGCAGCAGTCTTTTATGCACTTTGAAGTTATGATGTTCTGTTTCCATCTTATCTCAAGCATAGAGAGACCCAAGTTAGCCATTTTTTTTTGCCCTGAGTCCTAAACTGTATGCATTCACTCAAGAATTCTTCCGTTTGCCACGTGCTTCTTGAAACGCCCACATTTGTGGCTGCAAATTCACATTAAGATGTGATAGAGACTTCAGATAGAAACAAGCGTCATCTGAAAAATACCTGCAGCTGCATGTAGAGTTTTGAGGAGCTCCAGTCTGAGGCTTTAGTTCTGTTTCTCTCTGGAAGCCATCTATACTTCCAGACTTTGCTGGAGTGTTGATTTCTTCCTGCACGTACCCCACCTCAGTCAAGGGTGGCTCAGATATTCAAAAAGAGAGCTCTTGCACTGCAGGGCACTCTAGTGTCCTTCAGATTGTTGCTAGCTCTAACAACATGCTCCCTATGCCTTCCTCCTCATCACAGAAATTTCAGGAAAATGTCAAGAGATTTTGATTTTATAATCCCAAAAGGGCACTACTGTGTAGAATGTCTTTTGGAATACAGGGAATAAATTTCATTTTTGAAAGTTTAAGGTGTAAGTGATTGACCCCTGGGAAATAAGCGTACTGCTTCACTTGCTGCTTTAATGAAGGTTCTCTGCCAGAGAACCTGAGGTTCTTTATGGAGTTTGCTTTGTACTATTGACTTACTTACCTAGGCTTGCGAGGAGCTCATTTCTCTCCCACAAAAATCACATTAACTGCTTCGCTGCTGCCCAGCATGAAGTGGTGCAGATGGTGTAATTTGCAGCAATAAGACAGATTGGGGTAGGCCAGGTACGTGGCTCTGCTTGCTGCTGGCCAGGAAAACTCAAAGACCTGCTACTCTCCTGGCTGCTTGATCCCACCTTCCTGAACTGCACTACTTGTCCTTAGTTACAGATTCTGGCTGTCAAATCAATTCCTATAAACATATGTTATCCAGTGATACATTGCTATTGCAAATGAAAAATATACAGACCGGATTGAGCATCTATTATACTTCTGCTCAATACTCTGTAACGAGATTGATGACTCCTTCAGCTCCCAGTCCTGCTCCTATAGAAGTCAATATATTCATTGCCAATATGACCAGGAGTGGCTCCCTGTTTCGATAAAACACAACCCCCCCAAATGTACATCCCTGTATTCCTTGCTCCCCAGCAGGGCCTCGGTGCCCTTGCTGGCTGTCACACATCCCTCAGTAAGGATGGACTGAATGCCCCCTGCAAGGGAGGAAAACACACAACTGCAAAACCGTAGGCAATAAGACGTTGGCAATGTGTTCAGGCTGGCCAGCAGACTGGAACAAACAGCGTGCTTTGCTGTGCCTGTTTGTGCACGCACCGAGATCACCTAACTTATCTGTTAATTGCTTTGACCTTTTTGTTTACTTCTGCTCGGGAATCTCAGAAGTTGCTGCACTAAAAATGACTTCTGGATTGCAGCATTGAGCAAACATTGACTTAACCTTTTCTGTTACTCTATGTCAATATTTCCAGTCTATTCATATGCATGTGCTATTGCACTGGATAAACCAGGATTGTGTTCAAAACTAATGCTCTTTTATTTATCTGGAGGTATCGTATTGTGCAGGCACACAAAGCCCCCGCGTGAACCCACGTGAATGTCTTTCATAAAAAGCTTAACCCTTATCAGACAAAGAACATGTACCCACGGAGCGCCAGATCAGAACAGCTCCAACTGAGAAAGCTCCTCTGCTCCCGGTCAGTGCTCTCCCGCTCTCCGCACGCTCTCGCTCCATGACCTGTTACAACCAGAGCACCGGGTACAGGCAGCAGACAATCTCTGTTTCCCAGCTGCAGCAAGCCAGCAAACAGGAGGAGCAAGATGAGTTGTGTTTGAGACACAACCTTCACCCTCGGGTTGTACAATCAGATGATCGCTCAAAGGGCATCCTAAAATTGACCATTAAGCATTCCAGGAATGCTAACATGCAGCAGTGAGCGGTGCCATCAAAAACTATTAAGATCAATAGAGTGTTCAGGCCCTTACGGCAGCATTTTGTATGTGTTATGTGATCGGTGAGCAGAATGGAAAACGAAAGCCATTTAGAAATATTTAATTTTGTATTTGAGATGACAAAACCAATTATTTCGTTGCTGATACCCAGCATCTCTCTTTATTCTGCTAAATTCTGCATTTCTAACTTATTACCTGATAGATATTTTATTTCTCAAAGGGCCATTTTATGAAATACTTTTGGGACTCTTGCAACTAAAGGAGACTTTGTAAAAACAAACTTTGATCCGACTTGTTTGATCTAAAAGCCAGCCGAGCTAGGTAAAAGATGAAGAGCCGTTTATGCATTGGCTGCCTTTTTGTATAATACTTTCCTTAAAGTAGTTCAACACAGTTCAAACTAATCGCAGTATTTCTTTTTCATGGATGATAATTAGAATTTCTCCTATTTGTAAGTTACATGATGCTCTCCTATGCAACATTTGTCAAATTAGCCTTTAAATCAGCATTTAAACTGTGCCATTTTGTAACTATGTTTTGGGGGTTTTTTGGGTTTTTTTTTGGTTTTGTTTTTTTTTTTAAATGAGCTGGTATGCACTGTTATTTTATTTTTTTAACTTCTACAGCCCAGCAGGCATACCCCCCTTCCCAAGGCCAGAGGCGTGCATATGAGTGTGTGCCTAAAAGATGAAAAGAGAAAAACCATTAAACAAAAAAACCTGTTTTCAGACTCCCAAATACATAGAGGGGAAGCCACTGGAACGGGTAGCCACTCTTGGACTAAGCAGAAATCTGGATTTGGAAAGAATCCTAACTTTACGCTCTGTTCCCCTACAAAAAACCTGAACTCCCTCGCCACATAGGCAGAAGCTGAATTTCCTTCTGTGATCAGGCAGAGGACAGCAAGCAGTACTTGTGATATGATTCATGTCCACCCACCCACAAATTAAATAGGCCTAGCACCTCAAATCAGTGAGAATATAGTTTATTTTATTAGTTAGTATAGAAATGTATCACTATTCTCTTTTCTTGTCAGCTCCCAGAAAAGGAATGCAACTGATCCCTTTAGATATTTTTTTTTTAATCTTTCTTACACATAGTCAAAAGTATTTTATTCTGCACACTAGTTCTGAGTATTGAAACAAAATGGGTTTAGGTCTGAAGGGAATGAGTTAGGTCTTAGGACCTGCCTTGAGTGGAGATTTGATTTTGGTTTACGAGTTCATGGATGCGGGATGGACAAACTAAACAGCATCTCAGAGTATTTTTGCAGACTCTTTGACTGAACAAGAAGCATCTTTCACCGGTCCAAAATCAATTCTTGTAGTCTTATTCGGCCAAAGAAGCATTTGGGACCCTAAAGTAGGACGGTTTTTTGGTAAGGCTGATGCAAGTTGGAAATTGGAAGCTGAAAAGTAAGACACACAAAAAGTATGTCTCTGCTCAGACATCCAATTGAGGAAGTTTAAATGCAGCTCCCCTTTGTTTAAAAAGTAAAACACATGAATCAACCCTTTTACTTAAATCTTCCAGCTTTCTCTGAGAAACGATATCCCTTTCAATGAGCCTCAGGCATTCCCACTTGACTCAGGTTAATGCATTTGGTCTCTATAGAAACAGCAGCAGATCTCACATGTAACTTGGAAAGGTCACCTCACTTTTGTACAAAAGCTCACATTGTCTCTTCCTTCTGTTCCATCAAAACAGCAGTAAAAGGAAGCAAAAGGCAATACACTGCACTCATCCAAAGTCTCGGAGCTCTTCTGCTCTTGCAGACGCTGATGAAAGACCAGGCCCTTCAGTGCTTGTGCTTGCTGACCATCATGGGTCAAAAGGAAACACGAGCTTTTAAATACAAACTAAATAATACCATTGAATTGGCAGGAAATTCAAACTGCTCTGAACTGTCTGGGAGCCAGCAAAGCTAATGAGCTGTACCATTTCCAAATGGGATCTTGGTAACACCATCTGAGAGCTTGTGTACATACAGAGTTGCGCAGGTTTGCCTCAAAGCATAATTCAGAATGGATTTAATTAAACAAGAGAAAAAATAATATGGAAACTTAAATAGATATCAAGCAAGCTTATGTCAATTTGATTAAAGGAGCGGTTTAAATTAAACCACAATAATCCTCTCTTAAACAGAGCAGAGCTGTCTCTTATCCAGGGTTTTCTAGTGCTTTAGCTGCTCTTGGTTTTAAAAGCAAGTGAAGTTAAAAGCAAGTCAGTTCCCAACCTCACCACCACATCTGTGAATACAAATGGTGAAAGTTTTGGGACGTGGCGATCAGCGAGAGGCAGAGAAGAACGTTTGAAGGTAACAAGAAACCTATCTGTAAGGAAAGGGAGCCTTTTCGTAGGAAAACAGAGTACCAGAAAGAAGAAAATTCCTGAATTTCCCATATGATTTGAGAGCACTTTTTAATGTGTTCAAATGTTCAGTTACACGACCTTTAGTGCAAGGAGTATTGTTCTTTGGGGAAGAAATGTAGGTGAGAGAGCTCTGCTTTACGCACAGAGACATTTCACAAACAAGTCCTGTGCAAGCAAAGTGGTGCTGAGCCAGGAAGGTAACCCCAGGCCAGAGCCGCAACCAGACAGTCCTAGGGCAGCCCAGGCAGCCTACCGCTCCCATTCAGATTTTCTTCTCGAGGTTTCTGGGTTACAGGATTCATGCAGACACCACGCATACTCTTTCACTCTGCCTTCCTTGCGCAGCTGCTTTCTGCACTCTGGTATGCAGGGCAAAAGTCGAGCTTTACTGCTTGTACGTGCATTTATTGAATGCATTAGGTATGTTGCTAATAGTGAATACGTTCCCCTTAAAACAGTCGCATAAGATACGACTTATGCATACAAGACTAATGACCAGATCAGCTCTATTTGATAACAAGTCAGACCTTTCCTGTGCAAAATTCTATACTAACAGCAAGTCACTGGGTTTTATTAGCTGCCTAGAAGAACGAACACTTGTAGGAAGACACCACCACTCTTGAGACCGGGCCACATGGCAAGTGACCAGCTGATGCACGTCTTCAGCTCCTATTAAATTATCTGCCATCTTTGTAGGTTGTGCTACACCAATCTTACTTTGTATTTCTAACCAATCTTCTCGTAAAAGGATGCTGCTGGAGCCTAGCCAGCCAAATCCTTTCAAAAGGAATTTGCTTAGAAGTCTATAGTTATGTAAATTCATATACAATTTCGCTCAACCCTGTTTATGTCTTAATGAAGTTTGTTTATATGGAAGCAGAGAATATCACAGGGCATCTTTCAACGTTCTGGCTCCCTCCCTGCTGCCTGGAGGGGGCAAAAAATCAGACTAGGCCACCACAGAGACTGGCTCCAGTTGCAAGCCTGAATGGTACCCAGCTCAAAGGGCTCCCAAGAGCAGGTGGCATCTTCAGGTGCCACTGTAGCACACACTTCTGTAAAGCAAAGCAATACAGAAGTGCTTCAGAAGCAGAGTTCATAAAAGGGTATTCTATAAAGCCAGATTTCACGTACTCTTTCCATCAGTTTTCACAAGACCTGAGAGTATACATCTCTGAGGGCCAAGTTTGGAACTAAATGGAACTACCTCATCTTTTTCAATGGCAGATACTACAGTGAAAGAGATTTGGTAACATCTTGATAAAGCCATATTGATAACAGTATGTACCATTTTAATCTAGTATTTCACAAGTTAGAGCTGAGGTGTGCCATGCACTCTTAAGAAACCTTTGTCAAATCCTGAAATGGAGTCAACCCAATTTTTTTCAATAAGTGCTCTATTAAAAGAAGCACCAGAAATACTTTGGAAGATATGACACTGTTCCTCGCTTATCTTTGCCATCACAGTAAAATCCCTGTCTTTATACTGAGTTGAGCTTTTACATGAACATAAATTAACTGCTTCCTAATTGAACACTCCCCACCTTTTTTTTCCTAATTAAAAAAAAAAATCTGCATGCTTTTTTGCTGCTGCTGCTACTCCAGCTCTGCCTGTGCCCAGATAAAGAAATGCCTCGCATGTTTCCGCGGACATCTCCACGTTGTCAGTTCTTTTTCTGCTCACCTGGAGCTGATACTCTTGAAGACACAATTTCTTTGCCCCAGATATTGCTAGGACAGAAATAATCAGTCGTTGTGTAACAGAAATCCAACTGTGCTCCAAGCAGTATGTTCCAAGTTAGAAAGATTTTATTTCTCTTCAAGGAGCTCTGCTTGGACAATGGAAAGCAAATAGCTACTCTCATCTGCTGAAGATTTAGCGGGAGAGGGGAAAGGATCAATGCCAGCTCTGTCTGCAAGACATTAGGGTATTCAGAGTGCCTGCAATAAATTTTTAACCTTTTCCAGCTTCCCTGGGGACTGGCAGGTATTCAAAAATATCAGCACCCTCATCCCAAAGCTTCACTATGCAAACCAAAATGAATGAGATGTTTAGCAAACCACCGATAGATAAATCTTAGCTTTCCCTTTTATTAGACAAATAATATACTTTATTAGAAAAATAATAGAGAGACTACCTCTCTCTCTGTGAGGCAGAGTTTAATGCAAAGGAATACTTGATTTTATCAAGAGCCAAAATTGCCAATAAATTCGTTTTTTATTTAAAGTTAATACCCATGGAAGGATGTGATGACCAAGGCAGGTTTTAATCTAGCGTACATCGAACGCCAAGTAACTTGTGAGCACACCAATGATACTGCTGCAGAGTTGCCTGTCTGTATTCTCCTCACTTCTTGAAAAGGGTTGGGGTTTCTGTGTGCATGTCAGGACACGGTGCTTTGGTGGGCGCCCAGATCAGTTCTGAAATGAATTGGTTCAGGTCTTGGACACGCTGCCGGGTGTTGCGAGAAGGCTTGCTCGCAGACAAACACTGCCGCAGAGTAAGTGGGTGCAAACAGATCACGTTGTATAACAACGCCTAAGATGCTGTGAAGGTTTAAACATCCTACAATAAACTTCAGCTTTTGAAGTGCAAAAGGTGTTATTTGACCCCAGCAGACAGAGGGGACATAAGAGGGACTACCTTGACAATGTGGGAGCCCGCCATGCTCCATCTGTCACTGAAGAGGTAAGGCAGTAGTCCTCCTCACCTTGCGTTTTGTCAGCGTGTTTCGACCACCTCCAAAAAGGACAGGACAGGCTCACAAAGAACTGGGCTTGGATCACCAGCTTGGTACTTGTGTGGCATGAGAGCTAAAGAGGCGAGAAGATATTTTGCTAATAGAAAAAGCTTATAGTGAAACTCAGAAAACACAGGATGAGAGAGGTCACTGCCAGAGGCTGCCAGCAGTGCCCAAGAAGAAACGTTAGAAATGTAGATCAGCTCAAACTAAGACTGAGAGTCGTAGGCCAGAGAAGGCTAGAAATCTGGGTAATTATAATCTAGGCACAGCACAGTCTCAAACCCTGAGCAGGATCTGAGCTCTGGAAATGGCCACATAAAACCTGATGTGGCCATCTCTAAATAAGTGTCTGACCCACAAGAAACCTTCAACAGCTGGGGTCTGAAACCTGACTTTGCTGTTTGTGCTAACTTGCATCGGTGTCTTTTTGCACGTGGGTTTTAGATAATTTGTAAATAACAAGTACTTTTTAAAGCTTTCAGGTTGCAAGTTGCTATACTAGAACTTTCCAAAGCTAAATTGGATATACATTGGAACTTAAATATTTTAGAACTTAGAAGTTATATATATATATATATATACATTAGACATTTCAAAATCTAAACAGCTGGCGAAGTTATTGCTATTTTATTAACGTATAGCAGAAGAAAACCTTGAAGAGCCCCAACAGTCTTTTTAAGGCCTTGGTCCATCAAAGAAAATCTTAAACTTCAAGCAATGCCTTTGGATAAACACATGCTTCCGAGCAAGTATGCGGCTGAGTCTGGGCCTGGCTGGCTGTGCTACACTAACTATTGCGGAACGGGCAGGATGTGTTGGTGTTTAGCGCTGCAATAACCTGCAAGAAACTTTCCCTCCCAAAGCCATCGTTCTCCAGCAAGGGAAAAAGCAGTCTTTCAGTTCCCTAAACTCAAACATCTCTGCATGGCAGTGTTTGTAACCCAGAAGGAGTAACCATGGAGAGATCAGCTGCCTGAGATTAAATAGTAATGCAAGGTGCACCTGGCCCAAACCGATCTGCAGAGATCTGGGTCATAGGAAGTCGGAAGCAGGGAACTGCAGTTTTCATAGGTGCAAAATTTGCACTGATGTCACTGGGGTATATTTATAATAAATTATTCTAAACATATGTACTATAAAATTAGGTATATATGTAACTCCACCCTTAATTTCTCTCTTAACAATGTTTTGTGCTTTGTCTCCCTGTCAAGAGAGCCCAGCTGCACTTGCAAATTAGTGTTAATTTTGCAACGCAGCTGTGATATGCAATGGGTCAGAGTAATGAAAGGGGTTTTAATAAAAACTGAAATTAATTAAATTGTAGTCTCACAAGTAATTTTTCTACAAGAGGAACAAAATACTAATACCTCCTTTGTATTCCTCCAGGAATTCAGCATTCCGATATCATGTCGGTCACCTTATTTGCATTTTGTCCAATTTTGTGAATTATTCAGCATTCAATTGTGGATCCTTCAGTTAGTGCACTGTATACTCTGAATGCATATTACTAATAGCTCCACAATCAGTATTCCTCATTCATAACATGGAAGGAATTACCTGATTTTATGTGCTTATGACATTCAAAGTAAAATATCTGAAAGATATTGGCGTAGATAACGTCACTGGATAATGCATAATAGCATGTATCCAAATAATAAAAATTACAGTGGAAAATGCACACTGCTAGAGTCAGTGTACTTCTCGATCAGTAACAAACTAACCAAAGTTTAATAACATTTGTGGTTTTTTTAATAGAGTCTATTTTTTCTACAGTCTTTTGCATCTCATTCCCGAGGCAGCAATCCTGCAGACACTTTGATATGTGCTTGACTTTCAGTATCAAAGTAATCCCAGAGGAGTCAGCGTGACTATTCATAGCCTTAAACACAAGGACATGCTTAAGTGTCTGCAGGATAGAGGACTTAAATTGTCCCCCTGCAAAGAGCTCATCATAACCCTCTGAAATGGCCAAACCCCGTGGAGTATAACAGAAATGTGCCCTTGAGAATGGAAAAGCTATAAAGCCAAATTTGGTCTTGGTATGTGCAAGCCCTTTGGAAATGAATGGCAACATTGATGGTCACCAAGGAAGAGAGGGTTTCTACCCCTGACTCCTATGGTAGCCCTTGGGGTGACATACATTTTTGTCAATCGTCTTTGTGCATGCAAGTCCAGAATACAAACCCGATTATCTAGTTAAGATTAATTTCTGATCTAATCTGCTGGTTTTCCATATTGTAGAATTCCCCGGATGCTTCTTGGTTTTGTCCCTCTGTAATCAGATTATTATTTGAAGTTCCATCCGTCACAATTGATTTGCTCTGTAATGCATTAAATTGGTGTGATGTGTAATCTTCTAATGTCTTCTGATGTTTCTTCCCCCAGTGCTGCTTCAATCATTAAACAGTGTCTCGATGTGAAGATGTTAAGACAAAGTAACACGTAGTGTAGTTGCTAGTTGTAGGCAAATAAGGAGAGAATCCTAAAATATGAATTGACAAATGCGATGTAGCTTTACCCACTGCTGGAAGCATTGCTGCAGTCCGCCAAACTTCTTGATTTTTGTTATTGATATTCTGCTGGAAAATATGCAAAATGCAACCCTCCCCCCCCCAGCTGCATCACGTGAATCACGTCAACAGGAAACCAAGTGCTGGACCTGAAATGTCCCGTTTGAATAATAATTCTGCGTCATGCCCCGATGGTCGTCAGATTGGCTGAAATAGCAGCATAAAGATTCATGAAACAGCATCAAGCAATAAAGGTGTGAAAGCCTTCCCTCAACTGTGTTTTAAGTTTTATGAGTTTCATTCCAGCTGGAGTGGAACAGAGTAGTGAACTTGAGCAGAAGTACCTATTAATTTTTACAGCTGGTTTGACTGTCGCACTATAAACCATATTTGCTTGTGCCTAATATTAGTAAAATAAGAAGTAGTGCCTTTCATACTTGTTGAGTCAGAATAACAGCAGAAGTGAGCTACATTCTTGAGCTAACTAAGGGTCTGGGTTGCCTTTTAATGAGACTCATAACATTGATCTGCAAAAGCAGGGCTGTGTTCAAGGCCTGTGGGATCGTGTGTCATTTTCATTTTAAGGCCTGTATTAAATGAAGTAGAAGGGTCAAAGTAACACCCAGATTTTGCATTTCCAGTAGCAGAGAAGAGATCCTTGCACGATAACAGGTGTAAGCGAAATGAGTCCTAGGAAATGTCGTGGTTTTTCTGTAGAAAGACTCTTGAATTCATTGCCATAACACAGTGTGGAGATCAAGAATGTAGTAGGATTAAAAACTGGACAGGCGCATGGCTTACCCAAACATCCACTGGTGCCATAAATCGTGATAGAGAATTGAGGTTTAATCTTCCACCTTCAGCATCTGAAGTGGTATTTTAAAGTTGAAATGGAAGAAGTGCAAGTATTTAATGATCTTCTCCAACGTCTAGACCTGGCTGGAGTGAGAGGCAGCTGCAGGCTGAGCTGGACCTGCTGTGAAAAACGACTTCCAACCATTTTTCATGTTTTATAAATCACGTCATTTTACTGACCCACTGTCCTGTATATGGTTTAAAAAGAGGCTTAATTCAGAATGTTATGAACTGGATATTATGAGAGCACAGCTAACAGAGGCAGCCAACAGACGCAGCATTTTGCACAGCAGTCTCGGGGTTTGGCTTTGGGAGCTTCTTGACCTTCTGGTGACAAGGTCCAAGATCCTCAGGGAATGCTTGAGAACCCTTTAAGAAACTCGAGGGAACCTTACCAGGTAAGGATGAGGTAAGAGGAGCTGCTTGAGCAGCTTCTAAAGAGCATGAAGAAGCTGCCTTTGACCCAGGTGCCCAGAGCCTTTGCTACAGCTGCCCCCGGTTAGGAAGGGCCAAGCACCCTTTTAGCCAGTGCTCAGGTGAGGACTACATAAGGATGCAGCTCCCAGAGCACAGCCAACAGATAGAGCAGTTTCTACAGAAGGGTGCAAAGGAGGGGGAACTCAGGTGAATTTGTTCTGCTGTAACAGTCTCAGATATGGTGGTAACATGCCACAGAGTAGTTTCCCTGGCAGCTGTCCATGCCAAGGTAGAGGCTTCCACACAGAGCGAGTTTCAGATGGTGGATGCAGCCCTGCAAGCATCCTGGGCTGCAGGGAGTGCCTGGGGCCTCTCTCTGAGACCAGGAGAGATGCCCCTCTGTCCTGCGGGAGCTGTGCTGCCGAGTGGAAGAGTTACAGGAGAAGAGCACCAGAGAAGAGGAGAGGGAGATAGACAGGATCCTCTCTGAAATATAGCAGCTTGAAGAGCCCTGAATCCCATTTGCAATAGAGAGGCAGGCAGCGTACTACCCCCGGTATTAAGGTAAGTGCAACCTCTGGAGAAGGTGAAGGATGGAAGCTGGTGACTTCTGGCACCAAGAGGAAGGCTCCTGCCCCATCTAAGGGCTTGCAACTCCAAAATAGGTTTAGCGCCCTCAAATTTGAAGAGGTATATGAATATTGTGTATGTTAACAGGATCTGGAAGCACTAACCTTTCAAAACGGGCAAGTGGCACTTTCTCATCAAAGCCTAGCAGCTGCATGCTAGAGCATGAGGCTGGGACAGCTGAACCTCTCGCTGGCTTTTCTCTTGTTCTCTTATGCCATGGGCTAGAACGGAACAAAACTACAAATCATTGAAAGCTCAGGTTTCACTTAAATTGCTCTGGATAGACTTTTTCCAAACTCTGCTGCCAGTTGTCATTGGAATATCCTCAAAAATCAGCATTGCAAAAAAGTCTTCCTGGAACTACAAAGCATCCTCACTTCAAATGAGAAATGTTTGAGCACCGTAATAACGGTATTCTTTGCTTTGCATAGCAGGGCAAAAGTGTTACGTACCTGCTTTTTACCCCTGAGCTGAAGTTTCTCCTGTTTGCTTTGGAGGTAATAAGGATGCAAACAGTGAATTGTCAAGATCTTACAAATGCTGGATATGAATTTATTCTTGTTTTAAATGCCTCCAGTTTTCTTTCTGTGTTCAAAGCAGCAGACAGGTCAAATGACTGCATTCCTGCTGAAAAGGACTCGGGTCCACTGTTTACAAGAAATGTTTACTTAGGTGAGTATTTTGAAGTTTTTATTGGTAATCGGGAGTTTAATAGACAACTCTACTTTTTCCCCACAGGATAAATATTTGGATTATGTGGCTACCGTTGCAATATATTTTTAATGCTCGGTGTCAATCATGAGTACCAAAAAGGCTGTGTGTCTGTCTTGCCTCCTTACACACACCTGCATTTCCTTAGGCAGTATTGACACTGGGATGTGTCCTGTCAGCAGTGGTCAGTCTCAACCAGCATGATTAACCTATGTGCTTACATTACCTCTTTCAATCTCTATGAGATATATTGAAATATAACTTGAAATCTAATGGCTTAACCATGCTCAGAAAACCTGATGCAAACAGAGATTCTCCTAAGAGTACAATACATCAAAGGGACGTTTCACTAGGGTGTCCTTTAGATAGGATAGAGGCAAAAGTTCCTTTAATTGAAGCATGTTTTGCAGACAAAAGCAAAAAAAAGAACACTAAAGGAAAACCAAATATACGGGAAGTGATACATATTGGACAGTTGGTTTTGGCTTGCTTATTGCATGCACAGTTTTCCTTTTATGTTTTCATTTTGCTGGGAAATGCTGTGCTTCTGTTCTCGTGATTTTTTTGCTAACAATTTATGTCATTTCCATTGTTGGCTTTATGTTTCAGGATTACAAATAAGATAAGTACTCTGGACTGTACCTAATAAAACACTTCCTTACCTGCCACAAAACTTCAAGCACTCCATGGCCCTGTAGAGGTCACGTCTAGACATTTTTTTTGTTTGGGATCCCAGTGTTCAATGAGTTGCAGGACTGAGCTTCTTGCTTATCCATCTTTAAAACACTTTTAATAGCATTATGGAACGTCCGTTTAATAACATTTTAATACTATTTATTGGTAAGGATATCTGCCAGAGCAGATATTTCACTACCTTGTTCAAGGATACTATCTGCTTCAGGTAAGAAAATGCAGTGCCGTAACTGTAAAAGAAATCCCGTCAAAGCAGCGTATTCTTATTCCTTGTATGCTCTGACTGGGCACTGTTCGTGGTTTTCCCGGTTGATTTTTTTTTTTTTTTTTTTTCAGCAGAAATCCTGTGCTATTATAGCTCAGCTAGAGACGTTCCTTTCTGTTCAGCTGTCACACTACTAACACAAGTTGATCTGGCAAATCAGGCGAGTCATGCAGAAAGCTTCATCCAGCTATGGTTCTCCCAATTTATAGGAGCAAGTGTTTGTAAAAGTCCATCTTTTTCTCTCCGGTATAAATATTCCTAAATGCCACCTGAATAAGTGGGTTTTTCTTACAATGACAACAGCTGTCTCTAATTTCTGGTCAACTTGTTTATTCCTACCATAATTGTGCAAAAGCTCCATTGCTTTCCAGAAATGAGGGAGAAGCAAGCATTTTAAGAACTCTTTCAATTTTTGTTGTGGTGAAAGTGTACCAACTGTAAGGACTGGCAGCATCATTGAAATCCAATATCAAATAATCACTGCTTTTATACAGCTGTAAGTTTTGTAAACAACATACGTAGGGATGACAAATGCCTGGTTTTCACATATCAGTCATGTAAGACACCGCTGGATCTGGGCCAGTTAACTAAAGAAGAAATGAAAGGGTCTGATTCTTCATCTGTCGAAGTCCCATGGGTATAAGTTCAATAACAGCAGTCCTACCCTCTTTGATGGTTTCTTAGATATTGCTAATCTATATTTAAAACCTGTGTCTTATTTAAACTTGAAAATTAATTTGTTTTAACATCTGTGTAAAATAGATTAGAGTTAATGAAGTCTGACCCCCTTATGGGTTAGCGTGAGTGGAAATAATTACTCTTCAGCAGCACAGGATATAATGTGCTGGACTTTCTGGCTGGAGTTGACAGTAAGATGTCAAAGGAAGTTCAGGAAATACCAGAAGTCTTGAACCGCATTAGAAAATGGAGGTTTGCAGTTTCTCTTTATGAAAATTGAAAATGCATGCTCTAGACTGACTTTGTGTCACTGCTAATAACTATGGAAAATTACCTGCATAAACTGAATATAGGAATATTCTAATTTGGAACTTGAAACTGATTACTGAAAAATTAGTTCCTAAGGATGTGATAAGGATGGTACTCTTTAAAATAATGCTAATTCAGGTATCATCACCTGGTCTAAATTCAAAGTGAAGGAATGTCTTCGTGAATCCTTTTGGCACCTGTAAGAAGCTACCACTGTTGGCTACAACAGCTTCTTACCATTCCAGGTGCATTCAAAGGCCAAAGTCTCATTTGGCCTCAGCTGAAAAAGGATCCAACTACAAAGAGAGAGAAGGTATTATTCTGGTTGTAGATACTGTCAGTGTCATTAACTGAAAACTTCTAAAAGGAAAATCCAGTAGCAAAAGACTCTTTTTTTTTTTTTTTTATTGGGCAAAATAAAATTCACTAAGGCTTACATGAACCTTTAGTTCTTCAAAGAATAGCACTCTCATTGATCTTCAATGCTAATGAATTTTCTTGTACAAATATTTTGCAGAGGGTGGGCTTCTACCAATCCCGATTGAACCTGCTGGCCCCGACACTGGAAAATCTGTCTTGACTTGTCGCAGCCTTCTGATGGTTTGGTGACAGCTCTTCCTGCTTAATCCCTCAGGGCAGTCTGGGAGACCTTAATTAGAGAGATTCCCTACTGTTATATTGCTTTGTTTTTTTTTCTTCCCGGAATGATTGCTAGCAGGAAAAATGAAATGTGGCTGCCCTATTTGATACGTATGATAGCCCAGTCCACACTCATCTGGATGCCTGTGCTGTAGAGGTACTTTCCAGTGTGACACTTTCCTTGACAGCAGCTCTGCAAATTCAGAGTGGGGTCTGAGGAACAAGCTGGCTCTCTCCTGGATCATAATCTATTGTGAAGGGGTTTTTAAGCCCCTTTTTTGCCCCACGCCCACAGCCTCTGTGCAGCACCCGTGGGGTGGCCATGCACAGAGGATCAGCTCTGAAGCAGCCAGGCCTCAGCTAGTCTTGCAGGCTGCCTGCGTGCAGGCTGGTGCTCGGTCTGCGATGAAAGCAAAAGGAAAACACTATTTTAGGACTGATGGGAAACAAAGTGAAAAATCCCTTCGCAGTTAGGTTTGCTAACCTGTGAAAGTCACCAGTCCTCCCTCAGGTCTGTGTCAGCCTGCAGGAGATGCTGGTGCTGCCAGAGGTCCTACCTCCAGGGCACCCCCCTCTTGCCCAGCAGTTTCCACTGCTGCATCTGGAACCCCAAAAAATGAAGGCCTGAGGTTTGGGGCATCCCACCTAACCCTGCGCTGCCCCCCATGGGAGGGATCCTATCATTTCAGGGTCTGTAGCACAGAGGAGAGGTGTGTGGCAAGTGCTGAAGCTGGCAGAGGGCGGTATCACAGCCCGTGCCTCTGAAACAGCGTCTGAGTGTTTCCCTGGAGCAAGGTGTCTGACAGCCATCAACCCCTCCTGCTGCAGAGGCAGGGTGTGCAGGGGTGCCAGATGGGTGGGCAGGGTCTGCGGGATGCACCTGGGCCTCCCAGTAGACCCCAGCAGCTGCAACCTGCTGGATCCAAGCAAGACCTAAATGTTTATATCTCTGACACTGCTGCAGCGCTCTGCAAGCGCAGTGTGACAGCAGTGTTTCAATACCTCATCGCGTGAGACAAAATGCTGGAGAGCTGACATCTCTTCCCGCTGCAGGCACTTGCTCCTTCAGATTTTTCCACCCACGCACTGACCAAAACTTAGCAGATTGCAGGCTCAGCCAGGCTGTGATAAAAGGTAGTGGGATTGCAAGCAGGCTGCTTCCCACTGCAGTAGTTTTGTTTGAGTGGGCTCAGATTTACCTTTATCCCTGGCCGGTGCAGCTGTAACCGGCAAAGGCATTTGCTAAAAGGAGGTGTGAGACTGAGGTGCTTGTGGTTTCTTATGACCCTCACTTCTTCTGATGCACTATTTCTTCACACTCAGCCTCTGCAGTCTGTCTTCACATCTCTTGTGTTCTGGGGAGGGGAGCAGAGCAGTGAAAGAATGAATGCCTTCAATGTTAGAAACTGCTGAATGGGTTTACCTATAAAACAGGGTTTGTTTAACCTAAGGAAGAAAAGGCAATAGGGAGATCTTCTTGTATACCCCTGTCTAATGTGAGGGCATAGAGAAGACTGAGTCGGACTTCTCTTGAAGGTGCACAGTGATAAGAGGCAACAGACACAAGTTGCGACGAGAGAAATTGCAGATATAAAGAAAAGTGTTTCACCCTGAGGGTGATGCCACGCTGGCACGGGCACCCAGAGAGGTACGCCCCTCCATGGGATGCGTTAGAGGGCCTGGGCAACCTGACCTCAGCAGTCCCTCCCCGCCTAAATTACTCTGGAGTCTATGGTTTCAATGCTGCTAAATGGATACCTGGCTATTTCTTGTGTTCAATAACACGCTTCTGTTATTGAACTTGGTACAACCCTGTCTACCCTGATCTGTATTTTTACTTAGAGCAATGAAATACTGTGAAACAGGCTCCTCTGAAGTTTCTAGTACGGCAGGATGTTGTTCTATTTATAGCAACATTTGTAGCTTCAGAGGCCTTTCATAATTTCAGAATACAGATATCTCTTCATCCTGATCTGCCTCCCATATTCAGTGCGTGGCATTCCCTGTTGCACAGCATTCATTCAGCATGCAGGGGCTATTTTTCACTTCCAGAGGCAAGCAATGGCATTAATTCCTTTATTGAAACTGGTGTAACTAAGAAAAGAAATTAAGAAAACAGATGTTGGAGGTCCGTCATATCCCTCGTGCTGAAAGTCAATTGATCATCAAAATGCTGCTGAAAAAACATCATGTTTTATAATGCATCCTTAAGCTGCAAAAAGCTATTTTGCCATTATGATAACCTGAGCACGGCCGGGTATGATTGAAGGAGGGAGAAAAGCAAGTGCAACTGCTGAGTCTGGCCCCAGTGTGTTAGACTGCGTTAATAAGCCTGACCTGGCAGGGTGCGTTTCTCCAGCTAAAGCTGGATGGTCGTGCACAGGGCTGGGAGCAGAGGGGGCTGAGGCGGTGGGTAACACGCACAGCATCCTCAGCGCCGGGCTCGATGTGACGGTGCCTTTTGCTGTGTTACGCTGAAACTTCTCTTATCTGTATTTTCTTCCATCCTAAAGCTATTCAAAACTTTTTCTGCCAAAACAGATATGCATTATACATGAAACACAGCAGAAAGCAATTTCTTTTTAATTTTCAGGAAGCCTGTTAGTGCCAAACCATAAACTGCTTAAGAAGGAGGAGGAAAACTGGGGTAAGTGATATTTGGCAAGATCCACATGTTCCGTTTGTTTGTGCAACAATCGCTGCTGCTGACTTACAGCTTCAGAGGCAGCTGTGTAAATATAGGGCTGTGATGGCTGAGGAAGCCAAGAGGCAAGCTGTGGAAAAATAACAGATAAAACCAGACACGTTCTGGATGCCACAGGGTAAGGCAGAGCTGAGCTATGCTGCAGACATCTTGCTGTGCTGCTAAAATACCTTCAGCGTCCTTTTTTGGAATATCTTCCCTGTTATTGTCGGGGAGGTGGGGTGGTGGTTTTTTGTAAGGACTTGAAAATAAGGTTTCATTACGAAGGAGACTCAAACCATTCCCGAAAACATTAAGGAGACCCTCTGATGCAGGCAGCCAAACCCTGCTCTGCTGACCCCTGTGCTCCTGAGCACAAGGCCCAGGAAGCCTTGAACGCATCAGCTTGTGGTGGTGGCCAGCTTCTTATAAATGGGGCTCGCTCCTTTATTTTGTGGAGCGAGAGGTGTGGAGCAGTCCTAGGAACTGCAAACTAATGTGTTTAATAAGTATGGGAGTTGCTGCCACCCAGTCCCTACGGGAGCTGGCCTCTCCCAGATAGGGCTAGCACAAGCATTTTCCTCCAAGGCTGATGCCTGCAGCCTCACAAGGGTTCTGCTGTGCAAGCTAAGCCTTGGCAGGCTCTCTTAATTTTTTTTTTTGCTTCTGATAAACCAGCAAAGAGACCATGGGTATAAGGAGGCAGACTGGACTAGAACAGGTTATCTGTTGCATTTTTTAAATGCAAATATTCACCTATAAAGCTCGTTCATTTCTGCGTTAAGTTTGCCAGAATTAAGCAATATTATGAAGCGACAATATTAAGCAATTTTGTGACACAGTTCACAGGTAAATGATGCATCTGAGCAAGTGCCCCTAAATCTCGGGTTCCTAAACACTGTCTTCATCTTTTTTGACCAGTGTGTTACCTTTGTATTTCTTAAAGACATACCTTATGACTTCTCTGCACATGTATTGATTTTAGCTTATAATTGAATACATAACTTCCTCTTGCTGACCAGGTCAGATAATGCCTCTGCCAATTACACTTTTAAATTATTCTGTAACAATTCCTCCAATATTATTACATCTAGGATTCTCTTGTTTCTTATGTACCTGCTACACTTCATCATAAAATCCTTCTATATCCTTCCTCGCCTTAAAACCACTGGTCAGATAGGCATACTGAGTGTCATTTAACTTGGTGCTATAGTCCAAAAGCTCAGCAGGCAAGTCTTAAATAGGCTGCAAACTATGGAAACATTTGGTTTCTCTAATGATGCTTGCAATTTTCACCCCTTTTCTCTGCTTTTGGAATAAAATTGACTGAAATATATGCAGAAATCCCAATTTGACTGGTTTTATCTCACTCTGGGCAGAAGGACAAAGTTTTGCTCATCGCGAGGAGAAACAAAGACAATTCTCATAATACTCTGAACTGTTTACCATCACCATTTTAAGAAAAAAATCTTGAGGAAAAGGGTATTGACACCTTATGTAGTGAAGGGGCATTTGTTTGTTCATCCGCCTTTGCAAGGCACGTTTGTGGTGCTGTTTTTCTTTCAACAGTAGCACTGTCATTCCTGTATTCCGTATTCCATTTCCAGGGATGCGAGTAAGCCACCGCTGCAGAGGTGAGCTTGTGCTCCAACTGATTCTCTCTGTAGAGCCGGGGGGGGGGAGGAATTTGAGTCAGAGGCAGAAACTGGTTTGTAACTAAAAAGTAATAAAATGAATTATCTTTTCTATTTTTCTTCCAAGGACAGTATTTTCTTGTGACTTCCCTCTGGAGCTGTGTGAATTGAGATGGGACAGGACATTTCTTGGTATTAAATTAAATAACAGTTTGGCTGAGCAAATCAATCTACAAAGTGCCTCTAAAGCTGTTTGCTAGGGCCTGATCCTGTATTATTGATTGATGTCAATGAAAGATGTGAACCTTAAGGGCATGCTTCTATGTGGAGTTACTTTGGAAAATCTATTGAACTGTTGGTGAGTCTGTGTGCAGATGTGTAGGGTAAGAGTGCTTTTAGATTGTTTAGCTGGATCCAAGCAGCTAAATACGACTGTTGATACCAGGTTTCCTGGTGGACAAAATAAAAACTGTTTACCCAGTCACAACAAAATTCTGCCATGTATTTGAAGAGACTACAAGTCCACTTAGAAGGTAATGGTAGCTTGTAAGACAGAAATAGTTTGCTTCTCTAGAGTCATTCTTAGGAAAATATCCCAGCATTTTAAAAACATTTTGCCCTCATATTTAAAAGCATGTTTCACCCCTGCTTTATAGATGAAGGAACTGAGGCACATTGATTTTTAGTAACTGTCTGGTGGCAGAAACTTGGAAAAGGGCAAATCCAAAAATAACAGCTGGGTCTGGATAGCAGTAACCTAATCACTGGATAATATTGCCTTAGAGCTAAAACCTGGAGGAAAAATCTGAAATGTCTTTCTTCCCCACTCTGGCTTTACCCATGTCTGCATATCAGAGTCACTGAGCTGGAAAAATGTGACTGTTGCTGTATACAGCGTGAATGAACTAAGTCGTCTCTTGTGCAGCGAGCGGATTTCCCAGCTGGGTAGGACATTGCAAAGCTTTTATGAGTTTCCAGCACCATTTCACTCAAGCAAGACCCTCTTGAGGAGGTCCTGGTTGAATGCTGCTTTTATTTTTCTTTTTCTGTCTGGAGGAACACGACAATCTCCTGTTGTTGTCAGCACAGCCTTTGCCAGAGACTAGCCCAGTTCGCACAAACAGAGGTCTCTGGTGCAACGGGGGCTGTTTCAGAGATTCAAGAGCCCTGTCTCTAAACGGAAAGGGTCTTCAACAGCTTACATGGTAATGTCTTTATTAGCTGAACGGGACCCTCTGCTAAAACCACTAGCTAGGAAAAATTGCAACAAAACACTCAAAAGGCAGTGCAGATAAAACCAGTGTCAGCATGATGAAGCTGCTGCTGCTTCCCCATCAGATTGCTCTTCACTTAGCTACTTTAAAAAAAAAAAAAAATAGAACCCACAAAAAAACCCACACCACCAAATCCATCTTCAGTCCTGACATTTCAAAATAACTCAACTTTGCACCACGTAATCAGAGTTTGCCTCCTGCCCAAAGGCTCCAGAGGAGGATACTGTGAACCT
Source organism: Nipponia nippon (assembly GCF_047370975.1). Classification (NCBI taxonomy): domain Eukaryota; kingdom Metazoa; phylum Chordata; class Aves; order Pelecaniformes; family Threskiornithidae; genus Nipponia; species Nipponia nippon. The sequence goes on along the minus strand of NW_028262290.1, from coordinate 98,162,307 downwards.
TGCTCTGCTTTGAGATGGCTCCCAGGCTACAAATACACCTCTTATTCTCCAGCTGCATTTTGTATTGATGTGAAATGGAGATGGTCAGATTGCCTTCTGGTGCCTGTCTGGGCAAATAACCACTGATGGTGGCTTGTTGTTTCTCCGGCAATATTCAGAGGTGATGTGCAAAGGGAAAGAAGTTAACTGTTTGACAAGGGACAGCTTTATTTACAGAGTGCTGCCAGGCTAAAATCAGTTGAACTGTGTGAAATAATGTGCACTTGTTTGGAAAAAGAGATGAAAAGCTGTGACACTGATTGGCAGTGAAAAGCCTATAAACCAGCACACATCAATGGAGTAATTGACTGCTTCCCTCACGTAAATGATTTTTCTCCTTGCCGTATTCCTTATGGACTTGAGCAAGCTGCGATTCATATTGATGGAATGTAATGAACTTAAATAATTTCCTGAAAGCCATGTAAGATAGGAGACAGAGCTTGGATGAGAGGGTCTTTAAAGATAATAATATTACTAATATTAATAACAATAATTTAGTGGATTATCCACAAAACCACTGACTCTCAAACTGTATTAGGAGAAGAATTTCCTTTACAGGAATTCAACCAAGCAAGGGAACAGGACAGTGCCGACTTTGCAGATCTAAGGCACCCATCTCACTGTGTCCATCTGCTTTCTCAAGTCCCAGAGCTGTTTGGAAGCTTGCTCAGCGTCACTACCTTCTGTGTTGTTCAGTTATTTCCAAGGATCTGGCATTTGAAGTTTGGAAAAGTGAAAACCTTTTTGTCAGGCTCCTGCTGGCCTTGTTGCTTTTGATGACTTTTCCAGCATGTGAGTGTTGGCTTTGCTCCCCTTATAAGGAGGATCAGGTTTTCTTTTAAAAACCCAGCAGGAGTCTGTGCAACTTATAGCTAAAGCAAGCGTGTATGCAGGGCCTGGCTGCCCAGCCCAAACCTCGTGTGCTGCTGGTGCACTGCCCTTCAGCCGGGCACAATTAACCTGCGCTGCGAGATTAAAGGACAACCTTGGGCACGGTGAGGGCCTCAGAAAAACAGAACACTTCTTTCAAAACAACGTGCCCTGTGATAAGCAGAGATCACTCTGAGCCACAACACTAGGTCTGGAGTCAAGGTGTTGCAAAGTTCGGCCTGCTCAGATGTAGGGTTTCTTCATAAACATCTCCACAACAGAAAAAGTTTGCGGTTTCTCTTTTGCTGTTCTGGATTCACAATCCCAGGGGTTCTGCTGTCGAGTATGTTCACCTTATGGTTTTCCCTCGATCTGTTGTGAGCTAAGGGGTAGTGAGTTTTTGGGGTTTTGGTTTGTTTTTTTTTTTGTTCAGCTTTGCTTTACTCTGCAATGAAACCATATGCTATTCTTATGATCTCACACAAGATTTTGTGAGCTTCTGTCATCACAAAATTTATGGAGGCTGTTGTGTACCAGCTATGCGACTTCTCTGCGGGATCAAACAAGAGGAGCCGGCTCCCTGTGAAACACGTGGGAATGAAGCTTTGCTTAAGCGGAAGTATCTTTGATACTTTCGCTGCTTTCCTAGCCTCTTTCCATAACTACCAGCAGGTTATACAAGGCAATGAGGTGGAAGCGTTCTCTCTTTGGAAACTGCTTTCCAGGCAGGGACAGGAAGGTGCGGCAGGGAATCATAGAATAGAACCACAGAATGTGCCGAGTTGGAAGGGACCCACAAGGATCATTGAGTCCAACTCCTGTCCCTGCATAGGAGAGCCCCCAAATTCACACCATATGTCCGAGGGTGTTGTCCAAATGCTTCTTAGATGTTGTCAGGCTTGGCGCCGTGACTGCCTCCCAGGGGAGCCTGTTCCAGTGCTCCACCACCCTCTGGGTGAAGAACCTTCTCCTAATATCCAACCTAAACCTCCCCTGGCATGTCTTCCTGACGTTCCCTTGGGTTCCATCATGGGTCGCCAGGGAGAAGAGATCAGCACCTGCCCCTCCTCTTCCCCTTGTGAGGAAGCTGTAGACCACGATGAGGTCTCCCCTCGGTCTCCTCTTCTCCAGGCTGAACAGACCAAGTGACTTCAGCTGCTCCTCGTACGGCTTCCCCTCTAAACCCTTCACCATCTTTGTGGCTCCCCTCTGGACACTCTCTAGTGGCTTTGTATCCGTTTTGTGCTGTGGCACCCAAAACTGCACACAGTACTCGAGGATAGAATCATAGGGAAGAAGGCAAAGAGCAGGCAGAGCAAGCGTCCTGCTCGGGGTGAAGCCAGCCTGGCCCCTGCATACGCCTGGGGGCTTCCTCCGCTCTCCCCCACCTTGGTTTCTGCTCTCTGATGGGGCACGGGGCTCAAAGCTGGCACAGACGCAAAAAAACAGCGGCAAGGGCAAGCTGCCAAAGATGACTACTGGTGTCTGGTACTTCAGTGGGGCGTGTAACCGACAAACATGCCTCTCCTCTGTGTCTAAAGGGCTGAAGAGGATGTAGCTGAACCATTTGCTCAGTGTGAAGACAGAGTTCAATGGCATGTCTCAAGGGATCGTGCTAAATTGATACTGTGGAAGATAATTAAATCGTGTGACAGTTTATCACAGGCGATGCCTGAATAATCAGTGATTTTAAAGGCCTTTAAATCATGGGTTTGTAGCCTGACTGTATTTATGAACTATAAGGAACTCCTGTGGATTTTGCTTGGCTGTTAGATTCGGTGGAGGAGCAGTCTATTTCTGTCCGGTTGAGTGATGCCACCTCATTAGAAACGATGAAGTACTGACCTGGCCGCGGGCGGCAGACTCTCTTGCTTTCAAACTCCCATCTGGAATTTCACAGAGGGTTAAAGCCATCAAACGCTTAAGCAAATGCCTTGATATGTCACTTCCATTCACAACTTCTCCTTTCCTTTGTCAATTATTCCCTCTGCATTTTCCTCTCTTTAAGCAAATCAGGAAACATTGTCTGCAATTCCTGTATTATTCCTTCCCATATTATGTTGGTTTCTGCTAGTGGGAAAACAGAACAGCAAAACCTTATTTCTCAAGAGAGGGAAAGCACTTCTAAGTGGGGATCCCAGTTGCAGGGGGCAAGGCCAGAGTTGCTGGGAGAGTTAGAGCACAAATTCCTGGGTGATGCTTACCACAGTTGTCAAACCAACCTTCCCTAGCTAGATCCCAGAGTGCAGGCATCATGGGAGAGACAAAACCTCTCAGGCACACCTGATTTTGTAGCCACTGAATGATGTTGTTTTCATTCCCTCTGTCATCAGATTGACTCAAAACCCTCAGCTGCAAGTTGGGACTCCAAAGGATTTGTAATGAGTTAACCCATGTAGTCAGCAAGGCATCTCTGATATATCCTAGGTGTTTTACTTTGCAAAAGCTCTATCTGATCCATTTGTACGCTTCCCGCACCACCATTTTATTTCTTCTTTTCTTTATATCATCCTCTCGGTATTTTTTTAATTCCTGCCCTAGATGCAAATTCCTGCACAGATGCAAATTTCCACCTTAGGCTTCCAGACCTACATTAGCATACGTCAAATTCATCACAGTGACCTGGAGCCCGGGAGCCCAGAGCATCGCAGTCCGCGAGAGCCTGGGACTGTCTGTATTTGCCTTGCATGTTGATCTGGGACCTTAGAAATCTTCTTTCTTCAGAATGGTTTTTTTCCTAATTAATCTCCGTACATGACTAGGGGTACATAAACATATATGGAGAGAAAGACAAGCACAAATGTGTGTGTAATTATCACTTGCCTTTGTACAAGTGTATTTTTTATGTGCAGCTTAGAGGCTTACATCCTGCTTACAGCCATGGCCGCCTCACTGGGCTCATATATTACAGCACTGATTAACTACAGATATCTTGTGGGATGTTTTTTCTTCAGTCAATTATCATCTAGTTCCTGAATGAGGAAATGATAAATGTGAAAGTCTAATATTTTTCCTGTAAGGAAGAGGAATACTAGGGGAAAAAAAGCGCAAATAGAACTTTGTTACCCTTTTGCTATCTGTAAGTGAGTCTGTTGAAATCGATGAAACTCTGCCTGTTCAGTTCTTTCAAGATGCAAGACATTAAATGTTGTATTTGAAATCCATAAAATAAATCAGTTTTTAAACTCGGAACCCAGCTGCATCAACATGAAAAAGCTGTCATGCTTTGCGCATCCTGCTATCACTTAAGTATTTCTAAAAGCAAATTCAGTAATTGTTTCCTGCTTTCAAATACTATAGTTGAACTGTGAATTTAAAATATGCCAGATTTAGCAATTCACTAATAAGACAATGTCAAGAACTCTATATTTCGAACTCTCAATTGCAGGAATGATATCGCAGTCAGAAATGCTTTGCACGCACTCTTAGTCCTGCGGCTCCCATCTGTGTATATGTAAAGATTAGATTTGCAGGACACCTTATTAAAAGCAAGGATTCTAAGGTTCAAGCATCAAACACGTATAAGGTAGGAAAAGCCAGAATTAAGGCGGCCTTGTGCAGGTTTAATTTGCTATCCACACCTTTCCTGCTGATGTACATACATTCTGGTGCAGTCTTTAAAGATATAATCAGTTACTCTTTTTCCCTACGCTTTCTCTAGGAGTTAATTAGGGTTGTATAGTGAAGGAGATTAAGAAAAAAGAGGCGCCCTACCTAAAAAACTTGGGAGGTATCTAAGTCCATAGAAAAATAAATCTTTTCATGAACTACAGAACTAATAAAAACTGTTTGCCCCTGGTTTCCAGCCTTCCATTCCTTAAACGCCTTTCGCTACTTCTTCTTCTGTAACTTCTCTGTTTGCCTAAGCAAATGGCTGCCCATGTTGTGTCTGAGCCCATTCTGGGACCTCACCTCTACCCAAGTGTGCACAATCTTAAGATTGTTAATTTATCTTTGACACCACTGACCTTCTGTGAAATTGGGCTGAAACTGCCCAGCAGGCTCACAGGTTGTCAGGGCAGAGAGCCAGGCGGGTGAATAGATGGATAGAGAGAGAATTTGACTAACCTCAAGTTTATTATTGTTTAGTTACCTGTAAAAGATAAATATGATACCAAGTAACTCGATCTTACTTATACAACAGGTTCCTGTGATGTAAGTCTTTTAAGCCAAATTTTTCACAGATAGTTGCAAATTTGTATTTTTAATTTTCTGAGCAACGTGTTTAAGGACACTGGCGTGTGAAAGCGCTGCAGCATTCACGGCTGCATTTGAAATCAATGGGACTGTGTAATGTTAAGTAGTCACAAAACATCAGGCCTAAAAATCTTAAATTAGGCCAGAACATGCTGACGATTCACCAAGATACTGTGGGGATGACTGCCAGCGATATGACCTGGGAAAATCTATAATGGTCCTTTTACTAGGGTTTGGCTGGTGATGTTAATAGACCTTGAGGCTTTATGCTAAGCAAGAAGAAAGCAGTCTGTTGAATAGCTGCTCGCTCATTCAGCTCTATCTGGCTATGTACCAAATGAGGTATGTTCCTATAAGAAAAATAATTTGTCATCATGGCCTCAGATTGTACCATTTGGAAGGCAAGGAAATGATTTCCCACAGGCATGGTATGAATGGAGGAGGGGAGAAGCAGGAGGTTGCACAGCCTTAACTCAATGCCAAAGTATTTATTTTGCAACTTAAAACAAAAGTTCTTAACTGAAGAACATTGTTCTCAAATAAAACATGTTTATGAACAAATGTAGCACGAATATTTTTCAAAAGCTTGTTTCTTGTGGCCCCAGTGATTAAAGACTTCCAGCGTGTGATCTATATATAACTGCAAAGCAGAGCCAATTTTGAAAGGCAGCTTGGTACCTGTCATAAATCCTAGGGCAGGGGAGACAGGAGGGAGCGGGAAGAGAGAACCGTGGTCTAGCAAGTCACTTGTTGTCCACCAAAGACCAGACCTTGACTTTCGGTAGAGAGTGCAAGTGAAGCACAAGGGAATGTAATTCTAATAAACTGATATCCCTAGCGCACAGTCTTCTTCCTGAAAAATACAGCCCATGATTTCTGTGTTGGAGTGCCAGCTTTACCTGTCCTGCTAAAGAAAATAAGCCCTTACATTATCATAGAAAAAAATGTCATTTTCTGCTATCTCACCATCCAGACCGTACCAGAAGCATTTCCATCCTCAGGTGCTTGCTTTTCCTCTAGTTTGTCTCTTTTTCACTGTGGCTGACACCGCCAGAACACAGATTTTTTTTTTTTAATGTTATGTATAGTTTATTCACTATGGGATATCCATAAATATAAGATATGCCAGCAACTCCAAAGATGAGAAAATATGAAAGGATTACAGAATTATGGTTCTGTCCTCCAGAACTGAAAAACACATTTTAGAGACAGAGAAATCTTAGTTTTAAAAAATGAGCCCTTATGTCATGCTGGCAAGCTCGTTAACAAAGAAAAAGATATTTATTGTTTACTGTCTAAACGCATCAGTAACTGACAACAGCACCCGATATCAAGAAAAAATAAATGCCAGCTGAAAGCTTGAGTCCAGCACATTCGGAGACAGCTAAGAGTATGATACTTCCTAACTGTTCCGTTTACCGTAGGGCTAGTCTTGAATATTTACACAGCAGTTGAGTCCCAGTTTCTTCCATGACAGCCTCAAAATGCACTGAGTCTGTTCTCTGCATGCCTCCATGGTACGGATGATGACCAGGATTATATGGATGTCTAACAACTTTGTTAAGATTTGGCATAGTTTGGTGGTCTACCCGCACAGAGAAACTGGACCTTCAGTTTCCCAATGTGCCAGCGAGGCAGGATAATTAATGAATTCCTTTTAAAAGTAGCAAATTGCAAAAGAAAGTGGAAAGGTGATTTGCAGATTTCCTCTTAGCAAGCCACAAGTACATCTTTATGGTCCTTAGTGTGAGTTATTTTCACTATAGCTGGAACAGCTGGAAAAAGAAAGCAAAACAGGGATCATATGACTCACACGTCAGCTCAGAGAAGAAAACAGGAGTAAAGTTCACAAGCTCCGAAGAGTAAAAAAATTGTGTGAGGTGGACTCATAAGCTTGCTCTTTGCCCTCCAGGGAGCAGAAATAACGAGGAGTGAGGAAGATTGACTGAAAGATTAGGATTTTATAAGCTTTATTACTAGTGTTGATAGTGTTGAAAACAGTTACTGGCAAAGAACTTTCAGCATAAATTTTAGATGGGGAGAATATCAGCAGTATGCAGGGCCAAATAAAACAAGTCATCCATCAAACTGCAAAAACCTTGTGTCGCGATCCTTTACCTTTTTGACAGTGGTTTTTTCCTCTCCCAATTTATTTTGTTCTTGCAGAGTGACTCCCGTACTCTTCCTCTGGAAAAAGCCAGCATTGATCCAGCAGGCATCAGGGTCCGGGATGACCCTACTGTAGGTGTGCGTGCATCTCCTGTGCATGACAGAGGAGCCTTCAACCTGGTAAGTGCTGGCTGTGTGCTCTACGCCTCTTCATGCTTTCAGGCAAAGGCGAAAGCAGTGGGATCCATCTGTTCCTTGTTCCTTCATGATTCAGATCTGAAGCTGATGGAAGGAGCAAGAAAGTGAGCACAGAGGGTGAGCCATGAACTCCCCATTGATGACATCTAGAAGAACCACAGCAGCTTTAAGGTAAATAATTTTCTTTTGTGCTCATGTGCCGGTTTGTATCTGCACGAGTTAGTCTTGTCTTCATGGTGGTGCAAATAAAGAACAGTTGGTGCATCAGCCAAGTCAGCATTGCATTACTGCTCCTCTGAGCTGGCGGTGTGACTAATGGCGAAGTTCAAAGTATAATTCTTTCAAAGGTCAGTGGCCTAGATCAGATGTCTGCCTTGCCAGTTTTTCATATTGATACTCTTCCAGAAAAGACAGAAGGCACCCCTGAACTTTGAAGCCTGGTGAAAGACGTGCCAGGCAGCAGACAATACAAGGAGACATTCGTGTTGTCTGTTTCGGACTCTAGGATAAGATAGCCAGGCTGTAGTCAGAAAGCGATAAGACCACTTTCTGAAAGATTGTCTTATCCATATAGTAAGCAAGTTATTTTGCTTACAAGTAAGTAATGTCTTTCCAGTTGATTGAGTGTTTTGCTTGTGACTTTCTGATTTGCAGAGTGCAGTCCTTATCCATCCATAGCAGTAAGGCAGAGAACTGTCATGATCCCAGGTGCAGTGATTTAAGTTATGGCTGGAGTACTTGATCATGACAGAGTGAGTTTAGGTCCTGGTCTGAGGGCTGGATCAGAGGCTGTATGAGTCTGTATTTACTACATCTGTAGCAAGTATATCAGCCAAAAGTATCATGGCCAATTGTAAGCTGTAAGAGTGATGCTATCTTTGTCCCTCTTGTTGTATGGAAAGTGTACTGAAGAGCACTGCATCTGATGGAAGGCATAAAACGGGATCTAAGAGCAAAGTCGAAGAAAGTCATCTGACTTAATAGGTGCTGCAATTCATTCAATATCATCTGCATATTGTCCCTCTACAAAAGGAGTTTTCATTGTGGAAGACGATACATGTTGAAAGTGAGTCCTACCCAAAATCATTTTATCCAGCCTCACTTAAATAATGCTTGACAAGGCAATCCAAAGAGTAGTTCAGCAGATGTAGTTTGAGCTCAGCATCTATTGATTGGAGGCACACAGGAAAAAAAACTTCATATAATCTGGCACTTGTAGGATGAGCAAACAGTTAGTCAAGGAGAAGATCATTAAGGAATATGGCAAAACCTGAGAAAGTAGACTGTTCAGTGCTGAACAAATGGATGGAGAGTGCCCAAAGACTCCTAGCAGCATTTGTTGGAGATACAGAGTAAGTCCACCAAGGTGAGCTGAAGAAAGTTAATACTTAGAGATAACATTCAGGGTAGAAGATTTTGGGTTGTTCTTTCAGTTTCTTGAGTCTCAGAGATCCATAATGACATACAGGAATGTATTTTAGTAACTCTGTATTTTATAAAAGGATTTTATTGGTTTTTATTTGTCCTCTGTAACTTTGTTTCCAATATTTTAATGGCTATTTACATTCAGCTACAATCAACGTGCATTTTCCGCTTTAAAGATTATCTGGTTTAAGAGACATCCTGGGTGACTTTGACAGGAACAAGGCATATTGATTATCCACCATACCCACACTCACTCTCATACCTGGATGCGGTATGCACTGAGGCCATGCATTTACCGAAGCAGCCTCAAGGCCACCTTAGACTGCCACCATGGCAGTCTGTTACCATTAAACTACACCATTAAAACCGTTAAACTACAGAATTAGACTGCCATCATAGCAGTCCAATGGATGTCAGCAAGTATTTTGTTTACTGCTTTCTTTAGAGACGGTGACAGTCTGGTGATGCTCAGTTTCATAAGCTGCTCTATTTGGAACTACTATCTTTAAATTCATTTCATCCAGACAATCAACAAGCCAAATTGTTCTCAGCTTCACCAGCACTTGCTCTTAGCAGCAGAAATCACGATGAGAATACGAATTTTTGTCATTGTACACAAATCCTAAATTTATCTGAGAGTCTCTGGCTTGGAATATGTTTCTTGCCAAGCCTTGAGGAACGGGTTGAGAGTCGGTATCGTGAAAAGAGAAGTTTTGGGGATAAATCTTTCCTCTAAGGTGTTAATCAGTGGTCCTCTGACAGGGAGCAGGGAGCTGGACAGAAGTTTCAATGACCAAGTGTCTTCAACCTGTCACAGGCTGTAAAGAAAGAAGCAAATCAAGTGCTTGTGGATGCTATTCAACACAAGCAGCCCCCGAGGACATGAATATTAAAGGGATGTGATTTCACTGGCCCAGAGTTCATGCAAGCTCTTAGTGAGATCTATGATTCGTAATGTCAACCTGAATACTAACTTCAAAAATCAGAAGAAAGTGAAGAGAAGTTCACAGAAAAATTATATTGAAAACGGTTTTGAGTAAAGCAACTTCATAGGAATTTTGATGTGAAAAATGTATATGGTTGGTATGACATTTTAAACTGCTGTTTTTACCCACACTTTACAAGTGCAAAAAAATTACAAGTGCAATATTGTGTCTGTGTTTTTATATATCTACATATGTGTACATACTCACAGGAAACAGATGAAGTATTCTACAAGCGGTTGGCTGAAGTCTCACAATCCCTAGCCGTTGTTCTCGTGGGAGACTTCAACTTACCAGATATCTGCTGGAAATACAACACAGCAGAGAGGAAGCAGTCTCGGAGGTTCCTGGAGTGTGCGGGAGATAACCTCCTGACGCAGCTGGTAAGTGAGCCGACCAGGGGAGGTGCCCCGCTGGACCTGCTGTTCACGAACAGAGAGGGCCTGGTGGGCGATGTGGTGGTCGGAGGCTGTCTTGGGCTCAGCGACCATGAAATGATAGAGTTTTCAATTCTAGGAGAGGTAAGGAAGGGGGTCAGCAAGACCGCTACCCTGAACTTTAGAAGGGCGGACATTGGGCTGTTCGGGAGTCTGGTTAACAGAGTCCCTTGGGAAGCAGTCCTGAAGGGTAAAGGAGTCCAGGAAGGCTGGACGTTATTCAAGGAGGAAATCTTAAAGGCGCAGGAGCAGGCCGTCCCCATGTGCCACAAGTCGAGCAGGCGGGGGAGAAGCTGCCCAAGCCACTCTCCGTTATTTATCAGCAGTCCTGGTCAACCGGGGAGGTCCCGGATGACTGGAAGCTAGCAAACGTGACACCCCTCTACAAGAAGGGTCGGAAGGAGGATCCCGGGAACTACAGGCCTGTCAGCCTGACCTCGGTGCCGGGGAACGTCATGGAGCAGGTCATCTTGAGTGCCATTATGCAGCAAGTGCAGGACAACCGAGGGATCAGGCCCAGCCAGCATGGGTTTATGAAAGGGAGGTCCTGTTTCACTAACCTGGTCTCCTTCTCTGACAAGGTGACCCGCTTAGTGGATGAGGGGAAGGCTGTGGATGTTGTCTACTTGGACTTTAGTAAGGCCTTTGACACAGTCTCCCACAGCATTCTCCTGGAGAAGCTGGCTGCACACGGCTTGGATGCGTGCACTCTGCGCTGGGTTAAAAACTGGCTGGACGGCCAAGCCCAGAGAGTGGTGGTGAATGGAGTCAAATCCAGTTGGCGGCCGGTCACGAGTGGTGTTCCCCAGGGCTCAGTACTGAGGCCGGTCCTGTTCAGTATCTTCACTGATGATCTGGATGAGGGGATCGAGTGCACCCTCAGTAAGTTTGCAGATGACACCAAGTTGGGTGGAAGTGTCGATCTGCTGGAGGGTAGGAAGGCCCTGCAGAGGGACCTGGACAGGCTGGATCAATGGGCCGGGGCCAACTGTATGAGGTTCAACAAGGCTCAGTGCCGAGTCCTGCACTTGGGTCACAACCACCCCATGCAACGCTACAGGCTGGGGGAGGAGTGGCTGGAGAGCTGCCTGGTGGAAAAGGACCTGGGGGTGTTGGTTGACAGCCACCTGAACATGAGCCAGCAGTGTGCTCAGGTGGCCAGGAGGGCCAATGGCATCCTGGCCTGTACCAAGAATAGTGTGGCCAGCAGGACCAGGGAGGTGATAGTGCCCCCGTACTCGGCACTGGTGAGGCCACACCTCGAGTACTGTGTTCAGTTTTGGGCCCCTCACTACACGAAGGACATCGAGGTGCTGGAGCGTGTCCAGAGAAGGGCAACGAAGCTGGTGAAGGGTCTAGAGCACAAGTCTTATGAGGAGCGGCTGAGGGAGCTGGGGTTGTTTAGTCTGGAGAAGAGGAGGCTGAGGGGAGACCTTATTGCTCCCTACAACTACCCGAAAGGAGGCTGTAGCGATGTGGGGGTCGGTCTCTTCTCCCAAGTAACAAGCGATAGGACAAGAGGAAACGGCCTCAAGCTGCGCCAGGGGAGGTTTAGGTTAGATATTAGGAAAAACTTCTTCACCAAAAGGGTGGTCAAGCATTGGAACAGGCTGCCCGGGGAAGTGGTTGAGTCTCCATCCCTGGAGGTATTTAAAGAACGGATAGATAGGGTGCTTGAAGACATGGTATAGATGGACTTGGCAGTGATACGTTGACAGTTGGACTCAATGATCTTAAGGGTCTTTTCCAACCTTGACAATTCTATGATTCTATGATTCTATGATATGTACGTCTGTATGCACGTACCTGTGTGCATATACACATATACATAGTTATCAGCGTCACCGAAGAATCTGAAAACCCAGTATATGTTCCAGTGTATCAGATGTATGAATGATGCAACATGGTAGTTATGCATAAGCAGGGACAATTCCACTTGTTTTGTCATTTGTGGTGAATAATTTTTGATAGATGCACTAATGGAGTGACTATAGCTGAGACACAAAATTTTCAGTATGGTTTTCCATTTCCATTTTACATTACCCTGCCAAATAACTTACTTTTCATTTCTCAAACCCATAGTAATAATGCACAAGGGCTGTTACTCTAATAGTCCTTATTTTGCTATCCTAAGTATTTCTGTCCCTTCTAAATGAAGTTTTCAGACCATGTTGACTAGTTGTGTAAATGTAGGTTTTGCAAAGAAGTAACAGACCTTTCCCATTGAACACCATTTATACAAGTAAACTAAGAACAGATAATATGCAGATGCACCTTACAGTGGGCAAAAATTGTCAGGTAGGATGATGATATGCATCAAGCTATGCAGATGCAAAACTGTTTTGGCTGCAGAAAGGAGCAGCTTAGGTTTCCTTGGGAAAATGTCCTGCCATTCCTCCATGCTGTCACCTCCAAAAGAATTGCTGACAAAGGCTGGATTGTCGCAATTAGCACAATCTTTTATGCAGTGCCACCTCCTGATAAGAAGGAGCTCTGATATCAGGCAGGGATGGGCCTTCAAGTTTTTCATGAGGTGCACTGGGTGATGCGTGAACTGGACCATCTACAGTGTATTCCCCTGGCCCTGTTCTGCAGGGTGGTGAAGACAGAAGGGCAACTACACTGACCATTTGAGCTTAGCAGCCTCCCTGGGTGAGCAGCAGGACAGACAGAGAAAACAAATGGTTTCTGGAGTATCAGAGCTGCTCTGTGGGTGACCTGAACTCGAAGGACAGGGAGAAGTTCTTCGCACACTTCTATAAATGCAAGTAAGGGCAATCTATGCCTAAATGAGATGTTCTCCCCACCCCCAACTCCCCCACCTCCGCCCTGTATTTTTTAGGAAGAACATACAAAAAAACCCCGGCATATGGTAACTGTCATGCCTGAGCTTGAATTCTTGTTCCCGTTTGTACTTTGAAAGGTTTAAACCAGGTCTGCACATTTTTCACTAGCAAATGACTCCTACAGCCCTGCTGTTCTGCCGCAATCCATCGGTTTCACGGGGTGCAGCACAAATGCATACATTTGTTCTTGTCATAAATCTACTGTGCAGTTTGCCTTCTTTCTGTGATGTTCTCCAGGAGTCCTGTACGTTCACTTCTAGGTAATGATCTGCAAGCATAAAATAGCTTTGAGGGCCTGCTGGATCCACACTACAGTTTAACTGTATAATTGTTGATCAATGTTTTTCCACCATATGCAGCCCTACCTGTCTCTTTTTCCCCTAGCAGATGTAAGTAATTGTCAACACACCTGTAAGCAGCGTTTCCTAGAAGAGCTACCACGTATTTCTTCGTAATAAAGGAGTCAGGCTGACTGATGATATGCATATGGATGTCACCTCCAGGATAAATACTGCAGGAAAGGTGAGTATGAAGTGCTATGCTAAGGGAAGGGAAATGAAATGTAGAAATACTAATTAGGGAATATCTGGCAGAGAAACAGCATTGCAGAACACAAGGTGTTGTTATAGAGAATTACAGTTGAAATACGAGCTAGCAATGTGATGCCAAAAACGGGAAATGGTATTCTGGGGCATATTAACAAAAAATGTTATATAAAACACGTGGGAGATAACTACTGTGCTCCGCTCCTCCTGTAGAGGCTTCTGCGGGAGGTGTGTGCCAGCCCAGGTCACCGTGCTCTGAGGAGGCTGTAAGAGAGAAGAGCAGAAAGAAGAGGTTCAGAAAATAGGACCTATGAATAGAGGTTGAAACAACTGGTGTCTTTGGTCTAGAAGCAAGAAAATTCAAGTGAGATGTATGTCTTCTAACACAAAAAGGGCTATAAAGGTCATAAAGAAGGGATTGATAAAACTGTTGCTTTATAATTGTCATTTCTGCAACAGCAAAATGAAATTAGTTTAATTTGCAACAAAGGAGAATTCAGCTGAACAACCAACTTTGGGTTTTGTTTCTTTGTTTCTGTTTTTGTTTTAGAAAGTATATTGATTTGGGCTGAAAATTAAAAGAACAATCCTAATACTAAGAGCAATGGAGTTCTTCAACAGCCTTCCAGTAGAAATAATGATGATAAAATGGCAACGCTCACTACTTTTAAGGTGGGCTTCAAATCCACTCTCTTTTCCCCCACGGTGCTACATGACCATTACAAAGAGCAAAAAAGGAAAGTGTTACTTAACGACTCCAGAAAGTTAAAGGCTTACCAGAACACGACCATGATAAGCACTGTTCAGTCTTTTATTGTGAACTGTATCAGTACAAACTGGAGTTCTGATTTCACAAAATCCATTTATCTTTCTATTTAACTATGTATGTCTACAAATTCTCTTCTAAACTGTACATACAAATGCCACACAAATCTATGGGCAGTGTTTGTCCCACAGATGATAAGGTACAATATTATTCCCTTTTCTGAATTCTGTCATGTATATTCTATCAAAATGCATGTTCTACAATTCTGTTGGATGCAAAATGCAAGTTGTCATCAATACATTAAAGCAATTTTCCTAATTCAGCCTTTGATTTCCATCCCTAGAAAGCCCTTGGCTGCTTGATATAGACTTGCCCACATCTCATCGGGGACATGAACAGGCAAATTTTACAACCAAATAGTATTTCAGGACCTGCAGTAATAAAGTTAAAGAATTATAGCATTAGCCTTTCATCTCTCCTTTGCCCCTTTGGCTGTTGCAATGTATTGCTGTCCTAAAGTCTTCCAGCCAGACGAAGCTTTTTTAGGTTCCCAGCTCCTTTATAGCACAAACCAGTATCTATACCATGTGTGGCCTTTAGCATTGCCGGCGTGCTATAAGGGAACCAAAGTCCAACTGGAAATCTGAGAAGTTTCTCATAAAATAAGAACGTTTTCTTCTACTGGATGTCTAAGCTACTTGCTAGCAGCTGTATCTGAAAGTGTTGTCTCTAGTTGGCCCATACTGTAAGTATAAAAGACAATAGAAACACTTAAAGTTGAGAGGTTGAGGCAAGAGCTTTGTATGCCACAGATTAAGACCCTGAAGGAAGGTGAAGGAATTTGTTGGTCTTTGCAGTCTGCCCCTGGGAGGGTGCCCAGCCAGGAAGGACACTGCTTTGCTGGCACTCTGATCCCCACAGAGGAGGTACCACGGAAGAGTAAGTGTGATTGTGGTTGCATGAATGTTTTGAGCTAACTTAAGTAATAGCTGCTGCTGAAAGAGACGGTTGCTACCCACCCCTCTGCTCCATGCCATGCTTTCCCTGTGCCTCCTTGTGTTGCCACTCACATTCATGCGCTCTCATGCAAGTGAGGTCGGGGGCTGCTCTGTCTGAAAACCCAGCAAAAAGCAATAGTTTCCAGCCAGATCACTTTTTGCTCTCCCTCACGCACGAGCACAAGCGCTAGTGCAAAGCCGGAAGCAGCAACATCTCCTGGGGTGCTGGGGAAGGGTGAGGTCACGCATTTCAGCTGCCGTCTGCACCTAGACTGTCTTAAAGATGCCATGAAAATGCAGCCTAATCTGTCTGCTCTTATGCCTCAGGTTATTTGGATGAACACGGCAGACATGTTTAAGGAAGCTTGAGCTCCTTCTGGTTCATCTGCAGAAAGACGGTAGACATGTCTCCCTTTCAGTAGAGTAGGCAAAACTTCTGTGGAACCACCGCAAGGCTGCAGAGCCAGGACAGCTCACTGATGTCCCAGAACGCAGCTCTGGTGGGTACCATTGCCGTGTGCTTCAAGTGGACACATAATTTATAAAACATATAATACGTACAGAAATGTGTATGTTTAAAAATCGAAGCTACAAAATACTTCTTTAATTTAGCTTCCTGATTAACTTGTTCTACTTTACTGGATAAATTCATAATATGATTTCTAGTTTCAGGGGGAGGGTATTTCTAGAGGCAAAAGGTTCTCTCTGACTCATTATTTCCGTCTTTGTTCTCACATTTTAGTGATAGAAAAGGGAAGAAAGGAAATTAGAAACTGAATGGCCTCATGAAATTATAAATTAGAAATGAGGAATCTGATCTGAAGTATCTGACAGGACATCTTGCCAAGCTGCTTTCTCAGTCTTTTACTTTTTTATAAATAACATCTCCTTTTCCAGGCAAGAAAACAGAAGTAATGCTACACAAGTCATCATTTTATGAAATGGCCGAGTACCTTTTTAAGGTCCAGTGAACATTAAGTAATGTGGTAGGTGAATTCGTAGTTCTGCTGTAACATATTCTCTTCCTTTTTTGTCTTCTTAGGTTGTGCAGGAAGCCTTTAGACCACCATGATTAATAAGGAATTTTCTAAAGAAAATTGCTTTTGACGTGCTATTCTTTGTAAATAGGTGCAGTATTCTGCTTAGTCTGGTATGAATGCTTGCTTTTTTGGCATTGCTACAAAGTCTGTTGTGATCAGAGGTGAGCAGCCTGCTGTAAACTCAGCTCTGGCCTCCAGGCAACTTTGCAGATTTCTACATCGCTCGTTCCTTCCCTGTGTTTCTATTACAGTAACATTGGGCGAGACTTCTTCCACTTGACTGCAAGCAAAATAAGTCAGCCTCTGGGCTTCCTCCTTTCCCCAGACCAAAGCTTCCTCAAGTAACTGAAAACGGATCCTCGTTTTCAAAGACATGGCTTCAAGCTGAAGACAGGTTGCATGCTTGGGCTTTGAGAATTATCGCACACTTCTTGATGAGGGGGCGGAAACTTCTCTTTGATGGAAGTGTATATATCTCTAAATATAATATAGGTATTAGCAAAGCTGATTTTGAAACTTACATTAAAATAAGCAAAAGGGGAATGCCATTTACATACAACAAAACAAATGTATTGCTCCAGGACCAAACTCTGCTCTCACTTGCACACGAAAGATAAATGCAGTGTTATAACTACCTGAATGCAACGAGTAGTATCTGTGTAATGCGTCTATCTGGAAAACACACATTTTATTTTAAGAGTGAAATGCCAGTCCATTCTATGTAATCAGGTTCTCTCCCTTAGATTTCACCTATCCTGAATTTTGAGGTTTGCGTATGCATGCACAAAATCCAAATACAACTCAGTTAAAAGTGCTGAATGTTACCTCTTTGGGGGTTATGTGAATGTCGCATCTTTTCAGTCAGTAACAAAATACCTCCTTTATGTTTTTCCTCAGGCTTGGAAAACATCAGTCAAGATAAGCACAAAGAGTATCCTTTCTTTCCTACCAGTTGTTACTTCTTCCATCTCCACTTTTGTACACACGGCTTGAAGGTTAAAATCCTGTTAAAGCAGGGATTCCAAAAGCACAAGATTATGTAAGTAAGCCTACAGAAAATGGATACCTGACTTCATTGTGTCACAGAAATGCCAGTTGAAGGTATCTCTGGAAGCCCCCTTGAAGCAGAACTATTGCCAGCCATGGCCTTGCCTGGCCAAGTCCGTAAAACCTCCAGGGACAGAGGTTCCACCATGTCTCTGTATCTTGCTTAATGCCCAACACAAACCCATGTGGCGATTGCCTCTTATTACATTGTCTGTAACTACCAAGAAGAGTTTGGCTCCATTATCTTTGTAACTGCCCTTCAAGTAGTTGCAGGCTGCGGTTCCTTTGGTTCCTTTAAAATCTCTCTGTAACTATCAGGGAAAGCTATGAATCTTTTTTATGTGCACTAGAGCTGCGCTAGCTCTCTGTGCTAGCCAGCACCTAACACAGCTGCAATCTCTGTAAACTGGTAAATTAAATACTATCCTGGACTTCAAATAACTTGGCACAGAGAACTGCCTGTATTCAGGACGTTTGGGACTGATTGTTTGCACACCTTCCGCAGCATGCTAACTACTAAAGAAACAAATACAGACATAAAATTCCTGATCTTAAGTGCTCACTAATTTGGAGACAGATTCTGTTTTGTTTTGGCAAATGACCAAGCGTAAGCAGCACTGGAAGATTTCCCCATAGCCTACTTGCACAAATTGAGCTTCTTCAGCTCTAAATAAGACTATGATGCAGCCTTTGCAAAAAGCTTTTGAGCAGAAAAGCTGGATCCTTGCCTCAACTCC
This sequence comes from Nipponia nippon, assembly GCF_047370975.1. Taxonomy (NCBI): domain Eukaryota; kingdom Metazoa; phylum Chordata; class Aves; order Pelecaniformes; family Threskiornithidae; genus Nipponia; species Nipponia nippon. The sequence continues at coordinate 98,144,070 of NW_028262290.1, read as the reverse complement.
TTTGACTCTACCCAGGTGCGTGAGCTTAGCGTTTAAAAGTTCATCAGTCTTTTCACAGGCACCAGATTGGGCTTTAGACCCAGAGAAGACCATGGGTTCTTAGAGGGTAGTCCAATAACTTAATACTAGGGCTCTTGAAAACTTTGGGGACACTATGACCATATTCAAATCCACAAAAGGGAAACAACTGAGCATCACCCCAGAGCTAGAAATTAACTGTTACAGCAAATAGGTAGTATACAAAAAGAATGCCAGTTCAACGTAGTAGCATGTAATATGGCAGAATAGTAAATTCAACACATTACATGACACAGTTTGTTTAGAACTGTATTTTCAGAAAAATATTTTTCCACCTGCCTTGCAACCACCTTTCTTAGGGGAGGACAAGGATTGTGTAGATGCCATAGCTGTGGGGATCGTATCTTGCAGGTAGTTTTAATTTTGTTAACCTTCAGCTCTATTCAAATATAGGCATTTGTGCAAGAACTTAAATCTGGATGAATAAGGAGTTCTAAATGTTTGGCAGTTCAAGCCCTGAACCTACAGAATCTAAACTGGTTTTATTGCAGGATCAATGCCTCAAGCAGGACCTTGCTGGAGCTCTGGGTTTCACCGTAAAAGTTTTCAGCAGATTTCATTGTTTCCGCAAAGCTCTAATCCTCCTGCTTTTTATTTTAGGAGAAATCAGTTGTGACTCCCTTTAAAAAAATCTGACAGATTTTTTTTATAGCTAGAGAAGCAGGCTGTCTTCTTTGCCTTGAGGTTGTGAAGACAGAATAATTTTACACTATCTAGATTACAAAAGAAAAATGAAAATTGCTTCTTCTAGCTCTTCCCTTTGTGAACCCATCTGAAGGAATATTTTCCTTTCATTCTCAATAACATACACACACATATATATTTATATGTACAGTTAAAAGTTAAAATCATCCTATCCTGTCAGTTTTCTTTGTTCAGCTTTCATACCTTTCATATTAACAACAAACATTTATCCGCCTGTACAGTACTTTGTTATCATAGGGTTTTTTCTACCAAACCATGGCCCTATCAGGTTGAGGGAACATTGCTTGTTATGACCATGCTTTGCTCTTCATTTTGTTTTGAAATTCGCCCACAGTCTATGCAACAAAAATTTGCTTTGCAACCAAATAAAAAATGTCCAATGCAAGACAAATTTACATCTGTGTCAAAAATGACACCTTTATTTGCTCTGGCTTTCATAATCACGAGAGAAACAAAAAGTGTCTCATTCATTGTTGAAAAATTAAACAAGTCCCCAAATTAATATTTGGAGTTTCCATATATATATATTAGAATATGTTAGAATATGTGTGTTTATTATGAGACCTGTACTGACTTCACTAAGATATGTTTAATTTCCTGATCAAAGGATTTCTTCTGATATTTTACAGTCTGAATGTACAGCCCTTCAAATCGTATTTCTGTTAATTTGCAATAACAATTGTAGGATTAGACTTTCAGGCAACTGTATAGTAGAATGTTTATGAATAGAGAATATAATTAAGTAATTTTATAAGCAAAAGTCGGGAAAATGAAAGAACGTTACTAAGACAAGAAAAAAAGAGCAGTTATTCCATCTCCTCGCCTTTTTTCAGATTAGACTTGTGCTCTTAAGGATCCTGTGCTGCTTCTCATAAAACCAGAATTTGATTTTACTGGCCAAATTCCAACTGCAATTTGCCTAACTAATTGCTTCTTGCATTCTTAATTGGAAAAAGCATTCCTTGGTTTCCAGTCCTGCCTAATTTACTTTTATAGTGTCCTGAATTCAGTATAAACCAGGGACATCCTTCACCAAGAGGTGATTGATCTTTGAAGGTAGACACTGACACACTTACATACACTGAGCCTGTCACATAGAGCTTGCAATGTAATATCACAGCTATTGCTTCTCAACATCCAGCACACCTAGCAAAGTAATGCTCCCCTCCTATCACTCGATTTGATCGGTTCTGTGAAAATCATTCTAAGCAAAAGCCTCCTTTCTGTGCCTCAGACAGGCATGCAAATGAGAGATGAGTTAAACCCTCCATTTCTAGATCAGGAGCAGCAGTGAATTGCCGGGGCCAGCTGGGTTATCCAGAGCCCTCCCATCTCTTTGTCCAGCGCCGCAGATCTGAGGAGGAGGAGGAGGAGGAGACACAGATGGCATCCAAGTGCTCCGTACTGCAGAGTAAGCTTGCTGGTATCCTCTTAATCAGCGTTGCAGCTGTACCGATGTATCGTGTATCTCTTCCTCTCCTCCTTTCAGTCTTTCTGAGAGCCGGGCATGGAAATAATGGAATTTGCACTTGTTAGGCTCACCAGCTTGCTGACCCCAAAATGAAATTCTCTCATGATTTGTTAAATTCAACCAATCTGCTTGAAAGTTGATGCTACCAATTACTCCTGTATCTCTCTCTTCTCTACTTACTAGGTTTGGTACTCTTGTGTATATGAAACACCTAAGTGTCAGCAGACATTATGTTTGAGTTATATAGTGTTATGGCCCAATCCAGAAATACAATTTTAGAAATTGCAGTTATTCATTTTGAAATGTGATTTTAAAATATACAAGGTTCCTAGTTAGGCAGCCAGTCATGGGAAATGCGTGACAGGAGGGCTGAATGGAGAGATCTAAACTGGCTGCTGCTGCAACACCAACCGCTTCTGCTGCTGCTCTTTGGCTAATTCAGGGGAAGTCTGAGGCAATACAGATTTTTAAGGTCACTTCTGAGTAGTAAGGGTACGCAGTTGAGACAGTATCTGGGTTTTAACGAAAGCTTAGCCACTCCTTTGTATTTTGGGTTTGGGAAAGGCAGGTAACCTATCTATACCTCAGTTCTTTTTCAATGAAACTGGGGTAAAAATATAATTCCTCTTTCAAAAAGATACCGAGAGTTGGCGTATAATACTTTTCGGCTGTATTTCCATGGCAGCTGATCAGACCTCAGGTCAATTTTTTCAGACTTGCTGCTTGCAGGGAAGGCAAGTGCAGTACTTTTCAGATCCCTGAAACGAGAGGTGCTGCAGTACTAAGTAGTGGCAATCTCTCAGGTGAATCACCCTTTCTCCTCTTCATGCATTGCTGCTTTATGATAGCCTTCCTTCCAATTACCACCACCACCACCTCTGTTTTGGTACCCCCGCTTTAGCATGTTTTATTGTCACTGTAGAGAGAGTTAACACTGACCTTTCCTATTCTGCTCTGTGGTCTTTGTCTTCTCCCCACTTCATTTGCTTTAGCAATAAAATGATACGGCTCAAGACAAGAGTTCTTTACAGCATCTGTTTGAAGGCAGTTTGACAAGGCTTGGGTAAATATAGATTTGGTGAAGTACCCCACACAGATTCGTAAGTGGCTGCTTTACGTGCTTCAAAATCTGACCCGTTCTTTCAAAAATGGATATTTTCCATGGGGTAATTGGGTCTGACTGTGAATAAGAATCAAAAAATGCTTTCATTTTGACCTATTGCTTGAGGTTATTCCATGTCAGATGCGATAAATTCATGGTAGACTGTATTTCCCATGATGTGCTCTGTTGCATAACAGAATCTGCATTTATTTAACAACAAGTTCAAACAAATAATGTATTAATGCAATGCTAATTTTGAGAAAGTAGTAGGTCCACCATATATTTGTGGGCTTTTTTTCTGAACATATCTTACTTTTTTTTTTCTTCAGAGTCCCATCCAAGTGGATTTTCAGTAAATACAACCTGTACCTGGATTTTTTCATCTACCACAAGCAAGATTTTGTAGGCAAGGCACTGAAATCAGGAGTGGACTCAGTGTGTTGGTAGACATAGGAGCACAGATAACAAGGAGAAGGACGGCAGAAACAGCAGCTGACTGGGAAGAGCTGGAGGAGGCTACGCTGGCATGACACATATCGGGGCCTCTTGGGGAAGCTGGACCCCAAGGATGCGGCGTAAGGTGTGCAATAAATAGAGAACTCCAAGAACTCCTGCTTGGCAGAAAGGAGGTGGGTTGGTAGCATGGTATGGGGAGTGAGGGACTGTAGCACGCATTTAGCGTGCTACTGTACTGTAGCATGAGAAAAGGCAGGAAAGGAGGCTTGCGATAATGGATTGGGGTGTGCAGCCTTGTGGAGAAAGAGTGAGGACTTGGGAGAAGGAGTACTCTAGGGGATGGGGATGTGATAGGAGGAGTGGGGAGCACAGCATACTGCACATCAAGAGTCACTGAGGTTACTTAATGGCAGTCTATGTCCTTACCACCTTGTAAAGCAGGCACAGGTATGGAAGCACAGACATGAACAGCGTTGTTCCCTACCCACCCCATCCCACTGTAGTGCTGCTACAGGGATGTTCTCCTCTCCCCCCTGTTCCACCTGTTTAGCTTTTGGAAATGTGATAGCTCAAAATAAGTACCTTAAATTCAGGTAATCCAAAACACTGGGGTAAATGTTTTTTACCCCAGTGTTATCTGACGTATCCTGTATATTTAATGGTGAACAAGCAATCAACACACAAAAGTTTACTTTCAACAAGCACAGTATTTTATTGGGTGTATGTAGAAACTTCCCTTGCTCTCATTAATCCACTGCATTTATTTTTCACTCTGATGACAAACAAATGCAGATTTAGCAGCGTTCCAGTAATTAAAGGGGGCCTACGGGAAAGATGAGGAGGGATTCTTTATCAGGGAGTGTAGCGATAGGATGAGGGGTAACGGGTTTAAACTGAAAGAGGGTAGATTTAGATTAGATATTAGAAAGAAATTCTTTACTGTGAGGGTGGTGAGGCACTGGAACAGGTTGCCCAGAGAAGTTGTGGGTGCCCCCTCCCTGGAAGTGTTCAAGGCCAGGCTGGATGGGGCTCTGAGCACCTGGGTCTAGTGGAAGGTGTCCCTGCCCACGGCAGGGGGGTTGGAACCAGGTGGTCTTTAAGATCCCTTCCAACCCAAACCATTCTGTGATTCTGTGATTCTATGACTACACAAATATCTTTGTAATGTATTCTGGCAAACTTTTGCCATAGGAAAAAATTGCTACAATGTAAATTTATCACTGGAGTGCATGTAAAATACTATAGGTTAGATGTTTATCTCAGTAATAGCACTGTATTTCATTAGCAATGCTCTATAACTACTTTGCTGTAACTGAAATTACAATCTGGTTCAGAAACAGGAATAGAAACATATATATGAAAGGCTGAAAAAAATCTTAATATACATTCTTAATCCTCTCGTGCTCAATTCTAAACAATTAAGGCTAGCTTTGTTATTTACTTTCTTCAACTTAAAAAAAGGGGGAGAAGAGAAAAAATACAACTATATTTCTTTAAAGAAACCTGAATAAAACTGAAATGCTTTGGGTCAGCTTTGCAGCTTGTGAAAAATCAATGTTGCTTCAATTACTCCATTGTCTTCAACATGCGGGTGTTGATTTACAGTAGTGGAGAGCTACACAATGATTAATAATAAGAATGCCTTGGACTTTGATAGTGCTTTCTATCTTGAGATTCCTAATTGCTTGTCAAACTCTCTCTGTTTTATAGTTTGGGAAGATGAAGTATTGTATTCAGGACCTCATAAACACTCTTAGTTCAAGAGAATTACAGATTTATTCAGATGAATGTCTTATTAAGAAGTCTTATTTAATTTCCTTATTTTTATGTACATGATATAAGCAAGAGAAATGCCTGGAGGCAGTTGAAATCGTTGTTTGTGAACAGTCCTTTCAAGCAGTGTAAAACCTATTTGAAACTCAAAAGCAGCTTTCAATCCTGCTGTCGTGTTGCAGACAAGATGAGTAACTGTCTTAAGTCTAAAATCTTGGCAAGATACCATACAAACTATCATGCCTTGAGATGATCCAGGTTACTTATCTACTGCTCACTCTCACTCTGTGTTCCCTTCAGTTTGCTGCATAATCCAAAGACCGATGTGGTCCAGCCCTTTCTTTCCTCAAGCAGAATTTTTTCTTGCTCCGTCAAGCTTTTCTTAATTGTTTTTTGGGGGGCTTTATATCACTTTAGTCATTCCATAGTGATTTTTTGTATGAACTATAATGCATTGCAGACTCCAACTTTTCATGGCTATTCTAAGGAAAGAGGGTATAAGGATGATCCTCTGTAAGGCCTCTGTAGGGATCATAGATAATTAGAGTTGTTACGATTGGTGTGCAAAATCCTCCAGCTAACAGCATTGAAGCTTCCAAAGGATGCCCTATGGAAAGCAGGGGCTGGCCAGGACGCTTGTCTGGTGATGCCCCGCACCTGATCAGCACAGTCTGTCCTCGTTGGACCTGGGGGCATGGAGCTGCAGCGTGCCAGATTTCATATGATATATTTTCCTCTGATATATATATTTCCTCTAATATATAATTCCCTAAGGTATTCTTTTAATTAAAATAATGAAGTTTTACTTAGTTCTGCTTTACTTAATTCTGGTGAAGGGACGGAAGTCCCTTTGGCCTATAAATAGCACTGAAGATAAAATATTTGTTTATCCTCCAGATCTACTTTCTCATTATCAGCACTCTGTCCTTTCACAGTGAGGTGTATCCACCTCCAGATGTAGCCCATATTAATATTATTTAAGGCCACGATAGCATAAAATACCGATGAATCTGCTGGCTAACAAACAGCAACAACCCACGTTATATCAATGTAGTTGAAGAACTTGGAATCTGTTTCAAAATGATACCACCAGTAAAGCACTCTGCATTCTCCAGGAGTAGAAAGAGTGATAAGCTTCACCCAAAACTTTATCCAAGTCCCAAATATGGGACTCTGATCTTGTGTTGTACATTTTTGTAGGTAGCCATGATTCAAGAACAAGTTCCTATTTTAAATGGATGATTTGCGATACCCATTTAAAATACCTCCTGTTCTTAGATGGATGCCGACCCATTTCAATACATGATGAAAGCAGTTCTTGTTATGGAGTACTCAATCATACCTATTGTACAAATATGAAAAGTGGAACCAGTATCTCCCATCTGCTGAAGTACCTAAAGCATTAGGACTCTGATCCAGGCCGAAGATGCCTAAATATTTTAGTCCTTTAAATAACAAAGAACAACAGTATCAGGTACTTTTAAATCTGTAGGTTGTACTGCATGTCAGATTCCTAGCAAATTACTCAAATTTGAAAAATCATAAAAGATTCATTGAAATGCTAACTAAAAATGTTTAAAATAAAATAATATTTTCTTCAATAAACTCTGCAAGATGTAAGCACAAAACTCTACACTCCAAATCCCTCACTCTCCGTTCAATAATTGTTTACCATGAGTGTGAATGATGCAAATCTTCAAAAATTGTAATTTCACGTGTAATGCTAGAGTAAACAGGCATTATTTTACATCTTTTAGAGCACAGAAAATAATTTAGTGGAACTCTACATAACTTCCAATAAAATTACATCCTTTTTTAGTACCCCTATTTACAATTTGTTTCTTAACATTGGAACATTTTTGCCTTGTTTTGTAAATTAGTCTTCATGGATTAGCACAGCCATCTGGCTAAAGCATTTTAGGAATCTGCTTTGCAGAGTTCACCCTACGATACTGTTTCTCTTTGATTATGCTTATTAGTTATGGCTGAACGTAGGCTAATGCCATCAGAAACCGGCATGCCGGGGTTGGAACAGGTTTCAAGGGCTATGACTTCTACATTCTGGACCCTTCTTTAGATTTGCTCTGAAGAATATATTTGGATTTATCATACCAATGTTTTGGAGAAGCACTGCTTCTGAATAACTGTGGTTTTTAAGAAGCTGGGACATGAGCCAGCTGCCAGTGGACACTGACATTATTCAGAGACTTACGGCAGACAGTGCTGATCAGTCAGAGTCAGATGCTGAATGTAGCAGGGCTCTGTCAGATATTTGGCTCTGAATGACTTTTTTAACTACGGGATGCGATACCAGGAGTAGTGGTACAAATGAAGAAAATAACCTCAGTAAAGGGATGAAGCAATTAAAAGCTCTGCAGGAGAGGTAAAGTGCAGAGGACTACTGGGGAAGGTTAAATCAGTGGATGCCAGCAAAAACAGGATGATTGGTCAGAAGGTAGCTCTATTTTGGATATCAGTATTGCACAATTTTAATAGCTTCCAGTTAGCTCAGGCAGAAAAAGCTAACTATAAAACTTTATAGAAATGTAACATTATAGCATCTAGAAATAAAACACATGAAAAATACATTATTGAGCATTTAGGAGTACTCAGACTGCCTAAATTTAGTCTTACAAATTAGGTAGCTAAATTAGAGGGATAGTCTTCGTAGATTATTAATGGAAAGAGAGAGGAAGGGAAGGGCTGGGCGTGGGAGACTCCTTAAAGAGTAATTCAGAGCCCAGTTTAAATGCGTTAGTTGTCCTCCTAAGGAATTGCTCTCTCTCTTCACTGACTATAGGAAGCTGTAGGACACGAGCCTTCTAACTTAGTCATCTAAAGTAAGGTATGTAAATATCCACCAGAGTACAAAAAGACTTTAGAAAAGTGGAGTCTGCAATCAAAAGGAGAAGGGACAAACTGATAATTTGGGGAGGCAATTCAGGACCTAATAAAAGACCAAATTATAATGGGGACATGGGACGAAAATCTGAGAGCGCGCATGCATGAGAGCACAAGTGCAACAGGCAGGCTAAAATTAGTCCATGACAAAATAACCAGAATTTGCTAAGAACAAGAAATTATTTTGTCCAGAACAACAGTTGTAGAGAATAGACAATGCCCAGATGATGCAGTTCTGATAAAAGAAGCTTGAGGCAGGAAGACATGTGGAGGTCAAAGTAAGCCTGCAAAAAACCAGCACATGCTGTGGTAAATAGCACAAGCTAAGCTTGGCCTGTTAGTCATAACATAAGATAGAGGAACTTCAGTAAACTATATCCCTTTGCAAGAATTTGCAAGTACTAGCAGAGCATGCTGGTGTACATACAGCAAAACAAAAATGACAACAGCACCTTTAGTTCAGAAAAAAATCGCCATCATAGCAAAAGCCAATACTTAGAGTAGAAGATGCAGACCTGGCAGTAAATGGGATACTTCTTTGTCCATTTTAATTGGACAAATATGTACAAGACAGTATAGTGCCCCAGAAAGTAATGGAGCACTGAAGCCAAGGCTATCAGCAGTTAAAGAAACTACTTTAAGCCCCTACCTCTGTCTCCATGAGGCATGTAATTTGCAATAGTGTTATATTTAAAGTTCCCCTTACTGACTTTAAAATTATAGCAAATTCTTGCTCTCTCAAGAGGCTGATCTCAGTTGCAGTTCAGGAGAACAGAACAACTGAGGAACAGTTTAAGGATATCTTCCAAGGCAAGAGGAAGCCCTTTGCAGAGCAGAGCTGAAAGGGTCATGCTGGACCAGAGTTTGCAACCCCAGCAAAAGGCCATGGTAAAGCACACGCTAAAATAATATTTGAAATGTTTTTTCCTCAGGGAGCAATGGGACAAATAGAGGGAATAACTTTTCACATTTAAAGAAGAGATTAAATACTTCACTGAAGTAATGCTTCACATAGCAAAAATAAGTAAATATATAAAAGGGGATACTTTCTACTGTTTACACAGGAAGGAATTCTAGAAGAAATTATACCAAATATTTTTCTCTCCTTTTTATATCTGCAGGGTTCTGTCAGACTCTGTTAGCAAAACAGAGTGCATATTAGCATACACTTAAATACCTGTTTTATAAGATGTTCGCCACACACTAGCACATTTGTTTTGTTTGGCATGAGGTGTTTCACCACAAAGTGCCGCAGATTGTTTTTGATGTAGAGTAGGACAGTTTGCATAGAGGTTGGCTTTGATCTAAGAGAGACCATCTGAAAAGACTCACATAAAAATTGGGGTAGCAACATGATAACTGGGCCAAAGCTGAACAAACACAAATGTCAATACCTGAGAATAGAATTAGCACGCTAGAATTAGCAAATGCCACAACATGTATAGATATTCCCTGAGGTATTGGTCTTCATCGATAATTCTTTCCAACAGAGAAGGGGTGCAAGCAGTCATCAGAAAAGCAATTGCTGTAGAAAAACTCGTGCCTAACCTAGTTTGCCTGCACAAGCAATCTCAGGGCAGTGCTTTGCCAGGCAGCCGGTACTGCAAGATGCCTGGAACAGAAAATTTAAGGGAATTTATGACACTGAAGGTTAATTACAGAGTCTGTCCTATGGGAAATGGCCATGGATAGTTCAAGAAGGTTACCAACACACTCCTCTTACAATCATATAGTCAAACCCGGAGGCTGCTAACTTATTCCTCACTAGCAAAACTGACAGACATGCATAAACAAACAGACATGAAGACTGTGGCCTCAGTTCCTGGATGTGAAAAAAAAAACCAAACCAAAAAAAAAAACAAACCCAGAACACTGAGCCTGGTTTCCTAAGTAAATATGGTACATGTATCACTCTCTCTGCTCATTCCTAATCCAGTAACTTCTGAAACTGTTGATCAGTCTCAGCTAAGTCTGACAGGGAGACAGTTGTCTCAAAGATAACAAGTTATTATATAAGTTTTGTGAAACTGGGTACTTGTGTAGAGAAGAGAGACAGTATTAGTCTCTTCACTGCAGAAAGACTGCAGCATGAACTCAGCCTTTATTAGACACCAGAGAAACCACATGAGAGGGACATTATGAATGCTCCAGTCAAAGGAAAAGCCTCAGTGAGAGGCAGCAGGTTATTAAGCAGCTGGGAATCCAACCACAAGACAAATCCATAGGCTTCATTAGTTTTGATGCTCATGGAAATAGTTGTTATTTATGGGATGCCAGCACTCACTGAAACTGCCCTTTAGCGACTTCCTGCCATAGCCAAAAGCAGCTTCGCAAACAGATCATTTTTTCCACCTACCAAAATACGATTTGCAAATTGAATACAAAACTGGGAGTGGTTTGATGTTAAAAAAAAAAGGCAAACAAACAACAAACACAACCTTTCCGAACATCTGATAAAGGGGTAGCAGAGCAAGATCGAGGGCTATGTTACCTGCATCCTAACAGCTTAAAAAGGGAACTAGGTTCTTACAAAATGTAGGTTTTGACTCACAGAGTTCTTGCTGAGAATGAGTTCCCACAATAGTAATAAAGAGTAATGCACAGGACACCATATTTCCAGTCATCAGTTAATTGGAAGGCCTCAGTAATACGAGGAGGGAGATATGTAAAGGCACTGGGTTGGTGATTCCGAAGACACTACAGAGAAAAGAAAAAACTTCTAAAAACTATCTGGAGGTCATTTAGGGATTTAAAAATCTATAGGAAGAGACAGATGGTTTTATACTGGCCTTAAATGAACGTTGACATTAAAGTAGTTGTTAGAGCTCTGTGAAAAAAGCAGAGCAAGTCAAGTGAAAGAGCCCATGTTGATGGCACATGAAAAATAGGTTTCCACAAGCAAGATATATGGTCCTGTGCTCTTTCACGGGCATGTCACTCTTCTTTTTTTCTGGCTTGGTTTTGTTTTCTCCTCAGTCTAAAATAGTAATCAATACAAAGAGTATATGATCCTCCTTGTAAATGGAATTTCTGAATTTCTAAGACCTTCTGCAGAGACAGGGAAAAGGCATTTTCTGTGCTGAACGTTAGAGTTGTGCATGTACTATTTTGCAGCTACACTTCTTTCTTTTCTTTAAACTTCTGTGAGAGCTGCCAGGTGCAAACATAATATTTTAGCCAAGAGAGTCTTCAAAGAGATGCTGTCTAATGGATGTTGAACTGAGGTTTTGGAAATTGCAAAGAATTGTCAGTTCTCAAGCACTTTTTTTCTGGTTGCAAGAATTGATATAGAACTAGAAGAGTGAGTGGAATCATAAACCAGACATTTTCTTTTTAACCTTGGCCTACAGAATAATGATGGGTTTACAATGGACAGGCTCTGACTTTAATGACTTGCACATGACTCACACAGACTACAACAGAACACATTGGAATTCTTTCAGAGCAATACAGTTTTCCCACAAAAACTGCAGATGCAAAACGAGTCTATGGAAGTCATTGTTTTTCTTGCTAAGCTGCAGAACGTACAAAGTAGCCTCTGAGAATATGGATAATTTATCTGACTTCTACTTTTACAACATATATTTTATAGAAAACTCTACCATTTGCTTTTTGTTCTCTTCTCAGCTATGGTCAACCGTAAATCAACTATAATTTCGAGATACTTTCATACAGGAATATCCATTTCTGCATATCGATTTCGTCTTTTGAGAAATGTGAGTATTTTTTGGTTTGTAAAGTTAAAAGCACAATTCTGGGCCACTTTTCTTGGATTTTACCTTAATCTCTGACCGATCTTATATGCTTTCACTTGTGGTATTAGAGGCTGTTAAGATATTTTACTGTCTACAGATAGGCATTCTCAAACACTCATCAAGCAGGAAATCAAATTCAAAAGAAGGCAAATGCAGAAAAAATGAAATAATTGAAAAGTCTTTTTTATGTTTTTGATGATCCTGAATCAAGAGATGATGTTCTATTGCATTCATTTATGTATTTTGTGGTTAACATACAGAGCTCCCCCAGAAGAGTCTCCAGATACCTTTTTCATATAGTTTCCTTCATATTTTCAATTTTATCCCCTTTCTTCCTCCAGTCTTTCACAAGGAAAGAAAAGCAAGTTCTAATTCTCTTCTTTCATTATCAAGGACATAACTTTTTCATTACATTTCTTTCTGTTCCTATACTTGTATATATTATTTTGTTTGTCTGTTTTGTCTCCTCTGCACTGCCTTGCTTTCACAGATCCTTAGTTCACCACTGACTGCTCAAACTAGTTTCCCAAATTGCACCAGGCAAACAACCTCTTTCTCCTCCTACAAATGCACCTCCCCAAGTCCTTGTTGTTTTTCTCTCTTCACTCATGTTCTTTTCATGCTCCACAGTAGATTCATCTCTGTACTATAGAACCACTCAGTACGCATAAGCTGCAAACGTGGCTATCAGAGCCTTTCACATATATCAACGATGTATCCTTAAAGATGTATATATAACATTTGTGACTTCTGTTTGGGTTATTTACTATACTAGTTTAATCAAATAACATATCAAGTTATTTCTACCAGCTATGTTAGCAGTTTCATTATCTGCTCTAAAGGCAACTACAGCTAAGTTTGGGGAGCTTCCATGAATTAAATATGTTTTTTCATGAGCTTATTAAAAATATTTGTAATAAGCAGTCTACCTACCAGATCGCAGCTTTCAGAAAATGATTACTGTTTTTCTTGTGCATTCAAGAATACACTAAGCAAGTGTCAGTTTGGGGATCCGATTCATGCAAACACGTTCATTCACAACACAGTCAGTATCATGAGCTTTGCCTCTTGTCTAACAAGTTCCTGATCCTGCTAAGAATGCGTCATGAAACCGTGAGACAAATGTTTCGGGAAATCAATTGTCACACTTTATCCATTTCTTGAAACTGGCAATTTTTTCACTGACTTCATTGGTATCACCCGTTTGGGGAAACAATTACAATGCAAGATAACTAACCTTTCACACTCAGAAGGTATTAATCAAAGTACATGTGCATATATACATACATACATACATATATGTATACATACACATGTGTGTATATTTTTAGCAGGAACTATTTTTTTCTAGCAGGAGCCATTTTTTCCTTTAAGTAAATGACAAAATAGCTTTTTTTTTTCTTTTTTTTTTTCCCCCTTTTCCTCCCTAAGTGTGGTGTCTTCGATATAAGTACACAGGCTAAGCAGCTAATCTGTGAGCTAATTTCCCTTCAGGGCTGTGAAAGAAGCCATTACCTACCCCATACCTCAGGACAGAAAAACACTCTGTGCTGCCAGTGTGGCAGAATTCTGTGTCACTTACATCTTCCCTTTTTTGTAGAAGTGATAAGTACTGGATCTGTCAAGTCACAAAATCACTGACTTTGACCTAAATTCTCCCTAAAACATGGCACGTAAAGAGAACTCACACACACTGCATTACCTTCTCCAAACCTACTCTGTCTACAGTGGCTTATTTTGACTTTTCTTAGGAAAGGATAAGCTTATTTGCAGAAAGGAATAATCATCTCTATAAAAGGTTTATTTCCCTTTCATGGTAGAGTTGGAAGTTTCTGACCTATCTTAATTTGCTCATTATATTTCTACTTAACTGGAATTACCACAACTTGATATCTGTTCCTCTTCTGCTCATAACAAAGTCATGCATGCTTCAAGCCCTAAAGAAGAGGAACTCTTGTTATGTTGTCCGATCACAGGTTTGCTTTTGTTAAAAATAATGAGCAATATCTGAAAAGGATGAAAATATTAATCCCTCCAGTTAGTTTATGAGCTCTTTACTGCAGTCATGAAAGCTATAGACCCTAAGCTTTTTCCTAATTATGAAATAAGAAATAAGAACACTGAAGTTACGGAAGACAGAGGAGTTAAGATATTGTAAGAGAAAAAAATGCCCAACAGTGGTGAGTTACGCTGGTTCTAAGGGCAACCAGCTTTGCTTCTGTTTTGTTGGCAATCTTGTTGGCTGACATTTAAAACAAAACGTAATTGTCTTGACTGCAAATACTTTCAATTGAAAGATAAGAGTCCATCGAAACGCCTTCCTGAAAAATGCTCTTATAACATTGTGCAATCAAATCACTTTTGTGTTCATGTGCCTTTGTTTCAGACATTCATTTGCTAAATTCCTAGAGACTACATTTTTTGGAGCAAATACAACTGATAGCTATCGAATGCTATCTTCTCCAACAAGCTGTTTTAATAATAATATTTGGGAGACATGGTATTTAGCAGCAAACAGTATTCCTCAGTATATATCAGAAGAGACAGAGATATAATAACCCAGGTATTTCTTAGTTCTCCTTTTTAGGCTATAAGCAAATTATGTACTCAATTGCTGATAAGAATGGTGTGAATTAAATTTAGACTAATTGTAACCGAGATATTAGGATGTAGAATAAAATAATATACTAAACTATTTTAAAGATACTAATCATTAAAAAATTATTGCTACGTTAAAGAAAATGATGATGTTTCTATAAATTCTAAGTGAAATAAAACATATAAACTGAATTGATAATAGTAACCATAATACTCTTTTCCTCAGAATTAATATTTAAAAGAAGCCAGGGGAATGAATGCCTACTGTTAAATTCCTTGGCAGAAAATGGCCACTTCCCTTTCCAGCTTTTTGTGAATGATTCGTAAGATAGGATATTTTTTAAAACTTGATGTGAAATTTTTTGACGTGCACACGGATCCATGAAATCTGATAAGTAGCTCTCAAATCAGAAGAACGGACCATTATTACAGGACAGTAGAGTTAGAAATAGATCCTTTTGCCTAATGAAAATTCTGGAAGAATTCACCTCACATAATTTCAGTTTCTGCAATCAAATAACCAGTGTGGCATCATCTGACCACTGAGTACTCTCAGAAGCCTATATTTTCCAATCATAAAAGGAAAACATGATTTCTTTTTTTTTAATAAAATACTACTGCTCTTAATGATTTTGTTAGCTTCAGTTAGGCCAGTGTGGTGGAGCTAATGTTTCTGTAGTGCACGAGAATGTCACACTGAGGCTGTTTGATGAGACAAAATGTAACAAGGGAAAGAAGAAAAAGAGGCAGGGAGAGGAGATAATTTTTTTTCTTTGAAAAACAGTTTAAAATTATTGTAATATAGTTTGTTGAATAGTTACTGTACTTGCAAAGTCATGAATTCCAAATCTTAAAAAATGTTACAGTTAAGACCATCTTTGCCATTAGTATTCACCCTGTTTGTATATCTGCCTTATCATACATGTTTTGGATTACCCAGACAGATACTTAAAAAGTGAGCATGAATCTGAGCTCAGGATGTACAGGATCTGTGAAACGAGGGAAAATGTACTCTCTTAAGTTCCTCTGTTACAGTTGTTACAAAAATTTATTATTCACACTCAACATAATTTCTTGGAATGGAGGTGGGGTGGTTTTTTATTTTTTATGTAGGTAAGTGAAACTGAAATTTGCAAGGTAGTATAAAATAATAGCAAAGAAACACCCCCACCCCATAGATAAATAAATAAGCAAGACAAGTATGGTAGTCTTAATGTAGTCTTAATTTAGCAGAATTATACTGAATTGAAACCAAAGCTCATAAATTGCATTAATGAGGAAGGGCAGTTTTCACATCAAAACCCATTCGCAGTGTGTTGTGTTGCTATTATTATGTGGAATTATGTGAGAAAGAAAAACAGATCCATCTCTCTCATTTCATGAGCATTAGAAAAGCATGGCATCATGCAAAATAAAAAGACAATGCATTTCATGATACTTTACTTTAGAAAGGTAGTTCAGTGATTAAATAATTGAACTGATGCTTATTTTATTTAGAAATATATATTCAGCACTAAAAATTAATAAGTCAATATACATCAATATCATCTAGCATTTGATAAAGCGTGTCACTGAAAAGGTACATACACGTCTTCAGTAGTCTTATACTTCGTAGCAAATGTCGTACTGAAAGTAGGTCTGACTTAGTTTTTAAAACCGAGTTCTATCCCCTGCGATGAAATAATGTTAAAACTCAACACTGCTGAAAGCCCTATGCTTTACTGCTGGAAAAAACACACATTAAAAATCAACCTTGCAAAAAAAACCCAGAAAAAAGTAGAAGAATTGATTATGAGAATTTATATTATTTTACTATTTCATATTCTCCATTATCATATCAAGCCTTAATGACACTGTTGGGTTTTTTTCCATTTTTCCATCAGTTGTGTCGCATTTTCTTCAGACAAACAACTGATGGGTTTGGACTAGAGTAACAGTGGAAATGAGTATAGGCAAAGTTAGGTCAAATGCACAGACCAAATCAACCAAAAATAGAGAAATATGTATTTCGTCAAGTCTCTGTGCTAAGTGTTATTTGTAGTAAAAGCACAATGAAAGGGTTATATTGATTGATTGATGGAGTTAAAAACACAAGGGTTATATTACAAGATTTATAAAATCAATGTTTGACAGCTCTGGTAATGCACAATAAAAAAATATCTTTGATGATTTTTTTTTTATTATACCCCTTTGTATTTTGTGGAACTGACTTTTATTGTTATGACAATGTAAAACCTTCGTAGATACATGTAATTTTTTTTAATTGTAGTTATTGGTTGTTTGACACATACAAAAATAGCTATTATACCAAGCCTTTCTTCATATTTTAGTCTGTTAAAATTCCAACCCATTTTTCTCAATGTTTTGGCAGTTCTGAAAGTGGTGTGAGGAAGGGCAAACAGCTTTAATATATGAGCTTATAGTGACAGTAGTAGGAACAAATATTAGTGCGAATTTAATTTGTGAAAGCTTTGATTCTAGACCACGAGAGCACATTTTAACAACATGAAAATAATCAATGATGACTCCATTCTACAAACACTAAAGGAAGTAAAATTCCAGAAATGGAATCGATGACCTGGAAAACAAGCTCAAATTCAGAGGTGATTTGATGTTAGGAGCTTCTGAAAAAGTGCAGACTGAGGGATTTCTTTCTGCTATCAATTCTAAATAAATTGGTTATGAAATAGAATTAATAGATTTCACAAGAAGCTGATGCATGTTCCGGCAATAAGAATACAGTTTCTACGATGAGTCTGGCCTCAAACTGGGAAGGTTTTGGAGTAGGAAATGCAATTCTAGGTGACAAAATTATTTATCTAACACAAAAATAGACTGGAAGTCCCTGAGTTGCAAGTCAGTGGAAGCTGGGAGGGGATTCTGGGGAGTAAGAATAAGAATTTCTTCTTATACTCTTTGATATACCATAAGGTATTGGCCTCAGGCACTTCGCAACATATAGGCATCAACAAGTCCCTCCTGCATGGTGGTATGTCATCTACCACTGGGCTAAATCCCCAAGAAACAGGATTCAGGGCTATGCGAATCCTTGGTCTGATCTGGTGGGATTGTTTTTGTGTTCTTAAAATGCCCCAGACTAGATACCCCAAGATTGAACTGACATCCCTAACTTTTTTTTTTTTTTTAATTTTGTGAAAAGCCTTAGGGATGACCACCAGATAATGCACTTGTTCCATACAAGCTGATTAAACACTGTGGACAGTGCAGAGCAGAGGAATATTTTTCAAAAAGTTCAGACAGAGGCATGATATATATGAGAACACTAAAAGAATCTTTCAGGTAGAAAAGAAAGTGTTTGTGTGTTTATGGATGGATGATGGTGTTTCCCCTAAGCAACCATCACTGTCAGAATAGCTCGTCAATTTTATGCTTCCCTCCATGCTTGCCAGTCGGAAGACCATCATCCACGTGAGTGATGTGCATTTGCAACATGACCAGCAGCCTTGACAGTGACAAGGAAGAAGCTAGACGCTACCGTTGTGTTCATGCACAAAGCAATTTTACCCAGAGAGGAGATAGCAGAAGAGACTGACTGCAATCATGTGATCCCACTCAGTTTCATTTCAAATCATCCTAAAATCCATTTGTGCTGACCTAGTCCTCGGTTACTCAGTTTGATACAGAATACAAAGAGACAGACAGAAAATAAAAAGAAAAAAAGGAAAGCAGAACTAAAGTAACAATGGTGTGGTATGTGCTTTCCAGTGCTTTTCCCTAAGGATTTGTGCTAGTGGAAAATATACCTAATCCGACAGCCTGAGAGAGGCAAGGCTGCTGCCACTCCGTGCCCCCGGGTCCAACCAGTAGTGAGGCTGAGCATGTATTCCCAGTAGACACACACACACAGAGCACGTGTATACACCACAAATATACATATATACACTGCTGGCCATACAGATCACAGACAGACACACAGAGCACTCACACTGACGCTGACAGCACCACCAGCCTCATCCTGCTCCCTGCTCCGGCTGAGCAGGACGGAGGTCCGTAACTGGGAATATATATACAATATATATACATATCTACAAGGTGGAGCCCTCCAGTGAGGGCAGTGAGCAGTGGGGCTCAGACAGTCTGTCCAGTAGCTGCCCCGGATCCCAGTCTCCCCAGTTGCTGCCACCTGGACATACAAGCTCCCACTCCAGCTGCTGGTACAGACCATCACCTGCCTTCCACACACACACACAGCCAGAGCTGTCCAGGACTCTCCTGTTCCCAATAGCCACCCCCCTTGTTCTCACCCCTACAGACTCGCAGCTACTCTCCTACCCAGAGGTGGCCTTTAGAGACTTCCAAACCCATCCTGGACCCCAGCCCACTTTACCTACTCGCTGGCTCATCTGGCATTATCTTTGCTAGCAATCACACCCACGCTTGCTCCAGTTGCTGCACCACAGTCACCCCCCGCCCCTACACACAGGGAGTAAAAAGCCCCTTACTGGAAAACAGTTGAAGGTGGAGTTTAGTAAGGAGACAGGACAGACTGTGCTGGCCAGGTGCAGGGCATCGCCAGACAAGTGTCCTGACCAGCCAACGCTTTACACAGATGAACACTTTTATTCCCTTATCCCACACTTGTTACTGCCCAAATCTCCTAAATCCCTCCTTTGTCCTGCCTTTGGTTCCTCCCCTGAACATCCCATAATAAATCCTCTGCAACCCCCAAAAGCTCTTGCCCTGCATCCCCTTATGTGTCCCACACCTCCAGCTAGCAGCTCCCCTTAGTCCAAGAGGTAACCTGGAGAGCTGTTCCCCATGGCTCATGGTGATGGGTTTCACGCCCGGGCACTGGAGCTGAGGCTCTGCTGGGACAGCCCTAGGAGGGGACCGGACAGGGTCTCCTTTCCTCTTAGTCTTTAATTTGGGTTCCTGCCTGCCATTGTGCCCTCTATGCTTCTCTGGGCTTATGAAGATGGGCCTTTCATGGCTCTCCTGTGATGGTGTGGGGGTAACCCAACAATCTGTCAATAGCCTAACAAACTGTATGTATTTAAACCTACTTAATATCTCTTATTTAAGCCAAACAAAATGAGAAAGCAATAAATCAGAACAGGAGAAGAGCATATACAAGGCACAAGAACAGGGAAACAGAAAGCCAGGGTCTACATCCTCATACTGCTTCTGATTGTTATATAAACTGGGATTACAATTAAAAATATTTTGTCTAGCAGCCATTCATTCTTGCTAGAACAAAAGGCACCACACACAACCAGCACTGTGAGAATTCTGTTGGTGTTTAGCTTTCCTAGAGAAGGGCAGGCTGCTGTGTTATACAGGGCTACAGAAGCTCGTTGTTTGTCTTGATTATTGTCTCCCTCATAGTCTGCAGAGCACACCTTTGGCACCAAGAGCTGGGATAACACAGTACTTCCATGCATGGCTTTAGTGTGATTGCCACCAATGGACAGTAAAGATACATGAGAGGTACTTCTAAATACTTGATGAAGCCTCATCCCGAGCACACGCAGGAGAGGAGCATTTCTAACCTTCTACCCTATAGCATAGTATTCTGTAGCAGTAAAGTATCCTGAATTTCATCAGAGTTAATAGCGTGGGCAACAAGCAACACAAGAGAGGATCTTAAGAGAAGATCTTGAATAAACATCTGGGTAAAGAGACCATAACTACACTACTGGATTCCTCACAAGATGGAGTACCATGGCAATAGGTTGGAGGCAAGTACCTGGGAAACCTTGTGAACAAAAATCTGTATAAGGAGAGGCGTTAGCCTTTATTGGAAATGAGGGTCAATATTGCCATGTTGGGGTCTAAATTCAAAGGTCTGGAACTTACTATTTCCCTTCTCCAAACAACTGGACTTTTTGCAGGCTTTCCATTCTAACGTCAGACAAGGAGGCACTACAACTAATATTTGCTATGTAAAGTAGGATGTGACCAAAACTGAACCTTGTAGAGGGATTACATCAAGGAAAAATAATCAACAAGTGTTAGGCAAGGAAATTTAAGTATATTAATGTATATAAGGTGAGTTACTTACAAATTGACACAATAGCAAAAGACTGACCCATCAGAGAGACATTACTGTCGTATAGCATATAGGATTTCATGACATACAGCACTGAGATGACATGTTGATAAAACACTATTCTTTGATGATACACAACGGGTGAACATCCATGCTATGAGCAGTTTGACAGTGTACCTCATTGCGTGTTGTTGATTCATCAAAGAGACCAGGCAGGAGACTGTAAGACAGTTAAGTTTTTTCTCTCAGAGAGAGCCCAAAGGGTTGCAATGGGCACTTGTTGTAAGAGCTGTCTCCTGTGTGCTAACGCAGGACTCGGTCCTTTACTCTCTCCTGTACAGCATGAATAAAATATCACAGAGAGACTGTGAAATGGAATGTATTTCTATGACAGCGGTGTCCAGATGACACCCTTGAAAAGAAATGCTTGTTTTACACAGGGCTTAACCAACCTATGCAATTTACTGCCACGAATTATTTTTGTGGCTTACAGGTTGGCAGATTTCAAAGCAGGATAACACTTTTACAGACATAATAAGAACACCTGCATTTACATTAAGTCAGATAAAAGGAAAACACAGAATGGATATTAATATATAGAGAAAAGGTAAGATCTCTGGGACAAGAACCATCTGTTTCTATTTGTCTGGACAATGCTTAGCACAAGGTGAACTGATGCCTAGTATACAAGTAACACAGATAAGTAAAGGCTAATCTATTAGGTATAAGCCAGCTTCAACTGTTTAGTGCTAGAGAAAATATACAAGGACATTATCTCACAGTTACATAAAGATTTCTTGCACCTTCCTCTGTAACATCTGATCTGAGCTACTGTCAGGGAGAGGATATCGGAATACTAATAGCATGAGTCATCATGGCAGTTTTTGTGTTTCTACTTCATAACAGCTCTAGCACTCCTTTGATTATGACAGAAATATAGACATCGCACAAAATACCGTAACACCACTATATATAGAAGTAAAACTAAAATAAAAATAAAATCTTATTTCCTGCATCCACTCCAACAGAAACTAAAGAACAAGTGGAGAATACAGGCTCTTTTCCATAGTAGAATATTTTGTGATTTTTTTGTTAGTGGCTAATCCCCTCAAAATTAAGTCCCTCCCAAAGAGGCTTTTTTTCCCAGAAAATCACAGATTTAACACAATTTTGCAATTTTGTTCATCTTTCTTTTATGTTATTTCCCTTTTTCTACCCTTCACTCTATGAGTCTGGTCTTTTAAGAGTCTAAGCTTTTCAACTTAAACACTATATACCTGGGCATGAAAATCTGAGCTAGTAAGTGTACAGGTGAAATGCCATTCAGGTTTGATATCTCATGTCCTGACTCTTACCTGCCTCCAACTGTTCTGCCTGGCTCAGAACTGAGCAGTCTTCTAGTTACAGAGTTCATATGAACAAAATGGATAGAGCTCCATAGACTGTGTTTGCAGAGTTACCAGCAGAATGAGCATCTCTTTCGAGAGTTCCTTTAATACAAACTGAAAATACTAACAACCCTGACAAGCACAGCAGAAATACCCAAACGGAAGCAAGTGACCCTAGAGGTGGAAACAAGCTAATATTCAGTCCTGTGATGACTTTGCATTAGTGCTGTGGTTTGTTCTTGTTCCTATTATCCTTCACTGCATTTTCAGATCCCCATTTCCTCTTAGTTCTTCCCCTGACAGCCTACTTGTTCCTCACCACTGCGCTGCTCAGTACTTCTTTGATCTGCAGTTCTTCCAGGGAACCAACACAGTGTGCATTTTGTACTTAGTCCTCCCTGCCGTTTCAATTTACATTGTTAAAGGAGCCATAAACTACTTCATGTACTTCGTGGGTATGTTTGTCAAACAAATACTTCTAAGGGCTTGCCTGGTGCAGGTGTTCCTCCCCTGGCCAGGAATCACCTACAAGCTTCGTACCTACAGAGTTCAACGAGTGTAAAAGCTCCATCATCCATTAGCGTGCCAGTGCACGGAGGCTGCAATATCCCTTGACCGGTCCTTCTTAAGTTTCCACATTTCCAGTGCTTTGCATGCTTCATAACACAGAGCTGGACCAAGGCCAAAGAGAACGTGTGAGAGAGAGCATTAATCCCGATGTTATCTTCCCCTCAACGGAGCGTTTGCAAAGCCTAGAGAAGAGCCGTGAAAATATTTGGTTGTCTCATAGCTCACAGCCACTCACTCTCAAATTAATTTTGTAGGCAGTCCCTGCCGGGTGGGTTTGATCTCCGCCTTCGCTTAGAAGAACTTACTTTGCTTCCATTTAACCGGACATAATTCCAGGGTAAGAAGTTCTGGGCCGTTGCAGGTGACGGCGGATGAAGGCAACTGGGAGACGCCGGGTGCTAAAGAGGAAGAGGGCCCCGAGGAGCGGCTCCGTTGGGCGGCCAAGCCGCCGCGGGCAGGGCCTGCGGCGGGGGCTTTCCGCGCCGGGCCGGGCCGGGGGAGGGGGTGGGCCACGGGGCGTCCCGCCGCCCTGCGCGCCGACAGGGGGCGCCAGAGAGCGACCACAACAAACGCCCTGCCGGCCGCCGCCGTCTCCCGGGGACGGCGGCGCTGATTGGTGGCGGCGGCGGCCCGCAGCGGCGAGCGGCGCCTGCCGATTGGCCCGCAGGTGCGGCTGGGCGGGGGGAGGGGGAGGGGAGGGTATATGTGGAGGGAGCGGAGCCGGCGGAGCGCAGGCACTGGGGGAGCGCGGACGGTTGTCGGGGGTGCTGGTGGTGTCCGGGCGTGGGCGGCGGCCGCCGGGGGAGGCGTGCGTACCTCAGTGTGTAGCGGCAGCCGCGATTCCCCACCGGCAGCAGCAGCAGCCGCTCCGGGTGTCCGTGGCAGTGGCGGCGCTGGCTGGCCCCAGCCATGCTGTGCTATGTGACCAGGCCGGACGCGGTGGTGATGGAGGTGGAGGTGGAGGCGAAGGCCAACGGCGAGGACTGCCTCAACCAGGTGAGGGAGCGCGCTGCGCTCTCCGCCGCGCCGCGGCAGCTCGGGGACCGGGGGGGGGGGGGTCACGGTGACCGGTGGGCAGCGCAGACCGGTGCTGCCTGACAGACGCGCATGAGAGCCGCGAGCCACCGCGCTTGGGGGGGCGGGGGGGGGGGCGAGGAGCACGGCCTCGCCAGCTCGCGGCGACCCCGGCGCGCGCCCCGGCCGGTGAGGGCGGCGGCGGCGCGGGGCAGGGCCGTGCGGCGGCGCAACCCTGCGCAGCGGCGTCCGCGGCGGCGGGGCGGGGAGGCGGCGGCGGCCGCAGTCTCCCCGCTTTCCTTCTGGCTGTGGGTTTGGTTTTGTGGTTTTTTTTCTTTTTTTCTTCCCCCTCCGTGTTGGACGCAGAGGTTGCTGCATCCCCGGCCCCGCGGCTCTCCGGCCTTTCCGCCTTCTCCTTTACAGCGCGTGCGGGCAGGGAAGGCCTCGGCCTCATTGCTGCAGCTTGCTCTAACTGTCCCTAGGGTGGGGGGCACGAGTGGGACCCACCTGGCCGGGGTGACGCCGCCCGGGCGCTGCCGAGGTGGTCCCCGTGGCCTGCTGGGGCCGTGCCGGTCCAGGTGCTTTCGCCCTTCCGTCGCCACCGCCGCGATGTGGCTGCGGCGCCTGCCGTGAGGATGCTGGAGAGGGCCAAAGGTAGCGGCCCAGTCTGTTGGTGGCATCTAAATAAAACTTGTGGGTTGTACTTTTTTCTCCTTCTTGCCTAGAAAGTGCTATTGGCTGTGATGTTGAATAACAGATGCTCTTCTCTTTTGGAAATTCAGTGACTCTCTTAAGTGCCTGTCCTGGGGGTGAGGAGGGGGAGGAATTGGACCATTGAAGTCTGAGTGGTTTTCTACTAGTGGAGAAATTCCCAGTTTATTCTTAGTATTTGTCTACATGCTGTTTTGTATGCAACTTTAAACTCCAAATAATTAAGTAATCTTTTGTATAAAGGTGCTTACAGCAGGATTTATGTTTTTGTGTTTTAAGTGAGCAGTCTGAAACAGTACTTGATTCAGGTGATATTTTTCATTGTTATGTTGTAGGCTCATTATAAAGAACCTCTTTCTTTCAGGTTTGCAGAAGGTTGGGAATTATAGAAGTTGATTATTTTGGACTGCAGTTCACTGGCAGCAAAGGGGAGAATCTGTGGCTGAATTTGAGGAACAGGATCTCCCAGCAGATGGATGGTTTAGCTCCGTATCGATTTAAGTTAAGAGTCAAGTTTTTTGTAGAGCCGCATCTTATCTTACAAGAACAGACAAGGTAAGGTAAAGATGGTTGTAAGTCAACTGAATCTACTATTTTGTTTTCAATTTCTGTAACTTGTGAAAGTGGTTAGACACTGGTTTTATTTCTTCTGTCTTCTGGTAATCTTGCTTGACTTTTCTGTTTGGTTTTAAAACCTTAGTGTTATTTAAATGCATTACTCTTTTTTTTTGAAAAAAAAGGAACAAAACCGGTAATGTTGTAAGTATTGTGTAGCTACCAGTTAAGTAATGAGTGTAGGTAATTCCATGAGCACTGAGTGCTGGAAGTGGAAGAAACTAAGCTACCAGTAGCAAGGTATTTATATGGTATTTGCATGTCCGATAGTAACCCCTGTTCAGTGGTGTTACTCTAGGTCGTTCTAAACCACTGGTACAGAAAGGCAGGAAACAATTCCTCCCACAGAGCAAAAAAACTTGCTGAATTCCTTTTTGTCTGGTATTATGTTACAGTAACTTTCAAATAGCTACAGGCCCTTTGAGGCTACAAAAGAAACAGCTGTTTTGCTTCTTCTGTGGCCAGTCCTCTTAACTAAATTGTTATACTGTTAGCCAATTGTAAGAATTAGTCCTCTAAGATTAGCAGTGAACATTTGCTTTTAGTCCTTGAGTTTGATTACCACATGAATTGCAATTGAGTTATCTTTAAAGAAAGCTGTGCGCATACATATTTAATGCTGACCTTTCAACTAATTTTTTCCTGTTAGTTTTAGATAGTAGTTAATAGAAATTGGGCAAATTGAAATCTAGTGTCTATATGATAATGCCAAAACATGTTTTCACTACTCACCTTAACTTGGGACTTTCAGAATTAAGACCATGGATACAGCACGGTTGTTTTGCACAGAATATTTGTCTAAAGAATTTGGTCAGAGGCTGACAGCATGATTTGGTGTTTATTTTGTAGGAAAAAAGGTTTTGAGTTAGGAGCATGCATATATTTTTTTTTTTTTTTATTTTTTGATCTAATGTGCAGGGGAGAGGCTTTTGGGGAGCAGTGATTTCAGGTCACCAATCTGGTTGAAGTTTTCAGAATGTTTGGAGTTAGACCCTAGTTGTCCTGCATAATAGCTTTAGTTAGGCAAATGCATTCTAACTAAATTCCAGGTTTGATGTACCTTATTTTGAAAAAATAAATTCTACTACCCATGGCATGTCTCTGGGCTCTTTTTGAGTATTTTTCTTAAAGAAACTTGTCGTCTTATTTAAGTATTCTTAATGAGAATAAGTATAAAATGAAATAATGAAGGATTTTTATGTAGAACAAAAGGAGCAACACAGTTTCATACCCGATGAGGCAGAAGAGATTACCCTGAGCATGTTGGATGTGTCTCCACACACAGACCAAATCAGGGTGAATCTGAGGAAACCTAAAGCTGATATGGTTGGCGGTTTTATTCTATCCTTGATGAATGTTTGTTCAACTTCACAAGGTTTTTGCAGACACCTGTGTTCCTGCTTTCAATGCTGTCAACACAAGACCTGGCAGGTTGTGCAAGTTAATAGAGAGCTTGAACTGGTGAAGCATACCCCAAGGGCCTAAAAGACAGGTTGTGTAGCTAGAATGTAACAGAGCTTGTATACCTACATCGAAGTAGCAAGTACTTCTCCACTATAAAGATGACTTTAAAAGGTTATAGGTGGGACAAGCTTTCTTTTCTGTATGAACTAAGACTGTTCTAAAACTAGTATTTTAAACTAGCAATTTTAAAATTAATTGAGGCTGAGTCATCAGAAGAGATCTATTAAAAATTATGCTCTGGAAATAATTACTTATAATTTTGGAGAGCAACAGGCATTAAAACTAGTATTTAATGTCACTCTGTCTTGCAAACATGAATAGTCCAGAGGCTTCAGCTAAGCTGTTCTGTCTACATCCTGAGAATTTTTAGTGTTCTTGCCACAAACACAAGTGGTAAAAGAGTTTGCAATAGCTGCCTTTTAGTTGTGTATGCCCAGTAGTCTACACATAACAGACCTAGAATCCCATCATGCCCGTGGTTGATGTATATTTCTGGAGTGTTGACACCGAGATTCAGTAGATTTACTCTTTTTTTCTACTCGGGTCTGCTTGAGGATTTGCATAGGCACATAACTGCATTTGTATTTAGCTTGCGTGTAAGCATGTGTGGTATCAAGGAGAAGACAAAAAACTTGTTAAACCTGTCACTGAACTTTAAATCAATAGGTGTATCATAGAACTGCAAGGATTAGCTGTGCAGTTACAGCTGACACCTTGTTTCTTACCTTTACGTGCAAGGTCAGTGTGCTGGTCAACAAAGAAATAGCGATGGGGGTATCCTTGCTTTCCTTACCAGTTGTGTCCACAACTGATGTATAGGGTGTTTCTGGCAGAGCCGTTGCCTTCTGGTCCCTTGTGTGAAGAAGGCTGAGGCAGTCTCCCAGTCTTTTACTTGCTGCCTCTGATGCTGTTTTTAGCTATAAATCAGATGCATGTTGAGACTGCTTTTGAAATCTGGGAAGCTGCAAGTAATTCGAAATGTTGTTGATATGCTTCATCATGATGATAATAGCGAATGTTGTGACTGAGTTGTTACCAGTTTTTTCTATATACTTTGGAAGCTTTGTCAACCCCAGTTGTACTGCTTCATTAGAGATCCTTGTCTTGCACTTAAACTTAAAACTCAGATGTATGTTTGTAGCAATTTAATGTTCAGGTTTCTACATGCTGTGTGAAAAGCTGATCTGGCAACTGAACATCAGCCTCGGCTTCTGGTCTCTTTAATCAGCGTGCAATCTGGTGGAAGATCACAACCTCATGCATTTTAATCTTCTTATGCAAGGGAGCAGCCTTGCTACTGAGCGCAAAGGCAGAGCAGGTTCTAATTGTACATTTGACCACGATGGCAACAACCCACCTTCACCAAGTGCTCTGCGAATGGGAGAACTGCATGGAAAACAAACTTCTTACTGCGCTTCCTCTCCTTTTACAGGGTTAAAAGTGGTTTATTTCTATTGTTCTCTCGATCCCAGTTTCTAATCTGTATTTTGCTGCCTGGTACTGAACTTCACCACAGGATTTTGTAGTTTAGAATTGTTTTCAGTGGAATGAAAGTGCTTCTGTGCAAGAATGCTATTCAAATTTCATCTGCCGCTGTCAACTCGAGTTGCGCAACCAAGTCTGAAATGCGAACAGCGGGCTTGGTGAGAGGAGTTTGAGTAACCGTGTCGTTTTTTTTGAAGGGAGAATCACATTGGCTTGAAAAGGACTGCCATCTCTTTGCTTAAAGATACAAGTGGTGGTGCAAGATCTAGATCGTAAGCTTTGGCTCATGTCATGTTCGTTTTCACTCTTCTCTGTATTTCTTGATGGGTATTACAACAGTTCGTAAAAAAGGCAAAAAGTCGGGTGTTTTTGTCAGAATGACTTATGGGTGGTTTTTGTATCGAATGTCGTGAAGCGCTGAGTTACAGCGAGGAGCTGGGACTCGGAGAAACGCTGATGGTTCCCCAGTCGGGACCTTCAGGAGAGCCCGTGGGGGAACGGGGGCGGGAGGCGGCGGCTGCCGGCACCGCGCTGCCTGCGGGCGGGGCGGGGCGGGGCCCGGGCGGGGTGTGACTCCAGGTCACCGACCGGCAGTAACCTCGGCTCGCCGCGCCGGGGCGCGGCCCAGCAGCCCCTGATTGGGCTGCGCCGCTGTCTCGGGGCGGAAAGTCGTGCTGCGCTGGCGAAACGCTGCCTTTGGGAAACGGGCCACGGAGAAGCCTCGCAACTTGCGGCCACCCGAACAACGAGCGTGTTTGCCCAGCCGCGCGTGAGGCAAATGGTGCCAAACGGTCGTCCGGGAGAACAATGGTCTTAAGTCTGGAAGGGTAAAGTCAACATCGCAGTGATCGCACAAAAGTAGAAACAATTTTCAAGTGAATCGTATTTTGAGCAATGCAAGGTTTATCCAGATGTACTTCATAGAATCATAAATATCTCAAGTTGGAAGGGACCCATAAGGATCATCGAGTCCAACTCCCTGCTCCTCACAGGACTACCTGAAACTAAACCATATGACTAAGAGCATCGTTCAGATGCTCCTTGAACTCTGACAGGCTTGGTGCCACGACCACTGCCCTGGGGAGCCTGTCCCAGTGACCAGCACCCCCTCAGTGAAGAACCTTTTCCTAATGTCCAAAGAACCCTAGCTGATGACAAATGTGGAAATGTTTAATCCTCACCCCCGAAGAGTTACATTAAGCTCTTAGTGAGCACCCCTACTCCCAAGAAGTGGCAGGAATTAAATTCAAAATGGGCAAAGTTATTTGTCTTGTGCAATACGACTGAAAAATCAAATATTCATATGTAAGCCATGACAACTTAAAATAACATGTCAGATTCTAACAGGCCATGCAATCTCATGAAGCATTCAAAAGAGCTGTGTTTTGTCAGCCTTGAGATAGGTAATTATTGTTTTGGAAGCTGTTGAAAAGTTGTGTGGTATTTCCCAGTATTGGAATTATATTTACAGAGTACATTGTATTTGCAGCGTTATCCAGTTGTATTGATGAATTAGTTAAAATTGAGAACTGGCTTGTAAAATATTTTGAGCAGTTAGATATGTGTCATAGGTAGAAGATCAGAAAAATATCCTCTTACCCTGTTAGCATTGGCTAGCCAGTGCAGCAGTGTTGTGGTATTTGTTACAATGCAATAGAAGTCTGCTGTAATAGACAGCTGGGTGAGTGTCATGGGTCTGTTTGTCTAAATGAGAGTTGAATTGCAGTTGGTAACCTTTCACCCACTCTGCTGAGAGCAAGTAAGAACAAAGATACTGAGGAACATAATTGTAACTGTATGGCTTTGCTTTTTCATATTGAGTGGCCTTCTGCTTTTAAAAACAGAATTATATTTTATTGCTAAGAGATCTTTATCAGTATATTTTTAGGGAGAACAATAATGCTTCTTAATTTTGATTCCTTTAGACTACAGAGAGTTGTAAATTTACTTCAAGGTAGGAAAGAGCTTTACCCTGTGGTAAGGAGTGTCATACCCCAAGGGGAACAGACAGTTCCTTGGGACGTATGCTAAGATTCTTGCCAGCAGTCTGGCAAGAGAATGGGTTCTTTTGGCTAT
The DNA here is from genome assembly GCF_047370975.1 of Nipponia nippon. Taxonomy (NCBI): domain Eukaryota; kingdom Metazoa; phylum Chordata; class Aves; order Pelecaniformes; family Threskiornithidae; genus Nipponia; species Nipponia nippon. The sequence goes on along the minus strand of NW_028262290.1, from coordinate 98,113,898 downwards.
ATTTCTAGTTTAGGAATCATTAGTCATATACAGATACTTTTATTGGTAAAGGATTGGGGTAACTTTTTCCACTAGCTTAAGTTTAGAGCTTAAAACTTTTAATATAGACTTTACATTTCTGTTTAGCCTGTTTTCCTTTCTTCGATTAAAGTAGTAGAAACAAGTTTTCAGTGGAGGACTTTGAATCCTGATGCACATAATTGTCTGCAGTGAGTTAAGAATGAGAAGTTAATCTTGTATTATGTATACTCTACACTTCTAATAGCGCTTATTTCGTGGGGCTGTTACTACCCATTCGGTTGGCAATAACTTAAGTCATTTGCCTCCTGTAGTGAAATACTGACATCCGTTTCTGGTAGTGGTGTTCAGTATAAGTCAGCCTGCATAAATTGCTTCAGAGGGAGGCAAAAAGCAATTGATGTGATATCTAGGTTTGTGACTTCGGTAGCTGTAGTTTTTTGTAAAATGGGCCATCTGCTGCAATCTCCTTGCAGCTTCCCCTTTCTACAGCATTTGTATCAAATTACTTACGTGCAACTAAAATACATTAATCACACTGTACATTTGATTTTACTGAGTGCTTTAATATTCACATAGAACTTAAATTGTATGAAAAGCACCAGGGCAAAATAAGGATACAAAATCAATATAAAATCACCAATGTAACTAGTGCTTGAAGAAAGCATGTGACCCTGTTCTAATTCTAAAACTGCCTTTTCTTCCTTCGGAAAGGAAGAAATTCTGCCTGGGCAGTGACTAATGAAGTATAGCTTTGGCAAACTTGAGGCTTTGTCCTCTAATCAGTATTTCTACATACTGTTTTGATCTAAGAAACTCAAAGGAAATGTTCTCTAATTGAATATACAGGACTATCTAGCTAGCATGAGGTTTGGGAAGGGGGAACTAAGGCTGGTTTAGGTTCTATAGACTGTCTTTTGTACTGATGCTGTCATGTGTAGGACTCGGGCTACAAGTGCAATGGAAAGTTCTGTTTGTTCTTAAAGCTGCCACTAGTTGTTCGATGTCCCAACATGTCTGGCAGATGTTAAGATGACTAGGAGCCACAATAATTGATTGGTAAAGTTCAGAGTTGTGAAGACTTGTTTTCTATGAAGATTTCAAGGTGAAATGAAACTTTGGCAAGAGTAGTAACAAAGCTGCAGAATGTGCTAAGAGAATATTGGGGCGGTGGGGTAGGAAACATGGCTTTTGTCTGACTTGAGTTACCTGTCAAATTTATGACAGGTAATATTAATGTGTCATGCATAACTGAAGTGGTGAATGATGCAGAAACAAAAACAACTAATTTCTTATATGGCGGTCAAACTAAGATATGCTACCAGCAATGTTGGAAATGTAACCTTTAGAGGACTTCAATTATAAACAGTTCAGTTTTAAAACAGTTCATTGTTTTAAAACTTGCTTGGTAAAAATTCCATTAAGCATAAAATACTAACACTGAAATAACTCTGTGAAAAACTAAGTATCCTTTTACTGCACAACCTGAGTATCTTAAGAGGTGGGAAAAGCTTGAACAATTTTTTCATCGTCTCTAGATATTCCTAGAGAGAGGAGGGATGGTGGATTAAGTGCTATTAGTGATTAGGTCACAATCTCATTTACAAAAACTTAAACACTTTCTGGTAACTAAATAGAATCTGTAATATGGCCGGGTTTTCTGCAGATGATCTGCTGGGTCCTTTAGATTTTGCAGAGTTGGATAAGGAACTGCCTCAAGGCTCCTAATGCTTTAGTTTCGCTCGACTGTATTCAGCAAAAAAAGCGCATTCTTTTGCCGTTCTAAGGATCAAAAGACTTTTCTTTGTTTCTTTTTACACAAAACTAAAAAAAATCTTTTATAATCAGATTCTGGCTAGTGTCATGTTTTGAACCTCGAAGGGGATGATTTTGCAATGGATATTATATAACTTTGGAGAAGTGCAATCTTGGGAAGGCTGGATGGGCTAAGCAGAATCTGCACTAATCAGAATCACTTTCCGATGTACAAAATGTTTGTAACCCTTGCTGTCTTTCAATTTCTAGATGCTTTTCCTTCTTCAAACACACTTAAGGACTCGATTAAAAAAAAAAAAACCCAGTGAATTTGCTACTTGGTTCAGGGCATCTGCTGTAGCAGACTGGTATGAAGTCATTCACTGTCACTCAAAACCTAATTTCACTGTCAGGCCCTGTGTTAACTAGCTTCTGACCTGTTACATGTGCCGTTCAGGCTATGGGCTTGGGCCAGCAATGGAGTTTTTAGGTGCAGACCAATGACTTTGTGAGATGGGCTGCTAAGTATGGGTGTTTGTTTTCTCTGACTCAACAAAATAGCTTACCATAGTGTAAGCCAGGGCATGAACTTGCAGAGCTTTAGTTACTTTGCAATAACGGTCCCTTACACATGCCATGCCTTTATCCCCTTTAACAGAAAAATGCAAAGTAGCTTAGTCTCTGAGATGTTTTCCTTTATGTGATAGGAGCCAGTTATGGGAAGTTACTGCATGTTAGCTGTTGTGATGCTGTTTCACCTTGTACCTTAAACTCATTTGTCTACCTATGCCATTACTGGCTTTTTAGTAATGGAATGTGACAAGCCATGCCTCTGCTGTAGTTTCTGTAATGCATCTGAATTTGCAGGAGTGATCTTCTGCTTTTCAGCTCCCCTCTTGATATCAATAAGGTCTTCCCAGCAAGGGGAGGAGACTGATTTTTCCCTCTATGGTCAGTGCTGTCATATGTGTAAAGTAAACTGAAGATACAAGCATCTAGGTGTGGTAGTTGTAAACACCTGTCAGCTAATGAAAAGAAAATTGTCAGATATTTCTTTGAAATACCGTATGTGTAATTAGTACGTAGTTACAATGACTGGAAAACCTGTTCTGGTATTACAGAGGATCAGAAGTGCATGAAAAGCCATTTATTTTATGAAATATTGATTGGAATTAGGGAAATGTCTACTATTTGAATTTATTTTGACTGTAGCACTTCAGTAATTTATCAAATACTTTGTCTGGATTTATGGACTGAGCCCTAAAAGGAGTATATACAACCTATGCATTTTAAAAGCCACAGATAAACCTTTTTGTGGCCTAAGCCAAACGAGTTATGAGTTAGCAAGGTAGGAGAAAGGGATTGGAGCAGAGGTTTGGGACTTGCTCCAAGAAAAGCCTAAGCAAGGAATAACCTGCTAACAGTGGAGACAACTGTCCTGTCCAAAGTTCTGATCCTCTTACTGCCTAAACTTGTACCCTGCACAGAGTGAGGATGTTGGCTTCTACCAGACCCCCACTAGAACTGCTGAAGTGTAGACTGATGTCTAGACATCAGAGTGATGCAGTTAAGCACTTGTGTCACAACTGCAATGAAGCTCTAGCATGCTTCAAACTGCTTGTAAAAGGAGGTGTTGGAGCTGTGACTTGCTGCAGGAAATGGATTGTAGGGCAGCTTATCATACAATCACAGAATGGGTTGGGTTGGAAGGGACCTTAAAGATCACCTGATTCCAGCCCCCCTGCCGTGGGCAGGGACATCTTTCACTAGACCCAGTTGCTCAGAGCCCCATCCAGCCTGGCCTTGAATGCTTCCAGGGAGGGGGCATTCACAACTTCTCTGGGCAACCTGTTCCAGTGCCTCACCATCCTCATGGTGAAGAACTGCTTCCTTATATCCAGTCTGTATCTACCCTCTTTCAGTTTAAAGCCATTACCCCTTGTCCTATCACTATGCTCCCTTGTAAAAATACGGGATAATTTAATGCCTACTTTTTTCCTGATTGCAAAAGTTCTGGATACGGGGCATCTTTTGGGCCAGTATTTTCTTAGCTGCAGCATTTACTGTGGTAGAGCTAAGAATGAACACAAATTTTGCAAGTTACGTAATTGCTCACAGTGGTGAAAAAGTAGCCGCATTTGCCCTGTTGTACATGGAATTGTAGGGCGCGACAACAGGATATACATAAGGTATTATCCAAAATTGCTGTTGGAAGGAAAGCTAATCACTTACTAGCGTCTTGAACTTCAGTGATGAGTGATTCAATATAGCTTTTTAAGAAAAGTAGATTACACTTAATTTTAGAAAAAGTAAAATGTAAATGTCCCATTACTGTGGAAGGTAAGACACATCCCTGTGGGTACTAGGCTTCGTTTATTGAAATATTTTTTTCAGTGATACGTAACTACTTCTGCATGTGGTTTCCATAAATATCTTGAGTCTTAAGAACAAATGCTAAGAAATTTATTGTCTTCCCAGAGGGGAGATAAGGATGAATTTATAGAAGTTAAGGTAGACTATAGGGGAAATTAGCAGGCTGCTGTTAGTGTTGGTGGAGATTTTGATTTTTCTAATTAACTGATGTATTAGATAATTAAGAGCAGCTTTGTGAATTTTCCAGCTAGGTGTCAAACCTGCCTTGATCCGAAGTGTAAAGGTTGGTCTGACAAATATGCTTACATAATGGATGTTTTTGTATCTTATTCCACAATGCTTTTTCAGATGTTTCCAGTTATTCTGTTAATCATGTCACTGGCAAAAGCACCACCTCCCCTTCGACTGTGGTGGCAGGGGCATTTTGGCTGTGTAGAGAAAGTGTGGCTTCTCCTGTTGCATGATAGATGTGTGTATGCTGTTTTGGGCTGCTCTTCACAAATTTGCTTTTCTGAAATGCAGAATAATTTGTAAATGGCAACCAAAGAAATTTAAACATAGGAAACTAATCCAAATATATTTCATTGGTATTTTACTCACTAAATTGAAAGTACTAATTGGCCTTAGGAATTAAAGCAGTTCTTAATCTTAAGAACATAGTCTTAAAGTACTCATTTCTTTTAGTAGTGCATTTAATACTGTCTTCATCTTTAAGTATAAGTGAATACTAAGATGGAGGCCCTTTTCTTGCCCTTGTGCCAGACTTTCTCTAGTTGGTACGTTCATTGCAAATTCTTGATTGCCCAAGTAACGATTACCTAACATATCTGAGATGTTATTTGATACATATCTTGATTACAAACATCTTTTAACATCTTGTGTAAGCAAACGTTTCTGATTTCATTGCAGGCATATGTTTTTCTTGCATATAAAAGAAGATCTTCTCGCTGGTAATCTTCAGTGTTCTTCAGAGCATGCAATTGAGCTTAGTGCATTGTTGGCACAGATGAAGTTTGGAGATTATAACCAGAACACTGCCAAGTACAATTATGAAGAGTTGTGTGCAAAAGAGCTCACCACTACCATTTTGGAGAGGTAAAAAGAGCACAATGATATAACCTCCTTTTTGGAGACCAAAAGCATAAGATTTTTATGTCCTTGATTGCTGATGCTATAATGTATCTTGTGTTGTTAAAAAAAATAATAATTTAGATAGCTTTGGGGACCAAAATACAACCTGAATGTTTAACTAATGTTCTGATTTCAGTTCATTTTTAAGCTCAATTATGAGTATTTTTTTGTGAAAAGCAGAAGCTGTTGAACTGTAGTACTTGGGGAAATACAGGTATCTAAATACTTAGAGCAGGGTAATCAAATTGCAAGTATGTCTTAGACCTACACTTGTGAAAGAAAGTAACAAGAATTTATCTGGCTTAGGACCCTTACAGTGAAGTAAACAGGATTCCCGAAACACGTTCATAGCTCAATGCCTGAGTATCAAGAAACTTTCGGTGTCATGCTTTTCTGTAGATTTTTTTTTTTTAGTTATGAACTTAGTGGTTGTTCAGGTGAATATGTTGCGGTGGGGTGTTAGTTGGAAAGCCTGGATTACATGTAGCTTTTTAACTTCTAAGCAAATGCACAGTATTGTCTCCTGAACATTCTTGGGATGTTTTGGTAATTCTCAATTCTTTCCAGTTCGTGATTACTGGAAATCCATAGCCAGATAAAGCAGGTCAGGAGCATTTAATAATCTGTTTAACTAGGTCATCTAAAAACCCATGTTAAAACAAGCTGCTGACAGTAACAGCACATACTTGAGTTATTTCACCTCTCCTTAATCTTTTTATCAACAGCATTATTGCAAAGCACAAGGAGCTAGAAGGTCTAAGTCAAGCTTCTGCTGAATACCAGATTCTACAGATTGTTACAACGCTGGAGAACTATGGGGTAGAGTGGCACTCAGTGAGAGACAGTGAAGGGCAAAAACTCCTTATTGGTGTTGGACCTGAAGGCATATCCATTTGTAAAGATGACTTGAGTCCTATCAACAGGTATGTGTTTTGTGGAACCATTTTCATCTTCCATTTTTCAGAAGTACTCAGCATGCCTCTAGTTTTTACATAAATATTCAAAACTAAAAGGAGTTATTGAAATGTAGGGTCTGAGGATGCTACCTGCTTATAATCAAGATGACAACTGGCCTTAATATTCTTGATTTTATGTGTATTTTTAAGGCTGCATCTTCAATCCAGCATTACAGACAACAGTCGGAGATCATTGTAACTTCTGGTGAAAGTGCACTGTAGTAGTTTGTGGAAAATGCCCTTATCCTTAAAAGCTAAATAACCTTTCTTTTGTATTCATTTATAGGATTGCTTATCCTGTTGTTCAAATGGCGACTCAGTCTGGGAAGAATGTATATCTGACTGTTACCAAGGAGTCTGGTAATAGTGTAGTTTTGTTGTTTAAGATGATCAGTACAAGGGCAGCAAGTGGACTCTATAGAGCAATTACAGAGACGCATGCGTTTTACAGGTCAGTATTGCTACTAGAGTCAACTGCTGCTGCTCTTCTCCACAGTATTTGAATTAAGTGCTTAAGCAACCAGCAGTCTGACTGCACTTCAGAAATTCTCTGCACAATTTTGTTCTTTGCAGCCTCCACTTTTCTCTTAAGTCCAGAAGCTGAACAGGTTTTTGCTCCTTTCCATTTTGTGGGGTGGGAGTACAAGACAAGCAAAATTTCTCAGTCTACCACTATGAATAACAGCACTTCAGAACATAAACTTACTGTGTTTTTTGATACTTCATAAACAATAGATGCATTTTTTTGTCCCTGTGTTAAGAGGGAGTATGAGAAAGCAAAGGAGAAGATCTTGTCTTTCAGAATATGTAGGTGTAGCTTGTATGCACGTGTACTCCTTGTTTCTCCTTCATCTGGCTCCTCCAGTTGCTAGAAGTTATCTGTATGCCACCTTCCCAGCCCACGTATTTAAAATCTTCCTACAATTCCTGTGTCCTTGCTTACGTGCCCAGGATTTTGTTTCATGCCAGCAGCTATCCATCCTTTGAGATAGGGATGCTATACTCATTTGTTGATGACTGATTTTTTTTTAACCCCCTTTTCATTCCTACCGTGAGGTCCAACACTCATCAGTAGAACTGTCAAAGACAGTTAATTTAGAGAAAACACCGCTACCGCATACCAGTTTCAGTTAGTTACTTTGTAAGAGAAGAATTGGACGTAAAGCAGAGGAAAGTACATACACTAGGCAAAGACCTGTCCAGCTTCTCAAATTAGATAATTTTAATACAGTTAAAGCAATTAACATCAACTGGTTGCCTTTCTAACCACTGCAGCTAATTACAGCTAACCACTGCTTATTTTGTGAGCCTGATGGTAAGCATGTCGTGTTCTGCTCTGTAATTATATGCCCTTGCACTGCTGTTTTGCGCTCTTCATACTTTTTTCTGGGCAATTAAAACATTATATAACCTCTTTAGTCTGTCTTAACTTTTTGAACTTTGTCTCTGCTTGTACCTTTTGCTGTCCTTCACAGTTTCTGATTTTAATTTGAGCAGAATTTTAGCTAGGCAATAGCATTTGGCCATAAGCTTAGATCTTGGACCTTAGGCCTGGTGAGGCTGTAGTCCTTGTGTTTTGTGTTTGTGTTTTCTTTCCTACGTCGTCTAGAGAAGCGATATGCCTCTATAGGCTTCTGCAGATTTAACTATATCACTGAAATATGTGACAAGCATGGTTAGGGTAGCTGAAATACTCAGTGGCAAATACAAATGGCTTAATTCTCTACACTGCATTCACACTGGTTCCCCTCAGATATAATATTAATATATAAAGTACTGAGTGGAAATTTGGTTAAAGACATTACTTGACTCTACGCTAAAAATTTTTGAGAGCCTGTCTAAAGAAAGAGGTGTTATGCCAAAGGCTATTAATTGGAATTCTTTAATACAGTGTTTGGAAATTACCATGTGAAGAGGTGTTGCCAAGCTGAACTGTGGATTAAACAAGCGTTGGCTGTTTATATTAGCATAATGCCTTAAGTCCCTTCCACAGCCTGAACTCCATTTTACCAGACACTTCACATTTTTGAAGATGTAAAATAACTGTCACTTTTCCATTTTAAACTTTTCAAAGTAGAGTTGTCATGCAAACAGCATTCAAGAACTTAAAATATTACCTCAGGCTGCTCTTTTTGCTTTAATTTCAGTGCTGTTACTTCACCTTTGGAACAAATTATTGTAGAGATGGGTTTACTGTTATTAACTTACCAAGTTTGCATTTGTCGTATTGTTTTATAGGTGTGACACTGTCACCAGTGCTGTCATGATGCAGTATAGTCGAGACTTAAAGGGCCACCTGGCATCTCTATTCCTGAATGAAAACATTAATCTTGGTAAAAAATACGTCTTTGACATTAAAAGAACATCAAAAGAAGTTTATGATCATGCAAGGCGAGCTCTTTATAATGCTGGCATTGTGGATCTTGTGTCAAGAAGTGACCAAACCCCACCAAGTTCCCCCCTTAAGTCTTCGGAAAGCAGCATGAACTGTGACAATTGTGAGGGTCTTAGCTGCCAACAAACAAAAGCTCTGCAAGAGAAGCTGCGGAAGCTAAAGGAGTCCATGCTTTGTATGGTGTGTTGTGAAGAAGAAATAAATTCGACCTTTTGTCCCTGTGGCCACACAGTATGCTGCAAGACCTGTGCTGCCCAATTACAGGTAATTGCAATGCCATTAAGATGCGAGTTAGCAAATATGTGGAAGCTTTGGTTTTCCTTATACTTGACAGTCATGGATTAATATGTTTGTTGATATTCAAGGAGAAGTTATTTTTATAATTTTGTTTGTGGTAAAATAATTCCAAAGAACATTCTGTTTAGATGATGTGTTCGAAAGATAAGTTTTAGCTGTGCAGACTTCACTTGGGGTGAGGGTAAGAATTAGCTGCATGTTTCTCACGGTAGCCTGTTTTAAATATTGGAGACTTCCCTCCCTGTACACAGTAACAGAGTACTTTTTGTGTAATCTCCATAAGTGTAGAGAGTCTCAAAATATGAAGTAAACTAACTTCCGAATGTTCTTCCTTTCCAGTCGTGTCCTGTTTGCAGATCTCGTGTAGAGCATGTCCAGCATGTGTACTTGCCCACCCACACCAGTCTTCTCAATCTGACTGTGATATGATCTACGTGTACACTTTAAACCCATCATGTACTTTTTAAACTGCACTAATACGAAATGCAACCATTGATTGTGAAGAAGGCAATCGCTCTGGCACCTATCTAGGATCAGAAGCAAAAATACTGCATTTTTGAACATAAACATTCTTTGTTCAGCATGTCCAAAATGGTTTGGGACATCTTTTGAGAGCAGAAGTGTAATCAATTCATGTTACTTAAAAGGAGAATGATGCATAAGCTTGTAGCATGGTGGCGTTGCCAAAAAGCTAGGTGACCCTGGAGAAATGTGGTGTACACATATTGATATACCCAGCAAGAGCAACGCAGCCTTTTGTTTTACACTCTCTAAATCCTTTTTAGTACGGTCACTCCATTTATTTTAATAGCAAGACTAGCTTTTACAAATATCAGTTTAGTATGGCTCATAGTTTCTGCTTTTAGTAAATTGCTTTAAAGAGAACTTCTTTTAAAAAAAAATTGGTTCTTAAAGTTACAAAGCTTCATCAAGCAGCTGAGTTTAATTCAGAATTCTGTTAAATAGAAAACAATTCTGAGAGAATAGCTTTGGAAGGGTAGGACAAGTTTGTTAATCTGAAAGTGCTGAGGGTGGGTCAGGAAAGTCGCCTAGCTGGCAATGACCTGTGGAAGCGCTGTTATGGGACTTCATTCACAACTCCCAGTGGGCAGGGTTGCTCCCAGGTTTCCCACATCCAGCTTGGCTGGTGGTCTTGGGAGCTGCAGTCGGCTGCCCTTTCAGTGGGCTCTATTTTTGGAGGCTGATTTTAAATTATTAAACATCTACTGTTAGTTTGTAAAATAAGGGTTGTGTATGATTTTAAATGCTTTCTTCAGTTAACATCTTCATTGGGTAGGTCATTTCCTGCTAAAATGTTTTTAGTTTCCACCCCCCCTCCTTGGGCATTTTGAGCTCTGGTTTCCTAGTGTATTCTCCAGGGTACAGAGGGAACTGGAGGCCGTGTTTGGGTGCAATACTGGCTTAATCAAAGCTAGAAAAGTACACTGTCACTTTACTGAAATTTTCTGACTATACTTTTCATATTGCCTTAATGTAGCAGTAATGTGTGTTTATGCATCTGTTTCTTTGCACAGACATTTTGTCAAAATATTAAAACTACTTTTTTATGACACATTAGCATATAAACCTTACTCTAAGAGGGTATTTATTTTTTCACTTTGTAAAGAAAATTTTGTTTCCTCATGAAGCAAGAGCTTTGTCCTATATCGTAGGCAACTTCTGTCTTTTTATATGCGGATTAATAAAGGACTTTAAAAATCTGCTTTGTGTTACTGATAAGACTTTCTTTTTGTTCTGAAATTCATCTGAGGCATTACTGAAGAGAAAATACAGTATGAAGTATTTTCATGCTTGTCATCCTGAATGTTGGGTCATGTTTTAAGAGGGGAATGAAGTTTCCTCAGGTGCCTGCAAATTTCAAGGGAGGGAAGAAAACTGGTGTGGTATAACCACCTTTGTTCAGGCAGTGTACTTCGGAACAGCTGCCATTCCAACAGTAAAATAGCCTTCAGAATTAACTTTGTGAAGAACTTCCCTACATTAAACTGCCCCAAGTATATGGAATATATTCTAGCAAGGTGAAAGAAAGGAAAAAATGCAGCTTGTGAGTGGAGACTTGAGTTTCAGCAATCCTGTCTAGGAAAGTTCTTAATTACAGATGTGTTGGCATCTCTTTTTTTGACTGAAGCTATTCATATTTACTAACTCATGACTTGACTTTCACATTCTTGAAGAGCTGGTGCTTGAGTGCTTCCAGCACGGTCCTCTGGCGTACCCCCCGCCAGTAGGCTGAAGGATGTAAGGCAGTGCTGGGGTCAGACCAAAGCTCTCTGTAATCCATGGGGCTCTATTCTAGCAAGCGCAAACTGAAGCCACTTAACTATGACCTTTTGAAATGAATTTATTGCTATTTAAAACATTGTTGCAGAGTAGTGTCTCTTGTTGTCAAGACTGTTCATCAGGGATAGAAGCTTGAGGCCCTGGACCTAAAATGATTTTGGGCTAATTCTGAAACGCTGCTGATCAGGGAAGGGGGGAGGTGGCTGGCAACTAGGCAATGAATTCTGAATACAAGAGCTGTTTATCTCGATGTCAAGCGCATTAGGCAGAAGATAACTCACCCTTTTAAAGATGAAGATTTCATCTCTCTGCAAGTTGGTGCTACTGAATTCACTTTCAGTGACGATAAAAGTTCCGAAGGAAGGTTGTGTTGTCCCTGTGTGCCGTTTCCAGGAAGGAACAGGTCCGTCAGCATACTGGGGTACAACAGTGCTAAAGCAAACCTTCCTTGCTTCCCAAGATTACTTTCTTCTGCGCTAACAGAATCGTGTTTGTAACATCTAATCCATCATCCTCTGGCAGCTGGCTGAAATGGCTTGTAAATTAATATAAATGGATGTTAATGCAGGCATCTGATCTAAAGCATTCAGCAAGATCAAGCTGTTAAAATAGGCAAGCGTTCACTTCGGGTCCTTGTAATTAAATTGGCTGCGTAATTAGACATCCCTAATAAAAATAATTCCAGTAGTTAGAACTCTCATCAAGGTGGGGTTTGACAGGTTATGGCGTAGGTGGAATTCAGGCCTGTGGCTCCTGTAAACACCTCCCGCCTCGCCTTGAAAAGCTGTGCAGAGGACGGGGCAGGCGCGCGGGGTACGGGTCCAGGCAGGAGTCTGGCAAGTGCCGGTGGCATCCGAGGGCGCTGGGAGCCTGGTTCCGTGCTGGCGAAGGAGAGCCCGGCGCGTGAGCAGAGGCGAATGGCTTTTTCCAGTCCGGAGGGGCGAGAGCGGTATGTCGGTGTGTTCCACAGCCAGCGGGGTTTTAAGGGAATGCTATTACCTCTTCTGAGAATTGAGTACCGGGTCACCTCTTCTGAACGTTGCAAATCACCAAAAGCCTCGCTTGGTTCGTACGTAAGATCTAACGGGATGCAAACCAAGGTAAGAATAGCTTTGATGTGTTCACAGGCAGCTTTCTTCAGAAGCCTCGTCTGAAATGGAGTCAATCATGCTACGCTAGAAAAGTTTTGCTTTATCATCCCAAACTGCTGCAGTGTGTGTTGCTCAATGTTTGCAGTTCCAGTACGCTGCTGCTTGCAAGAAGTACTGTGTCCGATCCACGGGAGCTGCCAAGAGCTGTGAAGAGTGTAAAAGAAGCAAAAGGCAATCCTGAACTCCACATGCCGTGTAGCCATACTGCAGAAAGAGTCAGGTCTTGCTTGCCAAAGTGCTGTTCTTTCTCCTAAGAAGCTTTGTCTGACTCTTGTAATGGATGGCAGTGGCGAAAAAACAAAACCCCAAAACAAAAAAACCCCAGCAAAATAGTTCGTGGGAACAACTGGAGCTTGTGTCCTTTACACTTCTTCCTCAGGAGCGGGAGGATTGATCGCAAAGCTTCATTCGGTGCCTCGCACGCCTTAGGTCAGCATATCTGCGCGTACCAGGCACTCGTGAGGAAGCCGGCTCCTGTACCAATACTTGCTACCAAAAGCTAGTACAGCTTGGCAAGAAAACTCGGTTCTCATTTATCTTCGAAGTTGCAATGCAGCTGCTGTAATCCCCTCGGGTGTGTGCAATGTCATTTGCAAAGTCTGGAGTCTCGAGTTTCTGCTACAAGTACCTAGGCGGGGAAAACCCACCTCCAGAGACAGCATGACTTGCTGGGTAAATTCAAGCGCAGGAGCCCTGTTAGTTCCTTGGACCTCCTGACGGTAGGACAGCATTCAAAAGTGGCCGTGTGGAGAGAGGGTTGTGAGTTTGAACCGTTAGGAGAGACGTTCTTACTAAAATACTGTTACACTGAATTGTTATTAATAAACAAAACAGGGATTTAGCAATAACTACACCTGCGCTACTAGTGCTGGGAACTCCCAGCCCTCCGCTGGTATCTGCCTGGCTTTCATCCTCCCTTCGCTGCATCAAGATCTCTGTTTATGGAGAGCTCCACCTGCGAGGGACTACAAAGGCGGGAAGTTGAGATGTTTCGAGTTACAGCTGTTACAAAACCACAGCTCTATCCTCCAGCACATAGTCGCTCATTTCAAGGTACACACCAATGTTAAAACGCTAAAGAACTGTAGAATGGAGGCTTCTGTATTTTGAAATTATTTTAATTTCTTTCCCAAGTGCCATAAAAGGATGTACACAGCAGCACTCATACATTTCAAAATTTATTTCCTTGCTAAATCAGCACTGTTGCGTTCTTAACGCAATGCCCTTGGGGGAAAATTCTCATCCGTCAGCCTAGACTATTTCACTTCACAGCAGCACACTGGCATGTTGATCAAGGACGGGGGAAAATTACAGGTCAGATTTCCCATATACGGTTTTAAACAACAAACTTACCATGGAGTGTTAAAATTACAAATTGACGAATCGTAGCTTTGGCAATGCCTGGTCAAATATCCTTCCTGAATTCCCACCCCACTTCGACCGAAAACATGCCGTAGCGCCAGGTAAGTGCTTCGGTCGCCTTTGTGCCCATGGGTTCAGCCAGCAGCAACCTGTTAAAACAGAAAGTAGCAACAGACAAATGGGTTTGAAAGTAAGAAATCTCAGTAAAATTGTGGAGGGGAAAAAACCACAACCGGGGCAGACTGGCAGAAGAGGGGTGGACTTTCCAGGGCAGGGTCTGAGGGCAGCTTTGCTGGAGGAAGCCCGGGCAGGGAGTTCCCAGGGGCCGCCTGGTGCAGGGTGCAGGGTGCAGGGCTGCGGCTGCGCCTGGGACAGGCGGCCTGGCAGGGAGCACTGCTGGCCCTCGGCGAGAGGGTTTGGGTGGGAAGTAGTCCAGGGGAGGCAGGACAGGGCCGGGCAGGCGAGCCTCTGCTGGGCCGGTAACTCCCCAGGGAAACTCCCACCGGAGCACAGTCCAGGCAGGCCACAGCCAAACCTCCCCGTCTGTAAGGAGCTCATAGCATCACACGACTTCAAGGTAAGCCACCAGCTGGAGCCCCTTGGTTCAATGCTTCCTTACTGGGTGGTAAAAGCTATCCTGGTTTCAGGGTCTTCTAGTTTCCTGCAAAGGGTGGTGTGAGGTAGGAAGAGGCACCAGAAGAAACAGAGGAAGGGCTCTCAGCCCCAGCTAAAACAATCACTGGTTGGTGCAGTAGTGGGAAAACACAAACTGTGATGGCTCTGAAAACTCAGTGGGAATTATGATTCCTCTCCATGTGAGAGTGAGACGTGAGGGATTCAGAAGAGTGAATGAGACTGGTGCTCCCCTACACTCAGAGATGGTGAGCAAGGTTCAGCGTGACCTCCTGTTCTCACCAGGACTGGAGACTTGTGTGGCCAGTGGCTAACTTACATAGCAGTCATGCGTACACCAAGTTCCTGAAAGAAAAAGGTCAAGCAAACAAACCATACCAGCTTTCCGAGAGCTTAACAAGAGGTCACTTGCTGATTTCTTGCCAACTAAAATGCAGAATCCTTTTCAGCTGCTTGGAGGCTGGGGGAGGGCAAGACACGAGTAGGAGGGGAATCAATCTGCCCCTGAAAGTTGATGCCTGTCTCTACCTTCACTTTAACCCTCTCCTGAGTGACCCGATTTAGCCTGTCCACTATTTGCTGACCCTTCCTTATTCCTGAAGACTCTTCTGTTCTCTCACCACTGATTTCTGGGATCCATCACCAGGCTCTGAAGCCAACCTTTCTTCTCCCAGTGGCTGTCTACATAAACTCTGCTCTGGGAAAGAATCTGACTTTCTTTGCCCAACATCATCCAGTGAAGATCTCTCTCTCTCTCTCACACACACACCCCCTTTCTGAGCCTTGTCAGGAGCACAAAGGGCACCATCTCCATCTGTGGCAGCAAGGAAAAAATCAGTATAAATTGATCTTTCCTCTTACCATCGGGGTGCCTAGACAAAAATGTTTGTCTATAGCTACCCTTTCAGGGTCACTTAGTGGTTACGATGGGATTAACTAGGTGTGCGCATGTGTGAAGGTGTTTGCCATCTATTTTATCCAGTAGTTGGTGTCTAGCTTCTCTGCTTCCTCAAAGCAAATCATTGCAGGTAATGATAGACAGTAACATGGCAACTTTTTGCATAAACAGGCTTGCTGGAGCCAGATCGTCCTCTCTCCTGCCAGAAAGCTGTTTGTCTGAGGAATCCATGCATCTGGCACCAAATTCCAATCATAGCACTACAACTGCGGGAATTACAGAGACATTGGCAGCTCATCTGAAGAGACAGTATTTGTTTTCCTTGTTTAGAACTATAAATAGTCAATAGAGGACTCTCATTCAAACAGTATTGATGACTGAAATAATCCAGGCACAGAGACGCAGCCAAAAATTGGACTTCCGCTCCAAAGCCGACCCAGCTCTTGCTTCAGAAGGTGAAGTTCCAAAAAGGCAATGCAGAAAGCACGTGGCCAGCAGCAAACTGGCCCTGAAGACACACTGACACACCGGGTGTCTCTGTTTGACCTGAAAACTCTTTGCCTATGTCACTGTCTGAACGGGAATTTTTTAAAACACCTTCAGCTCTGCTGTGGTTTGAGCAGCTGACTTCCTCCTCCGCCTCTCCGAGGTCCACCGAGGGAAGCAATACCAAAGCGTCCTGAGAGCACCCTGTCTGGGCAATGTGCTGGCGACACGCGTGTTACTCTTGCAGGGCAGTTGCAGGGACTTAATGTTTAGTACACTGAAAGTGGTGCTTTGCCACCTCGTCCTAGGGCTCTCTTGCGCTGGGGGAGGCATGCATTTGAACCTCCCCGGCAGCTGAAGAAGTAAATGACCATAGTTTTTCTATTCCCTGGGTGAACGATCCCTCTGCTGCAACAGAAGGAAGAAAAGGACTGTGTCTTTTTTCCCCTGATCTTTTTAAAAGGAAAAAAAAAAAAGAGAGAGAGAAAAGATTGCTCAGTTTCTAAGAAAAGCCAGCCCCTTCTTGGAGGAGACATTTGAGATTGGTAGGAACGATAGGTGTGGAAAAACTTTTGGAAGGAAAAAGAGAGACACAAATGTATTGCCACAATGGACACTGTTGCCCAAAAGACTGTCATCTTGGGTAGGTTCCCCAGTGCCCAAGTGCTGGCATTTCCCCCTCAAGTACTGTTCCTACCAGAAAGATTTCCCTCAAAATCAACTGCCATGTCCTGCAAGCCAAGGTCACTACTGCAAACAATATTTTCTCTATGTGGCAGAGAGCTCTGTAGCGATGGAAAGAGGCAGAATAACACCAGACACAGAGCATGGTCTAACGAATGTAAAATCAGCAGCATAGCTGTAACTTGTCCTGAAAATCGTGTCCTTGAGCTAGAGGGGAACATGTGACTGGAAATAGGAACCAACACGGGTAAGGAACAAGTGACAGGAAGATAAAGGGCAACTCCCCGACAATCAAATACATTTCTGTGGTTTTTAATAATAAATGGCACTGGGTCATATGTTTCTTTTCCCACTCTTGGCTATGTAAACATTAAATTAACAACCCCAGGCTGCCAAAACCTTCTTATCTAACACCAGTCACAGCCACAGAGAAACAACATTGTTTTGGTGGTGCAGATACAACCATCACAGCTAATCCTCAGCCGAGTGTTGTCTCCCTGGATTTCTTGTGAAGACTCTAAGTCCTTTACAATTGCACTGGAGTATGTTTTTCCTGGAGCAGTGGAGCCTGTTCTTGCCCAGCCTGTTTGTGAACAGGGTACAGCACTGCCGTGTGAAACACCCTGCAGCTTCACCACCACCCTACTGGATGCCTACCAAGAAGTATTATCCATGCACAAGGTGATATTTCAGTCTCTCAGGACTTTTTCTCCATTCCCCCACACTGTTGCAAACTCCCTTTGATTCAGCCCTATCAAAATACATTTCTCCTAAATAAGGGTAATTTGCATGTGAGAATTTACTTTGGTAGAGTGTTTTATTCTAGTAAAATGAATGTATTCAAAGGGAAAAAAGCTTAGTATCTTAGTGAAAGGCTATTTTTCGTTGTAGCTCTGGCCAGCTTACGAAAATTGTCATACAAATGATGTCTTCAAGTTTTACATACCCTCAAAACAGACTCAGACATTCACACAGGCACACATAGTTTTTGCTTCAGTGCAAACATGAACAGTTTCAGTCATGGGAAAAGGCATTTTCAGAAAGTTTTGCAGGTTGTTAAACAAGCAGATAAGGGAAACAATTCTGCAAATTCAGTGATAATTCTCTATATCACCAAACCATCACCAGATTGAAACTTCACCTTCAGCTTCCACACAGCATCCAGTGTAAAGCTCTTCTGCCCTGAGTTACGGCTGCTGCTGCGTGCTTTGTTACCTCTCATATGCTGCACGCCATTGTCTTGATTCTGACAACGCGATGTTCTGGCTTCACATCCAAAAATGCAATGTTCTGGATTCACCATGGTCTTCTGCCCTCCGCAGCCACCAGTTTCTTTACCTGTAGTCTCCTTGCTCCCCCTCTCTCCACAAACCCTGCCCTGCTCATTTCCCCTACCTCAGTCTCATGCTTCACATTGTCCTTTTCTTCACTCTTGATATCTTGAACCCAAGCCCCAGGAGCACAGCAGCCCCCTGTAAATCACCTCCTGCCTGCATGCTGCATTCTTTGCTGCATAGCAGTATTTTCCCTACTCTTCATTTAAGCCAAATCCCCAAATCCCTACAGTTACCTATAATCTTTTCGTTCTTCCTACAAATTGCGTGTCTCCCCGATCTTTTGCCTTTTTCACAAAGGACATTGCTGCATTTTTTAAAACACGAGATGCCACAGTGCGGGCACTTGCATCTCTGGTGAACTGAGTATCAAAGAAGCAGAAGACAGCTGGCCTATGCAGATGTGTAGTCCAACAACAGTGATGCTGTAATATCTTTTTGAAGAAAAAGCCAAATAGGGACCTAAACTACTATCAGTAATTCTAGGATTTTGCTAGTGATGTTCTTTTGTCTCAAAAGCTTTGAGATGAAACATGTCTGTAGCTAACTCATCCCAGACGAGAAAGAATTTACAGCAATGTTTCCTGCACAGTCTCCAATAAATGAAAGTTGCTAATTGTTTAATCCTCCTAAACTTTTGTTTCTCTCTGCTGTAAGTGACTTAGCCTGCAGCACACTCCAGTCTAGACTGGAATTCTTGGTTCTTAACCATCTGCCTGAGAGTTTTTTTGTGATACATATATTTCCTCTTAGTGATCTTCTTATTAGGCATCACAGTTTGCCACAAAAATAGGCCCGAGTCCGAGGCCAGCATTTGAGCTCTCTATACTTTGGTCCTGGCTTTATCTGTAAGGGGCACTGAAGTGAAACCAGATAAACCTCCGGTTTTGGAGTTCAAAGTTGAGACTGCCGTCTGGATCAGGATCTCAGCTGCGCAGTTCGGGCATGTCTCTTGTTTTTATTAAATACCAAGACATGTTCTTTCCCCTGACACTCATTCTTTCCCTCTGGTTTGTAGGTTGAAGAATCAGGCAATTACCACCCCAGGGTTTCCATCCTCTGGAAAATGCTGTGCCCTCCTACAGAAGACAGGTCTTTCTGTTCCAACAGAAGTGCTCGCAGTGGGCGGGTTAGCTTTGCTTCTTGCCTCCTCTTTGTTTCTCTGTAAAACAAACACTTCCTCCAGAGCTGCTTAGGGCTAAGGGAGGTGAGTCATAAGCCTCATTTTACTGTGCAAGTCTTTACATGGACATTAATTAGGATGAGATGTCAGTTATTCTCTGAGCTTCGTTTTCCCACCAAACCATCATTGCCATCGATGCTGCTACGACCAACCGGATTTCCAGTTTCTCCAAACTGCTGTTAAACCAGCTGGACTGTGTGAAAGGGGTCTATCTGAGGCCCTATTTTATGGTGACAGTGGCATAATAGGACCTTCATCTCAAACATAAGGACTGATCTAGTTATGCCTTTGTCTGGACACGGCCCCGGCTGGCATTTTCCTTGGCACAAACGCAGTGTAACGCCAAACCGCCACAGGGAGTAGCTGGCAGAGATGGAGTGTGGCAGCCTCTGCTGCTCCGCCTGGACAGTCAGGCTTCTTTAGCCGTACAATGGGATTAGAGAAATAAATGGCTCAGTTTTATGAAAATTAAGCCTGAGGTTGCTCACGGGCTCCTTGCTGGTTGCTAATGTGGCTGTCGGTTGGGTAAAGCTTGAATGAGGATCACCATCTCCTGTAGCAGAAAGTCCCGCTTTCCCTCCTGGGAGGTTTGCAGTGGGAAAGGAGCGCTGGGAAACTGCAGGGAAAGGACCTGCAGCCTTTTTGCCAGGGGGAGGCGAAAGCCAAGTGGGGCATTTGGAAAAGGCCCACAAGAGATGAGTGCACCAGCTCAGTGTGGGGAATGTGCTGTGGGACATCTACCATACCACGGTCCCAAAGCTCAGAAGAAATGGTCCAGGTGAGGAAGGACACAGGGACACCAGTATCACCTCCCTTGGTAGTTTTATCAACAGATTGGTGAAAGTCGGAGTGAGGTGACTACAGAGACTGTGTGTGCGCAGGTGCCTGTCTAGATGACTGCTGTTGCTGGTGCTACACCTCTGTTTTTAAAACACAGTACAGCTGCTCTGACAATAATGTTTGAGTGATTTCCTCAGGTCTCTTTTCTTTTAAAAGCCAATTATTTAAAAATCATAAAATGTATTTGACATCCTTGATTGCATCCCAAATCACCAATCTAATGAGTTAAGCGTCTGAACAACAGCTCAAGGAAACCAAAGGAAGTTTTGTTTTACCTGCAGACGGCGACTGCCCAGAAAATGGAATGGGCACTAAGGAATAAGTGAGATGGAAAGAATCTGATCCTCCTCATTAAACTGCTCACTCTTCAACAACAGATGGTGTGTTTGCCATTAAGAAAGTCAGGGCCCTGGACCAAAGGGAAAATATAAACCACATTTAACTACTTGCATATGTTGACTTTTGGCATCATTTCCAGTCAGATATAATGTCAGACATCTATACGCTGACCCCTTGGCTTTGTTTGCTGGTGCTCTTTCATTTGTTTATCATTATGTTTGTCTTGTGACCCAACATGACAGCAAAATGTTCAGTACTGTTTTACCATAAATAGTGAACAAGCTCGGACAACTACTTAAAGGAAAGGAGAGCTGCAACTCGTGGAAGATTTTCTATAGCAGCAGAGACTTTTTAATATAGTCAGGCAGGAACAATTATTATGTCTGCCTCTATTCAAATAACTATACCAATTTGCATCACTCAAAATTTATTTTACTATGTTGCCTGTCTGTTTCAGACTGATGGAAGTTTTTTTAAACCTCAGCTAAAATTTTCTCAGAATGATGCTAAGGAAAAATATGTTGTTTTGCCAGCCTAAAAACTCTTGCCTATGCAAACCCTTTGTGTGTGTACCATCCAGATCATATAGCTACATGTATTCACATATATCTATGTATCTGTGCATATAGATATATATATATTTTATTCAGTTGTGGTTATTTTTCTTCCTACCCTGCCTCATTCAAATGGCTCTGACTTGGAGAATATGTTAGTGTTGGGGAGGGAGGAGAAAAACAGCTTTATGCTTAAAGCAGCAATTCTCAGCACTGGAGAGCTGGATTTGAATTCTGTTGTTATGTGGAGTTCCCACATGATGCCAGCCATGTGATGTAGGTTGCTTCTCCCAGCTGGTTGTTAAAACACATTTGCACTGCAGATTGCTGTCCTGAACCTGCAGGGCAGCTTCGATATTCTCCCACGAGTACCTGCAGCAGGCCAGCACTGTGCTGCTGGGCACTTCCGTCTAGCAGCACCCCTAGGTCTTCTTCTGCCCCCAGATCCTACTCTGCAGACATGCAGCACCCAGGGGAGAGAGAAATCGCCTTTTGTAACTGGATTTTCAGTCAGGTCTGACCAAGGTCAGATTACATCTGAATGAGTGCTCTAATCACTGGGCTGCTTGATTTAAGCATGTATGTCAAAATGGATTCCCCCCCTCTGTCACTACATTTTGTCTTATCTTTGCATTAAGAATTTCTTCTGTGTATTTTCTGCTGAGTTCTCTGATTCTTCTGTCTATGCTACAATAGACTGAAATTGGTCTTTGGATGCAGGGAGACATATTCCCCCTTCCACTCCATGCACACCTTGTACATATGCCCTCCCAAGAAATGGAGACAACGTGCAGAACGGTTGCTACTTGATTCCCTCGGGTCCTGCTATGAGCACACCAGCTGCACCTGTAGCTCCTCTTCCCAGGTAAGCAGCGCAGCAGGTCGAAGAGCATTCTTCCCCCAGAAGAGAGCTGGGGCTTTGCTTTGTCGAGCTGAGCTCCCTCTGCCATGCATCACAGCCTGGAACCCATCACCGGTGTTAGAGATGCTTATGGGCAAAACTGACGTACCCGGTTACTTCGGCAAGGCTGTGCTAGTACAATTTACTCCAGAGTTTGGCTCATGTACCACCTGCTGTCACCATCAAAACACGTTCTTTAATATTACATGAATCCCAAAGGTGTTCCTGAAAGAATAAAAAAAATCAGCCATGTACTGTCTTTACTGGAAGCAGCAAAATTATTTCCCTTAAAATACAGTATTAAATCTCTCTCTTCTATTCCACTGTGAAGCAATGGGAAAATTATCTCATAAGCAGGATTTTTCTAAGGTTTTTTGAAACACCTTCACAGCCTTACCCCTGTCACTGATACTGTCAAATTGGCACACTGTATGCCTTGAAACGCTGTGCACTGCACAGCCATAAATCCCACATGGATTTATCCAGCAGGCTTAGTGTCATTAGCCCCGGTTATAGACAGGCGGCAGTGCTGAATGAGCGCATAACTTGACAGAGGTCACACAAGGTAGCAAAGACCTCGCAAGAGAGCACAGGTTTCATAGCAGCTTCTCATTTTCTGAGCGTTGCTGGGTAAGCAGCCTGGCTGCAATGCTCTCTCGCTATCATTTCTTTTTGCCCTCAACCGTTTCTATTGAGAATGCATCTGTGCAACATTCTGGGAAGCAAAACCATTCATCAGGCATTTTGTTGTCTGTTTTCTGACCCCAAAAAAAGCTACCTGTCATTTTCCAGAGTCACTGCCAAATCTCAGTGTGACTGTTTTTAATATTCGTTGTAATTGTGTTAACGTGTTTGCTGAGCGAGCACTGCTAGCCTGTGCTGACCGCTTGGAATTCAAAATTAGCACAGTAATTATATTTCACAGGCTACCGGTCAATGGGAAATTTCACCTCGCTTGTGAATTTGCATGTTCTGAAATAGGTCGGAGAAGCAGATGGCTTTGAAAGAAGAAAAAGAAAATAAAAAGGGCTGGGAGTCAGGCTCCTGTTTTGCTTACTAGATTAAGCCCTTTCTATCAGGGTGAGTGCTCACATCCAGTTAGGTGGTTCACTAGCGTTAAATCATCAAGAGTGTCTCTGGAATTTTCTTGGAGGGTACCTTCTGCGTAGCTTCCAGGAGTATTTATGCACAGTGCATCCAGAAGCACCGGCTTGTTACTCACTGCGGCTCCATCAGGGAGTTGGAAAAGAGCAGCAGACGAGCCTGACATCTAAGGGTCTGAGGGCCGAGGAAAAACAGTTTCCCATTACCATGATGCTGAAGTTGTAATTAAATAGAGGTGTTGCCAACTGCAAGATCTGTTAGATGACTGAGCAAACATATCTCTGGGGAAGCAACCTTGGCCTGAGGTATTTTTCTCACTTCTGTGGATACAAGGAGAAGTACCAACATCCCTATTCAGGCCCTTCTTTGATTACCATTTCAATCCCAATAATTAAGGGCAGTCTCAGTAAGTTAAAAAGTCCCTCAAGGAACATGAACAGGAGCCCACCGTGTTCCTGCAGTGTTTCAGCACGTTATGAGGCTTATTTCCCCACGGACTATGGCGGGCTGAAAGACAAATAAAAAAGCTGCAGGGACACGCAACCTACTTCTGCGAGGGCTTTCATGCTGTGTGTTGTATGGATTTGCCTCTTTCTGGCCTTCTGTTTTCTCTTCTACTTGCCTTCCTTCCTACGTACCCACAAACACTTGATTTATCTCTCAGTTTAATAACATCAACAAAAAAGAACAGAGTCGCTTTAATGACCAGCTGTATTTTTGGAAGAAGCCAACAGTCACGCACAGCCAACTTGCATGCAGAGTCTTTTGCTCGGTGAAGAGGCAGTACCATATGGAAACCTGTCACGATGCCTCTTCATGTTACCTCTCCACTATGAAATGTATTCAGAATTATCGCATGGCCACAATATCTCTGCAGATAAAACTGCACCGCCAGCCATGAATATCTGGACACAACCTGTGGGCTCCTGATACAAAGAAGATGCAAGTCCTTTTCTCAGAGATTCCACAGGAGAATCTCTGCTGGCCTTTGGCTGAACACAGGCCATGCATATTAGGTGACTGACCATGGAGTTCAGAGGTACTTAAGGACTGAAGTTAAGGCTTTTAGTTTCGTATGTGCTAAATTTACCTGGATATGCCAACACTGTAATACCCTCTTTTCCTTTCCTCAAAACCTGCAGGAGAAAAACACTACATGATTTTTTCCTGATCGTTTGTTGTGCTCCTGCCTGTATGTGACAGCCAGAGCTCACATGAACAATCATGTGTATGTAAAGAAGTTCCTGGGAAAAGCCTAACCCAAGAATTGAATTTTGTTTGTTAGTCAGAAAGCAATTAGTAATAACACCATTTTCTTCTCTTAGGAAATAAGCACCATCATCTAAGCTGACTACCTGAAACAGGTCTGAATTCAATGCTTACAGGTCTCTGCCCATCAATAGCACCTCAGTCTCACCTAAGCTCAGCCAAAAGCCAGAAGCTTTTGCATGTGCTGGTTTGTCTGTGCTCTAATTTTATGCTAAGCATCGCAAAAATCAAGAACTGATTGTTTATTTATAATTAATGTTTTTTTTCCCTCAACACTAAGCAATGAACTTCTTAATGACATTCAAATCAACTGAACATTGAGATGGAAATGGAGGATTCTTTTCATAAATATATCCATAATCCTTGTTAGTGGCAGCCTGGTGGCTTGCCTTGTCTGAAAATCCGCTCACAGTGTATGTTTTCTTGTTTTGTTATTTTGATTCTCATTTGATTTATATATAGAAAAAATAGTGTATCAATGTACAAAGAATGTATCCGTGTCAAATGATTAAATCATGAGGTTGATATGAACCGGAGAACAATAAGATGCCTTGAGTAATTCGTCTTATCATCAGCCTTGAAGAATGGATAAAAACATCTTACAAAATTCACAAGAAAAGTTATCTAGGAAAAATGTGGCATAATGCTGTCAGCAAGCCATGTAAAGAAAAGCTAAAAGGAGAGGGGAAAAAAAGAAGAAAAAATCAAAGGTACTTGATGCTGCATCTCAGGTTCTTCTGCCCTCGTAATTGTTTCCAATGGACTGTGACTACATTGTTCTTAAATTTTTCAAGGGGCTTAATTCTTCCATACAGCAGAAAGGCAAATAAGACTATAATATTCATGCTGTACAATAATTTCACTGTATTTAACGTTGTAGCTAGAGCAGGTCAGAAAAAATATTTGGGGAATGGAGTACATGCAAGAGGCAGAACAATAAATATCACTGCTTTGCCAAGAGAAATCCAATGCTTAACACAAGCAAAGTAACAGCAAATAGGAGCTACTTACACTCAGCTACTCCCCAAAATTGGAGCTATCCTAACCAAACAGTTCAGACTGCAAAACATGCAGGTGAAGAAGTGGCAATGTTAGGGTTTATTGAGGGATACAAGAAGGCAGGGCCACAGTTATGCACCATTGCCTCTGCCGGCGAGGCACAGTTCAAGCCACGCCAAGCTCTTCATCACCCGGCGTCCAGCCCGAGCAATGCTGGCATCAGTGGTTTGTGAAGGCAAAGGGCATGGCTGACCAGGCCTCGCTCTCCAGTAGTGTAATTTCCAGGGCTCCTAGCCCAGATTTTACAGGCCTCCCTGCATAGCAGTAACAGTGCTAACTGCTAATTTATTTATATTAAATCCCTAATTTATTCTTGGTTTTCAAATGTCATAGAAAAAAAGGGAGTCAGTCAGTCAGCAAGACTGACACACAGCAAATATCTCCAGGGAAGACAGTGATCTGTACCACTGTTATTGACTTCATTTGTCTGACTTGATTTGACAGTCTAGGCTGCTTTTTTTCCTTCTGCCTTTCGCACAAGGAACATCTAGAGCTTGAATTCATCTGGTTTCATGCAGGGTGCCATCTGATCATCCCCAGGCATGCGGTTTGAAGCTCTCTGATGGACGGGTCATAGGTCCAGAGCCTTATATCCTCACTGGGAGCTGGGGCATAGTTGATGCATATATGGAGGAGAGCTTTTGGTGCAGTTTCTTTCAAAGGAAGCCTAGCTCCCATGTGCCAAGCAATTCTGTGTACCAGAAATGGGAATGACCGGGGGGTTCATTTCAACACTACACTACTGTAGCACATCAAAACGCAAGTGTAGATGCATCCGCAGATAAGGCATTTCATGTTACTAACCATACTTACTAACCATGTATGTGATCACATGGTTCAAACTTATCTATCTGAAACCAGAGCATATAACAAAAAAGGACTCAGATTAAGGACTGTGCTCTTTGGAGATGTCTTTATTTCCCCCAGATGACATACATTTGGGTGATTTGGAAATACTGTAGAGAAGCCTGAAGGAACAAAATCTAGAAGCAGCATGGAAATTACCTTAGTAATAAAGCATTCAAGAATCTCTCCAGAGCCTCTTGTAGTTTATGAATACTAATGGCCTTTGTGAATTTTATTCTGTTTTACAGGCTGCAGCCTGTCTGTGAGAAGTCCTTGCTCTAGAGGGAGTTAGGGTTAGGGTTAGAAAGAGGCAAGTGAATGGGATATTGCCTTCCTTTGCAAAGCCCCTGTCAAGGCATAGCACAGCTGCCTGTTCCTAAACAGCACAGGGACTTCCTTGGATAGAATGTGGACCAAAGAGGCACATCCACCCCCAATTTCTTAAAAGAAAGATATAGCCTGCTTCTCACATTAGTCCAGAAGAACAAGCAAGTCACCTGCTTTCTTCTGTTTGGGAGTGTCCGGAACCTGTAGAAGCTGACGCACTAAAGAAACAAAAAAGCGTTTAAGGTATTTTTGTGATCACAGAAGTTGTACACTGAAGCTCTAAACTGATTCAAGAAATACTGTACTCTTCAGTGGCTTGTCATTTCAAACAGGTCTTATTCAGCAGGTCTAGGATCCTGCGAGTCATTTCTCTGGCTCCTTATTCCCTGACCAAGGTTTGCAAATAAATATTTCTCCAGCTCACCACTCCAGGACAAAACCCAGGAGTGCCCCAGAACTCTCCAGCTACTTCCACCCACATTTCTGAGAAGTGGTTTCTATGGGGAGGAGCAGTTCTATTGGCCTCTGCTATTTACTCTTTTCTGTGTTCTCACTACAGCTGTCCATACTCTGAAATGGGTTGGGTTCCGCAGGAATCTTTAGAAAAAAAATCCAACCTTAAAGATTTCCACACAGTTTTTTCCCCAAAAATTCTCAAACCTTTGGTGAAAAGCTGGATAAGACAGAAAAGAAA
The DNA here is from genome assembly GCF_047370975.1 of Nipponia nippon. NCBI lineage: Eukaryota > Metazoa > Chordata > Aves > Pelecaniformes > Threskiornithidae > Nipponia > Nipponia nippon. Next base: position 98,087,008 of record NW_028262290.1, on the reverse strand, counting down.
AGCAGAAAATAATTTTATCTTTAGCAGATGAACACAAAATTTCCACTTGACAAATCATTCGGCTTTCAGAGTTTTTACAACCTCTGTACAAAATCTGTCAATCATCAGATGCTTCCTTCTTAAACTGACATTGCTGGTATTTTAAAAATGTTTATTTGTTTAACAAGAAACCTTCTTTTGAATGACACTTTCATCTGAGTCTTTCATCACATTTTTACTTGTATCCCATCCCAGAATAGCAGTTGGGTGTTGCGGGATATTTTGACTCTATTTCTGAGTTGGGATCTTATTTATTTTATTCCTCATGGGAATTCAGAAATTCTTGAACATAAAAGGCTTGGGTCTTTTGAAACATCAGTTATCAAAATCAAAGTGTTTCCTCAGTTTGCTCCTCACTTCAGTGTCCAAGCAGCTGGTTCCTCACCTGGCCATTTCCCCATGCAGCCCACTTGGAAAGAGAGGAAAGCGCCTAGCTGGGAAACAGAGGGTACAGGCAGGTATTGCAAAAAAAGCCTCTGAGATTTTGTTCCAGAAGAAGAGGAAGCAGATGAGTTTTCAAAATCTCCATCTTTCTCATCACAAAGAAAATCCTGTTCCCTTCTGAGTTATTTATTAGAGATTCTCTGTAGAAATGACCCCTAATGGCTAATTGCCCTCTGCAAAAAAGCAATTGATTTTGCAGAGGGATTTTGTCTATGCTGTTGTGTTAGCTTGGGGTCTCAGTCCCGCTAAGCCCAAACTCTCCATTGCCCATGCTGCCTACCTGCCGGCTTATCGCCTGCACCTAGACCTGAGTGAGCCAGTTGGCTTTCCAGGCAGGAGCACAGATATAAAAGACTCTTGCCCATATATTACTGCAGGACGCTATGACCTCCTTATAATTCAAGTGTTTCCTCTGGATCTAAAAGAAGCCAGCAATACAGCTGATCAGGCGCTATTTGGGGTGAGAGGTCTGAAGGAAATAGGACAGGCTACACTGGCGCTCAGCAGGAGCTCTGCCGCACTACGGCTGCTTACTGAAACGAGTGAGAACAGTCAACACCAGCTCATTCCATTTGATCTTTCTTTGCAGGTAATTTATATGAGTGTTTCTGGCTTTTGTGTGCTCTTGAGCGTGACACTGGTGGGCAAAGGAGCTCAGACTGCAGGCTGACTTTTTATGCCACAGAAGAGAAAGAAAGCTCAAAAAAAGCTCCAGGTAAAACCACATAATCCATCATGTGGAAAACGGGGAAGGATAAATGGCTGAAATCAATGACCTTTAAAAGTTATTTCCAATGCTCAGCAGTTCTTGCTGTGTTTTGTTAAGTATAGACAGTGGCAGGCAGGAGTCTGGGCAGGAGTGAGCCATGATTCAAGGCTGTAGTGAGCACCATGTAAATCCTGTATCCCTGTGCCTCCCCTAGCAGGATCAGGCCCTGGTGCTCATAGCTATGGCCTGATTCTGTAGACAGCCTGAATTTGATCTCCATTCTTGCATAGCAAATCAATATACTTTTGTAACATTCCAGAGCCCAAAATACCCATTTCAGAGCTAAATTCCTGAGTGTTTCTGTCCTCTTTCTTCAGAGGGCTTGACACATCACGTTGCTTTCCGTTATGAAGGCAGTTATGCTTTGCAAAATGAGTATAAAATGCTGGTCCTGATACAGTTGTGGTTTATATCTACTGAGGAGCTCTGCACGGTTATTACGGGCATGATGCTGAACTTGGAAGTTCTGGCTTTGCCCTAATTTGTCCTTCTACTTCAGGGCAATTCCTCCCCTTATCTTGCTTTTTTTTATTTCTTCAATTCTTTATTCGTTTCACCCCATTTGGACTACAAAGCTTTCAGGCAAATGCTGTCTCTTATTATATGTTTGTAAAATCAGGCCCTCAGCTGAACTGCTGCCCTTACGAGCTATTACAATAGCGATAAGAGTAAAAATTAGAATATTTGCTCATCATGGAAACACCAGTGGTAAACCCAATTCATGAATTTTAGTGCTCCTGATACCTACAATTCTGTGTTGCTTCAGTTTCATGGAGCTACCTACACCTAGACAGTTTTAATGTACCTGTCCTGGCATAAGCAGTTTTCTTCCAAACTCACCAGCCACCAGCTCTTTTCCTGTCAGGATACACCCTACTGGTACTGAGCGGCATCTCCAGAGTTGCACATGACATCGACTGACGGGGAACTAGCAAAATTGCATCTCCCTAATCCTCAAAGCTTGCTTGAACAGATTTGCTGGCACCGTGCCTGTGCTAGAGGACAGGAACATTTAAAATCACATCATTTTTTTGGCTCATTGAAACCATTCTGTTGCCCTGTTTTTCCATTGCCATTCAGCCTGATTTACAAGCAATTTTCTCAATGGAGCACTTCACAGAGGTTGGGAGTACGCTGTGCTCAATACTGCATTCTAGCCATGAGCCTCATTGGCGTTGGTTTATTTTCTGGCACTGTCATCTTGCGAGTAACGCTTACCTTCCCAGGTTTTGGCACAAAACATTTCCTACTTAGTCATCAGATGCCCAGTGAAGCTTACTTCATTCAGACAGATTCTCTACTTCTTTTTTTATAGCTCACTTTCAGAATTTGTTTCTGCTTGTTAATGCAAGCCTCCGAGCATGCTGCTGCTGTGCATTTTTAAACACTTACCCAAATGTCATCTCTATTATTTCCAAACTCTCAGACTCTTTGGGGATAGCTTAGATGCAAATGAGCTGTCAAAGAAAGATTACTTGAACCAACAGTCAGAATGACAAAAGGCTTACAGACTGCATGCACAGCACACGGCTTCCAGCTTCTCAGTCAGCTGTTATTTGCCAAAATCAAGGGTTTATACACAGTCCAAAAAACCGTTCAGCTTTGTTACAATGGGGCACAGTTATTCTCCATCGAAAAATTTAAACCTCTTAGATCTAGGAAAATTCTGATTTCCATAGCTTCTCAGCTGTTGCTCAGCTACTAATTCAACCCACACATTCTTTGTACCTAAAAATTCACTTTGGAGCCTGCTGTCCTCTGCACAGTGGAGTTGTTTCTCCCTGTCCCACACTTTTCGGGGTTGTTGCACAGGTAGGTTAAAAGAAAAACTGCACTCACCTTACCCTGTGCAGCAGCCTGAGAAACTGTGAGCGCTGCTCCAAGAGAACAAACCAGGACCCCTCTTTCAAAGTGAAGGCCCACATTCAAGAGGCTCCATGAGGAGGTGCAATGCAGTCACTGAAAGCAAAGGCATCGTTTTGTGGAGTCCAGCTTTCTAACTGCAGATGGCACCTCTGATTCCGCTACGATCACATACATTTTGCTGAAGAACTGAATTCTTCAGCTGAAAATAAGAGAGCTCCAGAGGCTGAGGAATTTAAACCAAATCCTAACCTGCTTTAACACTGACTCAGTGTTACACACAGGAGATGACAGATACACTCCTGCACTCATTAAAATGGGACAGCAAGCCAAATTTGTCTCTCATACAACTACTGACGTCAACAGAAAGCCCACTGTGTTTGAACAACAGCTGTCGTAATTTGTTCACTGAATAATATTTAGCCAAAATTAAACCTGGACAGAGACAGCAGGTATTTTTCAGATATTCTGGTCTTGGAATGAGCATTGAGCAAGTCCTGGAGGAGCAGGGCTTGGGGGCTGCACAAGATGTGCTTAGCTCTGATTTCCTCTGACCCCTGCGAACTCTTCCCTCCCCACGCTGGCAGTGGTCCAAACGATGTCTTTTTCAGCAAGATAGTCAAATACAGTTTTAAAAGTAAATACGTACATTGCAATTTTCATCTCAAGAGCCTAAAAAGTGCAGCCTGTGCATTAATTAATCAGCACAACATCCCTGCAAGGTAAAAGAGTATTTTTATCCCCTGTGTGGAAACTGAGGCACGAGGAAGTGGAGTATCTTATAAAAAGTCAAAAAAAAAAAAAAAGTTCATCACAAGAGAAAAGAGTTTTTCTAGTTGGTGACAACCATGGGCTAAGAAATACTTGTAATTGATGAAGATGTGTTCTGTGTTTTTCCTGGTTTATTCCTGCCGAGAGATGCTCTTTGCCCACAAACTGCTGCACCAAGACTGAACGTTAATCAGTATGTCATACCCTGTTGGTCCTTAGCCCAAATCACTGCAGTCTGTAACCCCTGCCAGCACATTTTTTAGCTTTATGGCGCGAGAGCTTCAGGTTTTAAAACAGCCAGGACTCTGGCCCACAGTATCTTCAGAGATAACACCAAAGAAATATTGCAGTGTGGTCAAATGTACATGCTGTACGCTGTTGTCTCGCAGGAAAGTATTATTCAACTGGATAAAAGGGAGTCATGTGTCAACTGCTGATGCTGTTGTTCACAGCTTATGGAAAGGGAAGAGTATTGTTTTCATACGTATGTCACTATCCTCGAATGTGTGTCGTGGGGGAACCCTTAGTATTTCCAAGCTCATGGATTCCTTCTCATGTCCTGATATAGGGCTAGAATGGGGTGTATACCAGCACTGCCTCTCTGCCTGGCACCTTGCTTTGGGACCTGTCTCTCATTTTGAGCAGTGTCTTCCCACTGGTTCCTTGTGCCCTTACATGTACACCTCCTGTCTCCTGACTCAGACTGAAATTGCTTTCTTCTCTCATTTTATTCTGCATTTGTTCAGTGGGATCCCAGGTACAGGACCCTCGGAACCGAAATCACTGTTAGCCTCGCTGTCAATAGCAAAGCAGGGGTGTGCAGCACCTCGAGAGGATGGGGAGGGGATAGGAACTGCATCGCTCTGACTACACCAGGTGCCATGAAAGCACAAACCTCTCCTTGGGCAGTACTGCCTGGGGAAGGGGGAGCGCAGGGTAGTCACAGTCCTCTCAACTTGCCTGGTTAAATTTGCTCCCTTAAGAATGATTCATGCTGACCTAGAAAATGTAAGAGGAACGGATATGTCGGTTACCAGGTTACTGCTGTGCCTTGCAAAATCACGGCAAGCCCTTTCCTAAGGGATGAACTTTCACTTCCCGCCCCAAGTGACGCTGTCCTCTGCTAGCACAGGGGTAACTGTAGTTTAAGCTGATTTAGTCACAGCACAGTTGAGACTGCCTACAGGGTGGAAAAGACAGTAACATCTGTAGAAATAAAAAGACCCTTCTGCATAAAATTCAAAGAAAGATTTCTGCAGGAGCTCAGACTACATCTCTCTAGCTGAGCATTGGAGAAAAGTCACAGTGGGCTTTCAACACCCCAGAAACCTCTGCAGCCACGTCGCCAAATCTGCAAACAATATTTTTGTGTGTTGTGTTGAACAGAATAGCAGAATTTTATCTTTAAAGACAGAGGAAATGCGTTGGGCCCCATGGTGGTGATTATTACTGACTTTAATATCGGATTGTCACCAGTGTAGAACGCTCTGTCTGTATTCCCAGGCGACTTGAAACAATAGCTAGGAGGACTGTGAAGCTTGCCCATTTGTTTACATAGCGGTGATAACTCTGCAACTCAAAAAGGACATTGCAAATCGGTAATCTGCCGCTCGGTCCACTGCCAGAACTCCTCACCTTTTGTCCTATAGCCATCATTTTCTCGGGGTTTGTGTTATTCTGGTTCAAAAGCACTGCAGCATAGCAGAAATAGAAAATTTGAGAGCTAGCAAAAAAAGAGAGGGAAGAATTTTTGATCTCAAATAAGTAGCACTAAAGCTGCAACACTGGATGTATTTTTTCTTTCCATACTTAAATCAATTCTAAAGAGGGATTTTCTAACTAATCTGCATTTGTTACAGAACTTGGAGGATTTCTACCATTGTGCTACAGACCTAGGAGATCACGTGGCAGAATTTAGGCTTCCCTCCCTACAGAGTATACCAGTTCTTTGTTACAATGGTGATAGAAAAAAAGGACAAAAAAGGCTGAAGACAGGCCAGAAAGGGCTATATACCCTGGGGTTGTGGACAGCCATTTGTGGCACAGGTTTATTTGGCTTTATTCAGTTAACTTGTGTTCGGAAAAAAATTTCCAGGTCTGCAAGAGGTGGAGTAGCATCCAATTAAGTGACTAACCATACTATTAGTTGGACAAAACAAACACTTTTCACCTGAAATGGCATGTATCTCTCCAGTGGGCCTGGAGAGATGGGGGGGCTTTAAGGGTGTAACACTTCTGATTTCAGGGTCCCCGAGTATGAAAATGACAGAAATCATCTGTGTGCGGGAAAAGTGGCAGCAAGGCATTGTACACGCGAGCTCAAAATCTGGATTTTTTTGTTTCTTCTGATGCTAATAAAAATAGCATTACACATCCTGAGATCCTATCTGAGGGGAAAAAACACTGAAAAAATGTGTAGCTATAAAACAAAAGATATTTCACAAAACCGCTGGAAGTTTTTCTCATCATTGTTGTTCTGGTTATGACTCAGAAGTTTGACTTGTAAGGCAACTTGGCATTTTGTTCACCAGAACACTTCTTAGTGCTTCGGACAATGTCTGCACAATGATTTGAGAGCTGAGTTAGCAGGAGTAAGGACACTGAGTCCTGCAAACAGCACATTTTCTGTCATTGCTGGCAGCGTCCCAGCTGTGTTCAAAGCATTCACACCATGGTTAAGAAGAGCTGGAACTGGAGTGTTTGCAGGTGAACTGACCTGTGGCATGCTTGGCCTTGCACATCCCCAACCTGTGCACAGCTTATGCGTAAGAACTTGGTCCTGCATGTAGGATTAGGCTCTGCCCATGCAGAGTGCATGCCTGCATACAAATAATATAGATGAGAAGTAAATCCAGTCATGACCACAGGGTCAGGCTTGCATTTCCCAGCACAGCCTGCATATCACTTGAGATGTTGCTGTCCTTCACCAAGAAGCAGGCGGTACTCATGTTGTCTGTGCTAAAAGACATCTAAGTTCATACTAGCACACAAACTCTGGGGTTTGCAGATGCTCAGCACGTCTGAAAATCAGGCACTTTATTTTGGCGCTTGTATACAACTGCCTTAGGGGTCTCATTTCAGAAATGCCATTTGCAAATTTAGTTCTAAATATTTTATCATGTCTATTCCCCTCAGAAGGAGCTGTGCAGATTAAATACAAAATGCTTGTAGAATCCTCAGATAAGATGCACTACTGACATAGAACGTATCGTTAATTATGATTAATTATTATTATTCTGCTGGCTGACAGGCATCTGACTGACGGATACTTTCTAATCCCTATTGTCTCCCCAGATTTTCTTCCTAATTAGTGTCCTCTAGAACCTTGTAATCACATGCCATGCAAATGAACTGTATGTTATTTAGCCAAACAGATTATAGTAGATTGGGTGACTTCCTCTGTCACAAGCAGGCTACAGAAAAAGAAACAGAGAAAAATTACATGATGTAAATTGTTATTTTCTCTTGCGGGAAAGAAAGAAACCGGCACCGCTGTGAGCAGTGCCGGTGACACAAAGCAAGCGGCGGCGGCCTACGATGCAAGAGTAAAGCTGCCCTCTGCAGGTTACTCTGGCACACACAATAAATCACGTCACAGCATGTAAAGGGCGTAACGAAGTGGTTTAGAGACATGGGGAATAAATCGCTTCCTACTATGTTGCTAACAGATTATCTTAAGAGGGGGGAGGGAAAAAAATTTAAAAAACACCAGAACAGAATCTGGAAGATGTGGCATCACCGTTTTCCAGTGGGAATCCCTCCATACGTTCAAGCGCTGGCCCCGAGGCAAGGCCGAATGGAGGGAGCAGCTCTCAGCCTGCCCAGCCTGTGGGGCGAGGCGGGTGTCTGGCTCCAGCCCCTCCGAGCCGCACAAGCCCTGTGCCCATGAGCAGGGGTCTGTGGGCTGGTGGCCGTGGGCAGAGAGCCAGAGCCGCAGGGAGCTTCGCTGCAAGTGCTCATTCCCTTTGCGTCCTGGTACAAGGCACTGAAGAAAGGAGTGTGGTGCCTCCGACACGCAGAGGGCATTTCTCGAATGGTCTGAAAGTGGCTCTTCCCCCTTTCCGGCTTGTGTATCCCCCAGCATGGCAGTGGCTCGGTTGCTCCTGGCTGCAGAGGTGATGCTAAATCTCCCTCACCTCAGAGGAGATCGAGCTGCTGCTAATAACTAAGAGCAATTTGCAGTTCCCTGGCTGAGGGAAAAACACAGTGTACAGTCTTCCGGCAGTCACTAATCCCTTCCCACTCACTGACACCCTACCCCCCAACCTGTCTAATACCACCTAACTCATCTAATATTTGCAACCAGTTCTGAACCCTTCTTCAATCCCTCCGGCACACCCATAGTTTCCAGAGATGCTGCCAGGGGTGTCTCTCCAAGGCATTTATGCCTCCGCTTGCTCCAGTGCCTGTGTCTTTCTCACTGCAGCTCTGGTCCAGCCATTCATGTCGCCACACAGGAAAGCAGATCAGGGGATAAATAAAACTTCTTTTGCTGGAATGTCTTTCAAGTTGAACAGCGCTCCTAATGCAGTTATTGTGCAGAGGCACAGGCAGAGGGACTTTTGCAATGAAAGGGGTGTGGGGAAGCACGGAGGAAGAGGAAGGGGAGGAGGAAAAAAGCTGGGGGCTACTTAAGCTAGTTGGATCAATCCTGTAGCCAAACATGAAACCTGAGCCTGTGAAACATGGACTGCCACAAAGGCGCGGACAAGTAAGGACAGGACTGTTGTGGCCGCGCTGCATGTAGGCCTGTTCTTTACCAACAAAGCTTACAAGCTCAGTGTCACCAGCAGCAACACTCACCTGCCAAAACCCCTGAAGCCACAGCTGAGGCATCACAGACTTGTTACAAGCTGTGCTGTCGTAGAAGTGGAGATGGCTGCTGTCAGTCGTTGCCCATTTGATGCCTCTGCATTATGCAAGAGGCTCTCGTGTCAGCTCTTGGTGAGCTTTCCCTGCTGGGTGCTTACTAAATTGCTGTGAAAGGATCAGATGCTCATTCCTATATGCTCTTAGGTCCACAGGTCTTGACAATGTTTAAAGATCTTTTCCAGGTCTTGCATGTCAAGGAATGTAGTCCATTTGCATGCTTACATCACAGAACAAGACCACAGTTGAGGCTGGCAGGGACCTCTGGAGGTCATCTGGTCCAACCCTCCTACTCAAGCAGTGTCACCTAGAGCCCGTTGCCCAGGACCATGTTCTGATGGCTTTTGAATACCTGAGCCTTCTTTTTGATGCTCCCATCCAGCTGCTTCGGCACTAGAAGCAGTGATGTCTCCCTCAAGTTCCCACTTCTACTGAAGGTCACCTCTTCAGGAACACGCACTAGTGTAGTGTGTCACGAGTGTGGCACATACTCCCTCAAGACTCCACCAGTCTTTCTCGTCAGAGTCAGTGGGGTCTGCTGTAATACCAGCCCTCTGCAGCCCGAGGCTGTAAAACTGGGTGGCCAAAATAGAATAGTGCCTGCTCTGTTAAGTACAAGGACTGCTACCAGATGATTTTCATGCTCAACAAGCACTCTCTGATAAATCTGTTCTGGCGTAGGAATCAGCTTGTTGCCTGGAAGAAAGCACCTCAGATAGCTCCCCTGTCAGGGCAGCCTGGTGTCTCCAGCACCCAAGATTACAGTCCGACATGGGAGAAAAACAGCAGCCGATATCCAAAATGGAGTCCTGTTCAACTGGCGGTTATGCATAAAGAGCCCCCGGTAAAAATCTGAATTTATAAACTATACATAAATAGCTTCCCCAAATCATTCCAAGTGCACGGATTTTGTAGGGGAGCTACACAGCCGGCACTCCTGGTACTGATGTGTAACCTGCACCATGTAACGAAGGAGTGCCATGCAGCCGTGCACTCCTACTTCTCAAGCCCTGCCAGCCCAAGCTGAACAAAATACCAGACCTATATCCAGCCAGGCTGGAGGGCTCACAGAGCTCACCAGCGTGGCCAGCGTGGTGCACAGGGAGAGAGCACATACCATGCATGCCAGAAACGTTGGTTCTGATCACTCAGTCTAGCTGCGGAAATTAGTAAGAACTGAAGAGACATTTGCAAGTAAGAGGAGACAAAATTCTAGACGAGCTATAATTGGCAAACCTGAATGAGAACAAGGAGTGAGCTAAGATCTCCTTCACCTGATTAAATGATGCCTGGAAGTGTTTCAACGATGCAGTAGGAATTTTTAAGTAGCAGCCATATACACTTCTCAAGATTGCTTCATGACAAAAAACAATGCCAAGATTTCTGATCTGCCTGCCGCTGAAATAAAATCTGACTCATTCAAAGGCACTTGATCAATTATAAATATAAGGTCTACATCCTTCAGAAGAGCTATACCAGCTGATGTTGAGCCTGTATTTCCCAGGAACCGGATTCCCATTCTGTCCTTTGAATATCTACCCGTTCCTAATAATTTCCTCAGTCTGCAGGCGTGCTGTGAGGTATAGTTTTTGTATGTATGTACTCTGTGTATGATTATGTCCCTATTGTTCTCTAAACCACAAATTTAAACCCACATTATGCTCCACCTATAGCATGGACAAGCTAGACAAGTCTTGGGTCTATTTCCCCTCCAGCCAAGCCCACCACCACGTATCCCATCACATCCTGCAATGCTATCGTGGGCAGAGAAGTCAGTGGCAAGCCCCTCCTGGAAGGGGCTGTTGCATGGGATGGCTCATTGGGAGCCAGGGGCAGCTGAGCTTTGAGTGTGTCACGGCATTTTCCCTGCCCTCTGGCTTGCACTCCCCATGGTAACAGGGGCACAGTGCTCCTCTCCAGCATGGTCAGTGGAATCTGCATCCCCCCTGCGAAAACATTTGGTACACCACCCATCATCCCTCCATTACCCTTCTCCTCTGCCACCCAACTCAACTCACACGTTCATCTGATCAACTGGCTTGATTTTCCTTTTTTTTTTTTTAAACCACACTTGAGCCAGTAAATTTAAACCTAGGGATTACTTTTTTTTTCATAGTCTAGAGTGAGCAGGGGGACAAATAAGCTGTGGCCTCCATATTGTTGTCATTCAAGAGGGAATTAACATTGTACCCTGTTCCCCCCTTCCACCTCACAGCTGTGTGCAGCCCTGCTCAGCTGACATTCAGAAACAGACTCAGACTCCTCTCTTATCAAATGAGAAAGTTATCATCAACATTTTATCATGCTCTTTTCTCCAGACTTGCTGTTAGCAGCCAACCAAAAAAAGGAACAGGGCAGGGGCGGGGGGGTCTTAACATTGCAGAAGCAGAAATCAGCTTTCTTAATAATGTCTGATGGCCCAATAATTGATACAATCTCTTAATGCATACACTCTTGTCATGGCAATTAGATCTGTAGTCTAAGCATTTCTGGACTTTTTGCCAGGAAAGAATTGGAAAATTAATGAAGGCAAATTAATTATTTGTCCCCATGGTTTCTGATGTAAGAATACAGCTGTTCTTTATCAGCATAATTCATTATTAATGTCTCCCAAAGCTCAGCTCAGATATATGCCCATGTTCTTCACATGCCACATTTCTGTTCTGATTAAATATCAAATGGTTTTTAAATACCAAAATGGTTCTGCATTTCTGAGCTCTGTTCTGAGTTGTGGGAAAAGAAAAACAAGGCCTCCTTTTGATCATACACACGAGTGTTACATGATGACACTGTCACTGGCTCCTATAGACGTAGTCTCAGTAAGCGAGGGAAGCTAGATTCTATGCCATGGAATATACCAGTCTGCTACACCGCAGCCCAAATGTAGGCTTGAGAAAGTAATCAGGAGTAAAGAAAGATGTTTTTTTGCCAAATGGGGCACCAGACACAGTGATTCAAGTGGATCAATTTCAAAGATCAGGAAATCAAATGTTTATAGCCATTTATTTATTCCTATCTTTTTCCCCACATGACAGTGTAGCCCCACACGTCTTATTTAACAAATTCCACACAACTTGTTTGCCTGGCCCCAAAGGGACACTGCAGCTCATTGATTTTCTTGACAAGCTCTTGTTCGGGTGAGCGATATATTACCACCTGACAGCAGCGTGTCAGGGTGAAAAGAAGTAGCCTGCAGTTGAATGCAAGAGGGTCCAGAAACATGGGAGCAAAAATAATTGAGCTAAAATAATGAGGAATGAGAAAGAGGGAGTGTGAGGAAATGCCCCGCCACGTTCTGCGTTTATCACCTGCGCTCCCTGAGGGCCAGCTGTGCGGCCTTGGGTGGGTACCACGGCAGCACATGGGAAGGGGCAGGGAGTGGCAACGTGGCCACAGCTGGGAGTGGCTCGCCTGCTCAGCTGTATTTACTGTGGGACTGGCTGCAGCTCTGATACAGTGGGGTCAAGTAAGGGGACTGCAGGGAAGGCAAGGGGCTGCTGGCCCCGTAGCTTAATGAGGCTAATTATTCCCTTTCCCACAGAGTTGGGCAGAAGGGCTCAGAAAAGCAATTGGTTTGCCTCTTTCTTTCTGAGAAGAGAATGAAGTGCTGCTTAGGTAGCCTGGAGAAGCTGATCATTGCTTTCGTCGCAGCGCTCTGCCTAAAGAGGAAGAGCCTTTGCCATCTAAACACAGTGGAAGGAAGACAGACGGACACAGGAGTCAGAAGTCCAAAGAAATACCCCTACGCTGGTCCTTTTTGCTCAGGGTGCAGGATCAGCACAGGCTTTACAATGTACTGCAGGTGAACTGACATGGCAAATGGGAAATGGAACCTGAATGAGATCCAGAGGATTAGACCGAAGCAAGGAAACTCAAGGGAAATTGTAAGAGAAGCTATTGAGGACGATCAGAATAAAAAGACATTTGGTAGTAGGAGAGTCAATTGTGTGCCCGGAGAATAGCCATCCTTTTGTAAGGAGGGAGCTAACAGAACAGTGATTATGACTGTGCCTGAAGCAAACGTTCATGGTATTACTGAGATGTTTGACAATCTAGTCAGGGGAGCTCAAGATGAAAGCAAAACCTATTAGCACTGTGTGTGCTGCAGAAAAAAGGGAATGAATGGTAGCCTATATTTATATCACACCTTTCATCCTGAAAGATCCCAAAGCACTCTGCAAACCATGTATGGAAGTGACTTCTGCCTTTCGTGAACTATGGACGACAGGGGTGAAACATGCCAACTCTTTCAACATCAAAAACCAGCGCTGCTGCACAGAAAAAGGGAAGAAGGGAGAGACAGGTAGGCAACAATCAAAATGCAAAATAATAGACAATTTGCTAGGCAAGGATGTGGAAAAGCAGACCAAAAATATGCAGTATTTTAGGAAGTATTCATTATAGTAATGCAAAAAGATTGTAATCAGGATCCGTGCCTTACTGACTCTGGGTGCTGTATACACACTGCGACAAATAACGTTCTTGCTCTACAGAGTTTCCCAGCAAAGGCACTACATATGAGACTAAAATCCAAGTAGAAAAGCAATCTTGAATTTAGCCCCTCTTTCTCTTACCAGAACAAAATCACTTAAATTCTCCTGAATTTTCTTGACAGAATGCATATATCTATCTACCACTTTTAAGGACTGTATTTCATTTTAGTTCACCCCGGGTATATTTTTTTAAACACGTGTTCACGGGAAGGAGAGACCAGCTACAGAGGATCTGCTTTCTTCCTAAAAAGGAGGAGGGCAATTCATGAGATTTGATCCATCAGTTTCACATCATATTTGTCCCATTTGATTACTGAAATATCATGGACACCCAAACCGCACGTTAGATATAAGGCATAGCTACAGATGTGCAGCTACTGTGGCCTCACATGCTAATAATCTTCACTTTTTAAACAGCCTTGCAAAACTAGCGCATATTTTACAAGCTCAGGCATTAAATTTTCCCTTCCCATTTTATCGTAATGATATACAAGAATATTTAGCAAGGTTTTATTTGCTGTGGGAAAGAGAGGCAGCATTTTCTAGGTCATCTTAAGAATATCTTTAACTTTAGGCAGTGAGGAATTACGGTAAGAAAGGCATAGCGGTGACAACTGAGTTGATGTTAATCATGATCCTTGAGGTCCCTTCCAACCTGGTATACTACAATTCTGGTCTATGATAATGCTTATGTAGGTGTCTTTATGAAAAGTGTGTGACAGCTGATAAATGCAGCAGCTTTTATCTGCATCCCATTAAATTCTTAAAATGCAATAAAGGTCCAAGCCAATCTTGTTTTCTATTTCCCCATGATAAGATGCAAATTAACACAAGTTCTGCAGAAGCAAAACTCCCTAGCCAAAGCGTACAAGGTATTTCAAGTTGTGGGAAATGTAGTTTTAAACACAAAAGGCATAAAACCCTCATACTTATTTAAGATTAAAAATGGAAAATTCCGCTTTTATTTATTAATTGCAATGATTAAAGAAAGTGCTTAATACAGTTCTAACATTTTGTAATATCAACAACATGGGGTTTTTTTTGCCTGTAGATGGTGCAGTTGGGCAGCGAAGGTATTAAGTTTTTCTTTAAATAAAGATTAAATTGGGTTTGAAAGCTAGTCATTACCAGATGTTCATAGTTTAGAAACATTCTTCCAGTTTAAAATTTGTAGCAAGATTTCCACCCAACACAAAAATGTCAAGGAAAGCCCAGAAAATAAAGAAAATGCCATTTGGTTATATAATGGGTTCTTTTAGTTAATGATGTGCCTTTCATTTCTTTCATATAGCAATGGCAGTGTGCTTATTCAAACAGGCTGTGGGCACCAAACCAGGAAAGAAAAATAATTACCAGGGTTAAAAGAGGCAATGTGCTGACCCATCTCCATAAGCAGAAAATGGACTTTCAGGATCTTAGTCTGTCTTACGCCTGAGGGACTGACCAAATCAACAGTGTTGAGCCCAAGAGAACTATTGGTTTGGGTTTTTTTTTTCTGTGTTAACCACCTTGATCCTGAGTAACACAAACTCAGGGAGAAACGTACAACTCACTAATTCCAGAAGAAATAGGTTAACATGAAGGAAGCAGCATGTTGATACAGGTACATTAAACATAAAAATTACAAAATTAAGAGGCAAAAAGCAATATTAGTATCTGTGCTGCCCCCGCAGCGCTGTGACTTCTCTATTGCATACTGTAAAATCAGCTGCTGGTGAGAAAAACACTTGTGCAAAATCGCTTCTTGAATTCAGTATTATCCTCTCTTTACATGAGCAGGTTGAATTGACAATGGATTCCTGGGAGTTTCTAGGCTACAAATGATGGCTGAAGCTCACGTGCAAGCTTGCATCCAAGTTTGAATACAAACACTGGGGGAAAAAGGGGGTACGGCCAGACCCAGTCGAGTCTGGCTTGTCACATGGTGAAAATGTCATGCACGGTCATGACAGTAGGTGATTTGCTGACAAAATGTCAGCAGCTGGTGTGCAGGCAACACCAGAAGTTCATTTTTGCTGAGTTCTTCTCAGTCCAGATCCTTCTGCAAATGTACACTATTGCTTTTATTTATGTATCTGGAAATACAATTCTTTATTTACTGAGGCAGTTTTGCTACCTCACTTGCATTGCTGTTTGGTCCAGTATATTTTGGAAAATCCTGGTAAATCAGCTTACGTCCAGTCAAGACAAAAGACCTCCATCCCCTCAATCTGAGATGGGGAGGCCAAGTATGCAGGCTGTCTAATGTTTAGAGGACAACAGATGCAAAAACATGGGCATGCATGAGGCTCCAGGGCCAAAGCAAGATTCTGAAGGAGGAAAACAAAGGAGAGGCGCTAGAAATGCCCACCCCTCCTAAAAGGCGTCCAAGGAGCCACGAATGCCACACCAAGGAACTTTTTCAGAGATGTAAGGAAAAAGAATAGATAGGGTCCATTGTCTGAGAGCCCCTTCCCTACTGAGCTCTGTGGTGGTGTGGATAACCACATTGGGTGCAGCTAGGAAGAGGCCGATGAAGAAGTGACTTTGAGGGCCTGCAGGCAATGCGTATACAACACTGAGATAGAGGAGGAGCTCGAACAGAGAGCATGAGATGGAGTTCTGCCAGGCTGAACATACCCTGAGATGAGAGTTGAGAATTCCTTTTTGGTTTCAGTACTAACCCTAAAAATGACCCTCCGTATAACTTTGGCCATGAGGGCTTAAAATTCAAGGCCAAATTTCACCATGTTTTGGTAGTAACAAATCCCACAGATGCTAATGGGAGCGAGTCCCCTGTATTTGCTGCCTGAAGCAAACTTGCTATAAATGCCAAATCAATGTAGGCCATGGCACTCTGCCACTTATCTCTGATGAGTTTACTCCACAGCCTATTTCTCTCTGTAGTGGTATTAAGCCCAGACAACTCCACTGAAGTCAGTAGAGTTTTACTGCTATAAAGTCAGTGTGAGATCATAATCAGAGTTCTGATGTGTAACTTGGATAGGATTTTGCTTCATCCCTGATTTGTCTTCTCATGTCTTTCTCTTATGTAAACAAGCTTTAACAACGCTTATGACCATCAAATGAAGTAGTTAATCACTGGAATTTTTAAAGCCCCTTGAGATCTTGCAAGGGAAGATCCTCTGTAATGACAAGTAGTGTACAGAACCACTGCATCACAGAGTGGCTGAGGTTGGTAGGGACCTCTCAAGATCATGTAGTCCAACCCCTGCTCAAGCAGGGTCAGCCCAGGACCGTGTCCAGTCAGGTTTTGAATGTCTCCAAGGACAGAGATTCCACAACCTCTCTGGGCAACCTGTGCCCGTGTTGAACCACCCTCACAGGAAAGAAAGTGTTTTCTTATGTTCAGATGGAATTCCATGTGTTTCAGTTTGTGACCATTGCTTCTCCTTCTGCCAGTGGGCACCACTGAGGAGAGGCTGGCTCTGTACACACAGCTCTGTAGCAGCAACAGAATACCTGTTCCATCCTGTGAGATGGCTTAAAATTTCCATGGAGAGAATCTCACTTTCTTTTACAGTATGTGGGACATGGATGTAATTTACAGAAATATCAGGTCACAATGGATAGTATACAACAGGTTTGTCCCACTTCAATAAAATCTACAGACCTTTTTTCATAACAGTAAAGCCAAACTGGACCAGTGCATGGCCATAAGCTCTACCATCCAATGGTCCATACTCTTTAATTAGTATCACACTCCCTTGGACAACCTGGCCAGCTAGTACTCCACCAGGTAGTCTGAAGGCAGTTCAGGGAACAGCAGCAGACTGTTTCCAATATGCAGTATGAATGGAACCCCTTGAAGCTCACATATGGCATCTAAACAGATGCTATGTGTGAGCAACACTCTGTCCCTTGCCTTGCAGGGATAGAGATTGGGCTTGGTCCATTTTATTTATCAGCACAGACAGACTCTAAATGTATTTCATAAGCCAAGGAAGGTCAGAGTCTCATTTATTATTAATTGCTGTGATTACTTATAATTAGCATTTGAAACCTGCTGAAATCAAATAGGAATGGATACTGTCACTTACTCCCAAGTAAATTGTACCTTGAATGAGAGGCTGTCGTACTGAATTCAGTGTGGGCTTGGGATTCGGTTTATGATTAGTGGTCTATCCTAAGACCTTTGAATTTACTGAAAATACTTAGGGCATACAAGTCTCTCCACTTCATAACAAGTGATCTTGATGCATGTGGCTGAAGGCTGCTTGACACAGCTGTGTAAGTCAGGGGTGTCAGCCTTACTCCTCCCATTTCTGGTGGCTATCAAGGCCAGCAAAATCCCTGGTGTAGATGCTGTAACTACTGATAGTTCAGAGAAAGCCCCTTATCTCCACAACCAAAAGAAATCTTCTGCTTGCATTTGCAGGGTTTGCTGAGTTAGGTCTCTTGATCCATTTACTGGAAAATGCTATTCAGTGTAGGCAAGGCCCAAATTCAAACAGAATAAATAAGTGATTTAAATTTCTCATAAGAAGAACAAGGCTCTTTTCCCAAACCTACGGCTTCTCCTTAACAGTGAAAGATCTTCATCGCACATGTCCTGCAGCATGTTGTTCTTTCCAGATATGGGATTTCGCTGGGAAGTTGTGACACACAGTTTGCAGGAGCACTTGCCAGCTGAGCAATGCTTTCACTACTGCTCACCACACTCCTTAAACATGCATGCTAATTACTTTACAGGCTGTCTGTACGGAGCTATATGAGGCTATAGTATTTTCCTAGGAACCACAGTGAAGAAGTCAGCATGTGCCTTCAGTTGTGTCAGTTGTGCATCTGCTGTGACCAGAGTTTCTGTTGATAAATAATGCCAACCTCATTAAGCATTCACCCTAGAGGTGTTTCTGGTGCTCAGAAGTGCTCATACTTTAAGGTTATCACTGAATGCCTTTTTCAGCACCAAGGAGTCGGTGAAAAAAGTGTTCTTATTTAAATTAGAAGAAAATTGAGCATGGGTAAAAAGGGGTGTTTTTAATGCCATATACTATTAACCTGGTACACCACAAAGGGCTGACCTCCAGCTGGACTTCATGTCACTGATCACAACCCTTTAAGCCTAGAAATTCAGTCAGTTTTCACTCCAGTTCACTGTCATTTTAGCTAGTCCGCACTTTAGTTTGTCTATGAAGGTGTTACGGGAGTCTTTCAAAAGCCTTGCCAAAGTCAAAATAAATAACATCAATTGCTCTCCCCTCATCCACCAAACTAGTAATTTCATTGTAGAAGGTAATCAGGTCAGCTGAGCATGATTTTGTCTTTTTAAATTCATGTCAACTACTTCCAGTCAACTTCTTGTCCTTCATGCATTTGGAAATGGTTTCCAGGATTATTTGCTCCATCACCTTCCCAGGCATCAAAGTGAGGCTGACTGGCCTGTAGTTCCCTAGATCCTTCCTCCTTCTTGCTTTTTTCAAAGACAGAAGTGACATTTGCTTTTTGTAGTCCTCAGGAAGCCTTTCCTCTTTCTCCCCCCAAGCTGATCCTGCTCTTCTGAGGGTAAGTCTTCACTGCTCTTGATTTTCCCATGGGTCTCAGAGGCCTGGGATTCCTGAGGCAAATCTTACCAGGGAAGACTGAGGTAAAGACGCCAGTGAGTACCTCTGCCTCTTCCATGTCCTTTGTCACCAGATCCCACTTATGAACTAATTTCTACTAGGAAATACAGCAGCATTTACAATTACATTAACGGGATGAAAATCACAAGGACAACAATGACTCTTAGATATTCATAGGTTGAAGTCAGATAGATACTTCTTCTTGAGACATGGCAATAACTATCTGCATTATTATGACCACTTCTCCCTCTTCTCAAAAACACCAAGTTCAGGAAACTGTCAGAAGACCTATGAAGCTACACTGGCATTGGTCTTTTCAGCTACAGTGGCTGATAAATTCTCTTCTGAGTGCATTTTTCCATCTGCTCTTAAGTATAAATATAAAACAATGAAGTAGAGAAAAGAACAGCTCTGGAAGAAAGTAGCTGGAATAATTTACATAAGCTAATTTCTGAAATCAGTGATAGCTCATTTGCACTTACAGGATAAATACCAAAACTGCATACAGCCTGGCTGAACAGCTCCTTCTTCCACAGCACAGAGGGATAATATGGGATCACTGCAGGTATAAAGAGGAATAGCAAAGATACGTAACGAGGTGATCTTCATTTCTGGCTATGATATTAATGTGACTACTGATCACGTCCTTTCTGGTGTCCCTACTTCAGAACGGACACTGAAAAAGACAGAGGTAGTTCAGCAAGAAACCATGACTTTAATTACAGAAAACATCCTGAAGTAAGAAACTGGAGGATTCTGTAAATTTCCAAGACAACCAGAGCTGATCTGAGAGACCCAACTAGTCTGTTGGTATGTGTACACGGGGAAAATATTGGATATTAGCAGATACTGTAATCTACAGAAAAATAGCATGGCGAATTCTGAGTGGAAACTAAAATTGAAGTATGGGAAATGAGAAACAGCATCAGGCATGATTTTCTGGGGCTTACAAGTACCAGTGCTAGCCTCCATCTCCTGCTCCCCGCGACAGTGCTGACCTTTTGCATTCACAGTGCAGCGCAGTGGCTTCTTTCTTTCTTCTCAGCATCACATGCCTGCCATGAGGGCAAAGAGAAGACATGGTGCCAGGCACAGACAGAAGGCATTTGTTTTCTCTCCATTCTCAGTCCTCTGCTACAGGCATGCCACTTTCACAGAACCCATTCTGATCAGTACTCTCTGCTCCTGGACAAAATGTTAATTTATTACCGAACAGTAAATGGTGGGAGATGTGGCTATCTGCCTGAAGGATAAATTTTAGTAGTTCTGTCATATTGTTGAATCCAGTGGAGAAAGCACCAAGTGAATGGCCTCTGTTATGCAGATGAGACTAATTATAAAGGGTCCTGCTTCACCTCAGTACTTCTGTGAGAAATATCCACAGTGGCAAGGCTCTCCTGGAACATCATCCGGAGCTCTGAGGCCTCAAGGCTTCCTGGAAACCAGATGCAAGGCCTCTCAACATGGACATTCAAAACTGCAAGCACTCAAATGCCCTGCCTGCTACGTAAAGCCCGGGCCTCATGCTTGGTCATATCGAATTATCTGGGACACTTGGGCAAAGAGGTGTAGAAGAGCTCTGCTGGAGGCAGGGTGTTGACCAGATGTGTGCAACTTTCAGATAAGAGAGCACTACTTCATCCTGCAATGTGTCTGAGGAAGGGAAGCCAGCCATGATCCTCCTGTACTTCAGTTTCTAGCCACTGACAAGGCTTAGCTCATGCGTCTTCCAAACAAGTCCAACTCTTACAACCCACTGACTTCGTAATTCAATGGACTTTAAGGCTGAAAGCTCCTGTGAAAGTCATCTCATATGATATCTGGTAACCCTGTATCGATCTCTGTGCCAGTGGATGTAGATGGACCCAGCACATGTAGTTCTGTTGCTATGGGGGTTTTGCGACTGCATGTTGAACAGTGGCTAGCCATTGAAAACGGATCATATAAAGTCACAAATCAGGCTCCTCTATGCTATGGAGAGCAAAGAAAAAGCTCCCTGTTGCTTCTCTACATGTACTAAAATAGGAAATCGTTGTGCAGAGGCAGCTCCAGGTGGGTGGTGCTGTGACTGCTCTCCTGTGACCCACCAGCTGCACGTTTCTCAACATTTCTAACACCGAAAACATGCGCCAGCCCGTTGCTCTGCAGTCAGGCGGGGAACCAGCTCGGAGGGTCCCAGGGGCTGGGCAACGCTCAGTTTTACCAGAGGGTGACGGGGAGGGAGGGGGCCAAGTTTGGGCTCACAGTGGAGCGCCCCGGAAAGTCGGATTCCCACCAGAGCCCACCGAGACCAAAGTCTGGTCTTCTGTAAGGATGGAGGCACAAAGCTTTGGGCCGTGCCGCAGCCGCCCGAAAGACGTTGGGGGAGCATCGCCGGTCCGCATCGGTGTGGCCGCCTCAGGGCCGCCCGCGACGGGCGGCGGTTGGTCCGCAGCCGTTGGTCCGCAGCCGTCGGTCCGCAACCGCCACCCGGGGCGATAAAAGCGGAGCGGGGGGGAAGGCGGGCAAGATGTCAGCTCAGCCCCTCAGCGGCCGCCCGGCAGCGGCGGGCTCCCACACCCGGCGGCCGCCCGCTCGGTCACATGGAGGCGCCATTTTCTCTGCCCTTGCTGTGCCCTTAAGGCCGCTGTGCCGCCGGCGGTGCCCGCGCCTCGCCCCGCACGGGGGGCTGCGGGCGGGTGCCGCGTCCCCGTCTTCCCCCGCAGAGCGCCCAGCCCGGCGGAGAAGCAGGGGTGGCTACGGCGGGAGAAGGGGCAGGGGGCGGCCGGCTACTCGGCTAAAAACAACCCTCTCCTAATAAAGCGATGGGGCCCGGGCCGCGGCGCTGCGCTGCCCGCGCCCTATAAATACACTCCGTGCGCGGCCCGCGGGCTTTGGCCGGCGCGGCTCTGCAGGCGGCGCGGTGCAGCCGAGCGGAGCGAGCGCAGCGGGGCCGCCACTGCCGCCGCCGCCGCCGCCAGGAGAACCGCGGCCCCCGCGCCCCGCCACCCCAGCAAGATGCCCCGGGTAGACGCAGACCTCAAACTGGACTTTAAAGATGTCCTGCTCAGACCTAAAAGAAGCAGCCTCAAAAGCAGATCAGAGGTGGGGGCATTCAAACCCAGCATGCTTGCCTAACTTCCTTAACCTTCCTTCCCTCCCTGCTTTATTTTTATTCCCCGGTCTAACGTAGCAATGCCCTCCCCGATCGAAACGCCCTTTCCGTGGCGGGGGGGGGGATGCCGCCCCTCCTGGGAGGAGGGGGGCCGGGGTTACGGAGCCCGCGGCGTGTTCCCCCCCCCGCCCCTTGGCGAGGCGAACCCCGGCCCCGGCGGAGCAGGAGGCGGCGGGCGCTGCAAGCCGGTGCCGCGCTGTCCTCCCCCGCTCCTCAGCAAAAAAATAAAAAAAAAAGGGGGGGGGGAGGAGGGTTGTTGGTTCCTAACAGGTGCCTCTGCGGATTTGCGCGGCGCTGAGCGGGGGGTGACCTCCGGTCGCCGTGGGGGCTGCCTGCCGTAGGGGCAGCGGTGGACCGGCAGCTCTGCCAGCCCCTCTCCGGGGCACGGGGGGGGGGGGGGTGCGGTTACGCGCCCCGCAGCTTGGGCCGGCGGAGGCATCTTGGCCCTCCGCCGCGGGGGTTGTGGGCAGCGCTGTTACCGAGTAACTGACATGCTCTATTTAAAAAATAGTAGTAATAACAAACAGCCAGCGAAGATGCTGGGGAGCGCTTCCCACGGCACAGGGTGCCCCGGGCTGGGTTCCCATCGGGTGGAAGCCCGGGGCGGTGGGGTGCGTTTCACCCTCACTTGTGTTAACCCCCGCGACCGGCGTCCTGCTGCTGCCTCCCCTGCGCCGGCAGAGCCCAGCCGTGCCCCCCCGCCCCGGCCAAGGCTGCGTCCCCGCTGCCCCAGGGCCACTGCTAGCCGGGATATTGCTGTAGTTGTTTCTCAGCAGGGATCAGGAAAGACCCCAGGAAATCCCATGAGGATTGCCTCTACAACAAAGATGGCTGCCTCAGGATTGAAGGTGCCTTCTCGTTTACCTCACGTAACCTCAAGGTTAACAAAGGATTTAGTTTGACTCATGAAGGAATTGCGTTGTGTTGGGGGATGGAAAGAAGATTAAGCTTTTCTCCAGGGGAAGCAGAGTTGTAAGAGAGACCGAGACAAATCGAGTGAGGTAGAAAGACAAGACTGGAAAGGGAAGCAAGGTGGCCATGTTTGTTACAGGCCTATGGCCAGGGATTTTGAGGGCAACAACTAAGCAAAACTTTTTTGCCATTATGAAGGTATAAAATTGGAGAGGCCCTCTGAGTAGAAAGGTAATCTCAGGCTAGTTGTTCTTAATTTACAAAGAATGGGGTCCCGGCTGAGTAACTCCTGATCATGTGCAATTACTGCTCACAAGGCCTGCAGGCCCTTTCCAGCCATTTGCTTGGGGACCTATGGTCCCTCTCTAAAATTCACTGTGCTGGCCTGGCAAACAGGTGGAGCTGTGCTCCACCGAGTCACATATGGCTCCTTCCAGTGCAGTGTTTTGTATATTTAGCCGTGTTCAGGCTGTGGAAAGAAGGGCTGCTGGGAAGGGAAAATGATAGGAGGAACACGAGCTGATATGGCAGGGTTGTAACGGGTGGCTATGATGAACTGTTAAAAACATTTCACATGAGAAAAAGTGCATGTCATGAGGGGGGTCAGTAAAAACCGATGAAGGTTAAGAAATTGGACACCATCACTGAGGCTGTAGCAACAGGAATAAACAGTGTCTGTGAGAGCCAGATCTGAAATGGACAGCCCCAGTCTGCTTCAAAACAAGAATATAAATAAATAGTTCTGGCAGAGGAACAGAGGCAGCATACTACAGTGCCTGTTACCCAGCAAGCTGCTGCCTTGAAGCGTATATCAGCAAGCGTGTGCTTCTCTGGTGTGAATACCTCATTTTGCGCAAGGATAGCTTTTTATGCAGTAACTAGGGTTAAGTCAGCTTCTTAGAGAGGCAGTTTGGGGTGCTTGCAGCTCTTCTTGTAGGTCTGCTATGTTGGTACTTGGTTTTGGTTCCTTGCACTGTGTTCATTTTCCATGATTGCTTTCTCTCTTTGAAAAGATACCAGAAAATTTGAAGCTTGAATTCAAGTGTCAAAATTCGTTAAAACAATGACTGGAGTGGGAGCAGCATTATCTGTCTGTGGGGTCTTGGTACTCACATAGCCTGCTATTCTTGCCTTTGCTGGACTTGTCTCTGCAGGCTGTCCGTTTTAAGTTCACCAGACAAGTGTCTTGTAGAAAGTCTAGTCATTAATTTAAATTTGTAAATTCAAATAAGTCCAGGGAGCTTTAACAGAACAGTCAATGTCCTAGTGGTTTCATATGTTGAAGGTCTAGGTAAGAGTTATAAAATACATTTCGTGATTCTCTTTCTAAAGAAACTTTTACTGTTGTTGAGTGATGGTGAGCAATCCTAGAGTCAGAAGTTATTTTCTCATAATGCATAGAACAATAAGCTATAAATTAGCTGTTAACCACTCAGGAAAGAGACAAAGAGATGGTCAGAAGTGCTACTAGAGGAACTAAGGAAAACCAGTTAGCTTTGTGATGCTCCTCAGTATGTTCGTCTTGGGTACACAGTTCTGGTGATCCCTTCACAAGAACAGCATAATATGCTAAAATACGTACAGAGAACGGCAGCCAGGATGATCAGCAGTATTGACTGGTTTCCTCATGAGGAAAAAAACTAAACATACTAGGACTATGCAGTATGGAGAAGAAGCAACTGTGGAGGATATGCTAGAAGTCTATGAAGTGAGTGGAATGGAAAAGGTGAAACTGAGAAGTGGCTGTTGATTGTCTTTCACAAAACAAGAAGTAGGAAGCACCGAATGTAATTATCAGGCAAGGGTCATAGTTTTTATGCAACGTATAATTCATCTTTGGAATTTTTTGCTATGGGATATTGGAGAGGCTAAAAGTATGAAGGATTAAAAAAATTACAAGGCAAGTTCTTTGCCCATGAGTGGCTATTTAGCACAATGGATTGGAGGAGACCTTTGTCTTTGAAGGTCTCGAAGCATCAGCTTCTTGGGACCCGGGAAGGTAGGCTAGGGAAAGAGTCTTTCAAAACTTGCCTTGTTCTCATGTTGCCTTCCCAGACATCTGGTACTGGCTGTTTGGAGAACTAGGGCACCACATAAACATCTCCAACCCAGTGTGCCATTTCTCCTGTTCTTATAGAACAAAAGCCTCATTAGGGGAAGCCCTGCAATTATCCCTCATAGATGCCTGCCGTTACAGTATTATCAGTTGTGTGGATAATTGCGTGAGATCCATCTGGCTGGCTGGTTAAACGAAGTCACATATGAGAAGTTACAGTAAGCGGAGGTGAGAATCACTGGAAAAGTAATGGCCGTGTGTTCCCTGCACAGCTTTGCATCTTGCCTCAGTCTTTTCTTAAACATGCTCTTCTTCTCTACTTCTTTCTTAAGTTCATTTGAAAGAGATGTTTTTTCTCTGCAAGGCAGTGGTTCTGGTACTATTGACTGTGTAGAACTGGTTGTGTGATACTATGTCTTTTTTTTTTGTCCCCTGGTTTGAGTTAATAAATTGCATTAAAAGGGAGTAAAATACATTAAATTTTCATACTTATTTCATATCTATCTTCTTCATGCTATTTTCTCATGTTAGCTGCAGCTGCAATTCCCATAAGAATGTTATGTCATCAGTGATGGGTGGAGAATTGGGCCTCTCTGACAGTAAATGGGAAGAAGGGTGAGTCTCCATTAAGATGTGTCTTAGCTTGTTCACCAAAGTGACCCTTCCCTTTTGAGCTTATACAAAATGAGAACCTGTTTCACAGTGTATCACTGAGGCACCAACTTCTATCTTATACAAATCAGTAGTAAAGCCCCCACCATACTAATCAATCAGAATGTAGCCTGAAATATGACAGTGCTCAAAATATGTTATAAATAAATAATCAAGGTCCTATATTTTTTATATTGCTTCCTTTCTGGTGATGGATTTCAGTTCATTTCAGGTCTCTGGATGTTCCTGGATTAAAGCTGAAGTAAGGAGTAATGAAAACTATGAAAGAGCCTTCATTTTCACTATTACTAAAGAGACTAACCTAATATCTTACACTTGTGCATTTCTTAGAGGTTTTCTTTTTCCCTTTTGCAAGATGCTAAGTAGACCAGTGGGAACTGATCTAAATTTGATATTACCTCTTGCAAATGTAAGGAACAAAATGCCTGATGTTACCAGGATCATTTGAGGATGCTGAAGAAGAAACAACTTTGAAGGTGAAGGCTGACGCAGTTGTAAGAAATTAACTTAGAAACTAGCAGCCTCATTCTTTAATAAGCCAGGGTATGATTGTTCGTGTTGTATGGAAAGAGTGCTGGTAACCATAGCCAAAAGTAAGAGCTTGCTTTATTATATTGTCATTTACAATAAAGACTGGGACAAAGCCCTCTATGCCCTGCAGACAGAGGGGAGTTCCAGTTCTGACTTCTGTGGAGTTAGGACTTCAATGTGTGTTTCTCAGGCAGCCAAAGAAACAGCTGAGGTTACTTCTGCATAAAATAATCCACAGTCCTCATTGTCCTTTCTTTCCTTTCCAACCCCTTCTTTCTTTTTTTTTTCTTATTTTGATTCTCTTTTTCTTCAGCAAGAACTCTCTTTATCACAGAAAACATTATTTTACTTTTATATTTTCTTACTTGGAAGGCAGAAGTTGTAACAAAATAAATAAATAAAGTGAGGTAATAGTGGAATGAAAGGAGGAAGAATAGGAAACCTGAGGAAAATTAAGAAGCAGTGTCCAAACCTGCTGTATCTGAAGTCAGTGGCAAAACTCTTTGTTAGATTGCAGTCAATTACTTAAAAGAATGTGTGCCTATTCATTGCAGGTCGACCTCACGCGCACCTTCACCTTCCGCAACTCCAAGCAGACATACACAGGAATTCCCATTATAGTGGCAAACATGGACACTGTGGGGACATTTGAAATGGCCGTGGTTATGGCAAAAGTAAGTCTTGATTCTCATTTCTGCAACAATTGGGAAGCCACTGGGTGACAGTGAGCAGCCTTTGTTAATTTTTAGCTATGTTTGTTGGAGAACAGGGGAGCATGAGTTAAAAAATCCAGAACAAGAACGTGTGCTTTCACTGCAAAGCAGCTGTGCTTTTACAGGAATACAGTTACCAGAGACAAGGCTCCAGGTATAAGATAGTTTCAGTGGAGATGCTTGCTGGGACATTTCCATCTTGGGTGTAGCTCAGCTTCAGGTGGAGCTTCTAGAGCTTAGTTTTTGAGGTCTATATTGTGCTCCCTTCCAGAAAAAATTAGTAGCTGACAACAGTTTTGAAAGTGTAGGTTACTGGATAAAGCTGCAGCAGTCAGGAGTCACTAATTAATTAGCCTCTGGCCTCCAGACTCACCCTAATTTCTTGCAGTGCTTAAGCACATTCAAAATATTGACCGTAACTTCATGAAACACATCAGAAACCTGATCCTGAAAGGCTGGCTAAGTATGCTAAGTTACCTTTGAGGAGCCATTTGGAGTTGCCTGGTCTGTTATTCGCTGTTACTGTTTCTTTCAAGCAGGATGAGCCTATACTTAAAATGGGAATTTCTGATATCTTGTTATGCTGCAGCTGAGGGAAAAATGACTAACTTGGACATTAATATCAGTTTTCTTATTTTTGCTAGCATGCAATGTTCACTGCAATTCACAAGCATTATTCTCTGGAAGAATGGAAACTGTTTGCTGCCAATCACCCAGAATGCCTTGAGGTACATTTTCATACTGTAAATTATTATGGTTTATTGCTTTGTTCTGAACTCACATACACTGGAGTCTCTTGGGAATACTGTTGTCAAGTGAGGTTTTGGGGAATGAAGATATTTGCTGTTCTTAAATGCATCAAGGGAAGTGGCTTGTCCTGGTTTAAAAAGAATAGCTGTGTGAGTCCATTATGAAAGTGCTTATATTAAGATGCAAAAAAGCAAAGTTTACATATGCCAGAATGGAAACAGAGAAGTATCCTGAACAGAGAAGAATGAAATACTTGGGAATAGGTCTAACTGCTGTGCTTCTGTTGCTGTTGGGAGCTGTGGTAGTGCTGGTGAGGGAGCAGCCCAAGACCACAAATGCAAATAGCCTTGAATAACTCAACCACAAGCTGGCCCTGCACACCCTTGTGCTAGGCAGAGTCTTTGCTACCAGGTGTGGAAGCAGGCCCGGAGCCTCCCAGCTGGAGGGGCCCAGGCGCTAGGCCCAAGCAGAGATGAGCATTGAAAACTGTCAGAGCATATGTGTCCTACATTTACCTCCTTGCACTAGAGCTCACGCTATGCTACTACTAGATGTGCTGCCCTACTTGTTCACAGGGTCCTAGCCTGAGCCATTACAGAGAAACACCATTTAATATATTTAAACATTGACCTAAGTTCCGACTTTTTCATATCCAGATTTCTTCTGCGTTCTTCTGGCCGGCCTCTACACCAGGAGAGGCAGTATAAGAGCGTGCCTGGCTGTCTCCCCTCCTCCTAGGAGTTCAGTGGAGTTTCGAAACTTATTCTGTATAGAAAAGAATACTACACAGCTGCATTTTATCTTTACCTGTGGCACATTTTAGAATTATATTATAAAGACTATTGATTACAAGATTGTCTGAAAGCCAGCCTATCACTTAAGTTCATCAGGGTTGCTTGTATGCCAGTATGGGGTAGAAAGGGGTCCCAGGAATATCCTGTGTCTGAACGCTTTGGTACTTAACTCATTTGTGGTTCATAATCACTGGAGCAGGATCTCCTAGTGATTAAATACTGACTTGCTCTGTGACCTTGGGTCTCTGCAGAGGTTTTGTAGGCCAACAGCTGTGGAAACTATTTTTTGATTGGAAAGAACTCATAGGAAAACAAAGGAGGAAGCAATCTGCTTGTTTTCAATGGTAGCTGACCCTACTTGAGCAAGGGGGTTGGACTACACAGTCTCCAGAGGTCCCTTCCAAACTCAACTATTCTGTGATTCTGTAGATCAAGAGAGTGTTTGGTGAACTTAAAGACCCAGATTCCACTCTCTGACACTGCCCCAAATTTTGCCACTCTGCCTTCCTGGAAATACACCAAGTTAGGGCTTCTTGTGTGTTTATTTTAATATGAGTACAGCTGAGCCTGCATCCATCTCAGGTGATTGTATCTGCCTATGAGAATCCACTTGTAAATGAAGAGCTGATAAAATGCTAATTTTGCTTTGTTTTAGAACCTTAAACAAAACAGAAGTAACACATTGATATTCCCAGGAAGGTATTTGTTTCATATTATGTAGCATGATTTTCACTAGTTTCTAGCACAAGTTCTCCCAAGACTATGCAGAAAAAGACATATGAAGTATGTGCTTATCCCAGTTTTTACAAACTACTGCTCCCTTTTGTTCTCCCTGTCTTTGTAGCATGTGGCAGCAAGCTCAGGTAGTGGAAAAGCTGATTTGGACAAGTTAACAAGTATTCTAGAGGCCATTCCACCTATCAGATACATCTGCCTGGATGTGGCAAATGGCTATTCAGAGCACTTTGTGGAGTTTGTGAAGTCTGTCCGTGCCCTGTTCCCACATCACACCATTATGGTAAGTGTGTAGAAAGGGTGGAAGGGGGGGGTGTGGGAATTCTGTCCAGGAACAGGGCCCAGAGTTTGGTTGGTAGGCATCAGAAGCTCTGTGGTAGCTCCATCAATTTCTGATTCCTCATTTAAAAAAAGGAAAGAAAGAATGAAAGAAAGAAAAGTCTGACTCAAACCTCTCATCTTCCAGACAAATATATGTAGACAGATACCCTTCTGAGAATACAGAGGGCAGCTCTATTCATCTACCCTTTCAATTCAGCAAGATGTTGACTCTGAGCCAAATGACGACTGTTTAATAACATGTTGGCATTGTCAGTCTTCCATTGCTGATAATTTCTGTGGGAATGTTCAATGTGTGCTCTGATACAGCAGTTTGATGTTGGCATGACAGGCTGGGTGGATCCAATTTTTTTCCTACTCACATCCTCCTTCCCACACCAGATGTGACCTCTAATCATAAAGTGTGTAGGTTTATGTTGGTGATTCCAAGCTGAGGTTTGCTGTGGGAATGTGGCCAATGGCTGTTTTCATCAATTAGATCACTATGAAGACAGCTGAATGTAGACTAATCCTTGCCTATGATAAGAATCATAGGGGTGTTGTGCAATCATGAACGGGGTCATCAGGGAGCAAAATAGTCAATGCTGGGGCTTTTCATGCGCCTTCTGTGAGGTTACTGTCCAATCTCAGAGCGCTAATGGCATGCTTCTTCCAGCACTTTTGCACTAAGAGTAGGGTGTTTGCATCAACACAGGCCTCCTTTCAGCAGAGCCCTACTGCTCCTGCTTGTTTCCCAGGGCCCTTGAAGAAATGGGTCTGAATTTGTTTCCATGAGAATAGCAGAAATTCTCAAACAAGCAGCAGATTCTTCACGAGGCTACCAGCCTTTCTTCAAGCCAGTGCAACAAAAAAATCATGTGTAGGCAACACTTCCTCACTTTTTCATGCCAGACACAAAGCTTCACACATGTGAAGTAAATGTGAAGTAAAAGTGGTCATAGACACACACTCTGACTTGGTTCAATAGGGAACTGCACGTTCAAGCAGCTCAGGGGAGACTACATTCCTTCCTTCCTCCCATGTCGGAGGAAGTCTGTGTTCTTGCCTTGGAACAATGGTGGCATTGGAAAATGGAGGTGGGCTGGAAGGCCTGTGGGGTTCTGGGTTACCTTAGGCTAATGAATAGGCATCCTTCAACAGCTTCCAGCAGATGTGGCAACCTTTTTGATATGACCATACTTCCCATGGCTTTGGGGAGAGCTTTTGGAAGTATGAAATCATAGATGTGGGCTTTTTGAGATTCCTGCTCCATGTTCACTGCAGTGAGGGAAGGAGCTGTTTCCTTGCTTTGGATCTGAAGTGTTGTTCCTAGTGATGTGATTACTCCAGTGTCTTTGGCTTGAAGAGTTGTGGGAGGGAGCTTAAACCACATAGTTAAAAAAAAAAAAAATCTTCCATATCAGGAGTGGAAAGAAAATTGTGTGTCATCCCCTCCTCCACCTCCTCACAGACTACTGATTTTGCTGACTGAGGAGGGAACTCAGCCAAGACGAATTGCCCAGAAGGCATAGGAGGTCAATGTCAAAGTCAGGTATCAAGCCCAGGTTTTAGTCCAAGGTCCTTAAGCCAGTCTCATCCACCTCCCACATCTGTTAAGCTGCACACTTAGTTTCTCTGCTTCTGTGACTAAGGTTATTGTTACTTCACATCTCATTGCCCTGAAAGCACCACCTGCTTGAGCACATATACAGCCCTGACCTGTTCAGTTGCCTTCTCTGATTGTAGCTCCTTTCTCTGAACATGGTTTAGTATGGCTCATGTTTGTAATCTCCTGCACAGGGGTAATTTCCATTCCGAAAAGCCTGCTAACAAACTTGGGGTGTTCAAAAACCTCCTGTTTTCCAAAGCCTCCAGAGCCTGTGCAGTCCCTGAAAGTCTCTGGTTCAACTAGGGACACACACCTCTACCCCACTTGCAAATGAGTTTACTTTACGCTCTGTGCCAAAATGGCCGTTTGAAGCTATTCCGGGCTGAAATGCAGGAGCTCGTATAGGTTCCTTTTTATGATACTCTGGAAGACATGTCCTGCTGCTACCTGTTCTGTCTGCTTTGATGTCTCTGTGCTATGCCTGCAGTATGCTCTCTGCTGTTGTGGCTTTCAAACAAAAGGGTTAGCAGTTAAATAGAAGGTATAAAAATAAAGAAGCTTTCTCATAGCTGAAAGTGATCTCCAGGACCTTGCAGGCTGTCTTGTTTGCTTTCCTCAGCATGACCATTCATTCCACAGTCAGCTGCAGTGCAGTACATAACAGTAACCCGACCCGGGGTGTCAGGGAACGTATGTTCCCAGGGGCCATGTAATGGGTTCAGCTCTGAGGCTGAAAGGTGATGTGCAGAGCAACTGTGCTTAATGTAGTACTCTCTGTGGCCGATCCAGTGCAGATGGAAGATGTCTCTTGTGTAACAAGGTTTCAAATGCATGGTTTTGCCTTTTTAAATACTTGCTTTTATAATCACATTGCTTTATTTTCTTCTGCCTGGCTCTGACCCAAGCTCTTTTCACTCCTGCCTTTCATATTAATTTACAAAGAAGATCAGTTTCTCCATGGAACACAAAGGATAGGGAAGACAAACAGGGGCACAAAGGTACAACATGACTTTCCTTAAATCACTTGTTAGATTGAGGACGGAGGAAGAAGCAGTATTCAAGTCTCCTGAATGTCTTACAAATGCAGCACTGCCCCCCAGGATCAAGAGTAATGGTCCAGTGGGGTGTTTGCTGTAGCACAGCATCATGTGCTTGGGTTGTGCCTGCTCACTGAAGTCTAAAGCAAAACCTCAGTTGACATTCATGATGGAGGGTCACAGGCTTTATATTACAGTAAGCGTAGTCCTTATTTATTAGTGTAATTGTAGATGTTAGCGTTCTTCCATTTCACGGGAAGTCTGTTTAGCAAGCTAAGATATCTTTGCCAGCAAGCTTTGCCAAGTTTTTATCCTGAATTTTCTTTTTCGCAGCGTTCTTTGTTCATTATACAGAAGAAACCCTAGGGAGGGGAGCAGGGAGTGTGGCAGTAAGGAAGATGCTGGGGCAGGAGCACACTTGCAGATTCAGTAGCACCCACAAGATATGGGCCAGAGCAGGATGCAAGCGGAATCGCAAAGCAGGAGCAGAGGGAAACAGCAGGGGCCAGAAACTGTTGCTCCCCTTGGAGTCAGTAGCAGAACTTCTCAGGGCCTTAATGGAGGCATAATTCAGTCAGAGAAAGCCATGCAGACTGCTCCCAGTTTATCTCTGGAAAAGCAGCAGAGTCAATCCAGTCACCCCCACCAGGGCTGGGGTCTCAGAGCAGGGGCCAGATGGGATCACAGGGTAGGAGACAGTGATGCTGCCGAGGCTATCTTGGGTCACTCACAATACTGAGTGCAAACGCCCACCTGGTACAGCTCAGCCTCGCAAAGGGCATCATCTCCATCTTACGGTAAAGCACCCCTCGCTTTGGTGGGTGGGAAGTGTCCTTTGGCAGTGTTCCTGATAGTGTGGAGGCACAGACTGTGCTTTCCTCTAGGATACAAGAAGAAAGTTTGAGAACTGTTGTCACAGACACTTCTCCCCAGCTTGATCCATTGCCATTTGCCAGCAGCTTTCAATCAGTGAGGCAGTGTTCTTGTCTTAGTCAGTGTGAGTCGGTATTTATAGCAGGCTTTTATGAGGCACAGTATCAAATGCCTGACTGAAATTCAGAGGCACTGCCCTACTGTGTTCGCTAATTTTGCTTCTCTGTCAGAGAAGCTGTAGCCTTTATAATCCTGTTAGGTGAAATCTTGATCCCATTAAAGTCAGTAGTCAAACTCCGTTTGACTTTTCTGAGGCCAGGATTTCCCTTAGGACTGACCCACACTTCAGTCATCCTAGATACTGCTGGAATGAGCCAGGGTGACGCTCACTTGAAACCTCACACTGAGTGATGGTACAGCTGAATGTCGCCCTGAGTGTGTAAGGCCAGGCCCACAGCCAGGGTAATTTGTTGTAGCCCCTAATAACTGGCCGCACTGAAAGCATGGTAGTTTACCTGACTTTCAGTTGTTACTGATGCTGTTATTTTACTGCCAGGGGTAGCAAAGTTAGATTAGCAGTAAGGTAATTACTGGGCTATATCTCTTTCAAGGAAGCCAGTTCTGTAGCAGATTAGAAATGCATTGATACATGGACTCATCATTAAGATGAGCATGGTTTTCACTAATACAGTACTTCCACCAATTACTATGTTCCCTGACTACTTGCCCAAATACACTACAAAACGTATTGTCTGTAGTGGCTTCTTTGTACAAGTTCCAATTGCTTTACTTGCTTTATAGTCTTAGTTAATTTTAAGGAGGTTTTATCTCTGTAGTCTCAGTCTTTCTATATTCATGTTTTCAGATTTTTTTTTAGTTGAAGTATTCTGGCTTTACCTTACAGGTGGGGCTTTAAAAAGCCCTTTTGTCTCTATTCAGCTGTCATACTGGCATCGATGGTAAAGCAAGAAGCATTGGTTTCAGTGGAAGTAGAGTTCAGCTGGATGTAAGACAACAGCTTTCCTTGCTCTTCAGCTGTGATACTAGAGTCTCTTCACATACAGATAGCTGTGCCTCTCTCGTAGTGGTGTTTTTTGTGCTCTCTGAGGTCTGCAAAAGGTATCTAAAAGAAGCAAGCCTGTCGTCGGCAGGTTGAAGTCTGCTATGTAGAGCTCCATGTCTTCCCTGAAAATTTGTTAAGGATCTGCAGATTCAGAAAGACAGAAACCACTGATGTGTGTACATGCATTCCAGGAAAAAAAGTATGCTGGGGACATAAGTGCTTTTCCCTGCTAGGATGAGCATTTTGAATCAACATATGCAGTTCCAGCATTTTCTAGCAGTAACTTAACATTAAACGTCTGGTTAGCATTTCTGAAGAGACAGTTTGACAACCCACTATGCTCGGCTAATAAGAAGACACTGCTGTTTAAGTTAAATACATATTTGATCCCAAATCTCATGGAGCCACTGACTTTCATACCCGTTCATTCCTGTTTATGAATCTGTTGCATGTACTCCAGTACTTCACCAAGTTGTAATGATGTGCTGCATGTCATACTGCACAGGTAGTCATCTGCCTTCCAGATGTGAACTGCTTCCTTAATGTTGTAAGCAGCATGCTCTCCATCACCACACCTTGGAGTGTACAACACTTAGTATAACAAATTACCACTGAGCAGAAAGGAAGCAGCACTTAGCTGGAAACACTGTACCTATTATATGTTCCTTATTTCCCGACTGTTCTATTTTATTTTATTTTTAATCAATATCATGCAGTTTTGAGCAAAGTTAAGTGGTCCTGTGTCATAGACCACAAATTGCTGCCTAACAGTATAATTGTTTTTATAAGTGCCTCAGGTGGTGGCTTGTCAGCTGTTTCAGGCTAATAAAAGGGGGAAGTAAAATTCATTTAAAAAAAATAATGGTGAAATAGGAGCCAAAAATCAGTAAGTGGAGAATAGGCCTTGCCCAACATTCCCTGGGTAGCTCCTGTTGACTTCTGCAGGAGTTCTGTTTCAATAAAAACTAAGAAAATATTAAGTAAGGATTTTCGGATTTGTCTCCTGCTCTGCCCCTATCAGTACTGCTACAAACACTTGCTAAGTCCTGGAATATCATTATGTAAGACGTTTTCTGAACATCTCCTGATCCTAAATTCAGATCTCCGCAAATGAATAGTCCATCTCAGTACAAGCGCAAAATGGATGATGTGGAAAACTGGACTCGTGTTTCATACAAGTTTGTTTTGTGCCGTTTTTCTAGTTAGGAACATGCTGTAGACAAGAGACAAGCCACAGAGCTGAAATCCAAACCATACTTGGTTTTCAAACATCTGATGGGTTGATGGAATGATGGGCCTGATGGGATTCATCCCAGAGTACTGAAGGAGCTAGTGGATGTTACAGCAGGACCCCTCTCAATCATCTACCAAAGGTCTTGGGAGACTGGGGAGGTCCCCGCTGACAAAAAGCTAGCCAACATTATTCCAATTTACAAGAAGGGCATGAGGGAGGACCCAGGAAACTACAGACCTGTTAGTCTAATCTCAGTAGCTGGAAAAATTATGGAGAAGATCACGCTGGGTGCTATTGAAAGACATTTAAAGAGCAATGCAATATTCAGGCATAGTCAACGTGTGCTCACAAAGGGCAAGTCCTGTTTAATTTAATATCCTTCTACGATAAGGTCACCTGCCTAGTGGAAAAAGGGAAGGCAGTGGATGTAGTTTTTCTGGATTTTAGTAAGGCTTTTGATACTGTCCCTCACAGCGCCTTCTGGACAAGTTGTCCAACTGTGGGATGAGCAGGTACACAGTGCGCTGGGTGAAGAACTGACTGAAGCGCAGGGTGCCAAGGGGTGCAGTGAATGGTGCTACATCTGGCTGGCAACCAGTTAGCAGTGGTGTTCCTCAGGGCTCAATTCTAGGGCCAGTTTGGTTCAATATTTTTATCAATGATCTGGAGGCAGGAGTTGAATGCACCATTAGCAGGTTTGCTGATGATATGAAACTGGGAGGTGCTGTTGACTCTCGAGGGACAAGAGGCCTTGCAGAGGGATCTAGATAGATTGGAGCATTGGACAATCATCAATGGCATGAAATTGAACAAGAAGAAATGCAAGATTCTGCACCTAGCATCGAGTAATGCGGGGCGCAAGTATAAATTGGGAGAGGAGTGGCTGGAGAGCAGCCTTGCGGAAAGGGATCTGGGGGTGCTGGTTGACAGCAGGGTCAACATGAGCCAGCAGTGTGCCCTGGCAGCCAAGAGGGCAAACTGCACCCTGGGGTGCATCAAATACAGCATAACCAGCTGGTCAAAAAGGGGTGATGATCCCGCTGTATTTAGTGTTGGTGTGGCCTCACCTTGAGTACTGTGTGCAGTTCTGGGCCCCACAATTTACGAAGGATGTGAAGGTCCTTGAACGTGTCCAGAGGAGGGCAGCAAAGCTGATGAAGGGGCTGGAAGGCAAATGCATTCTTGTGCGTCAGGCAAGATATTTCCATAGGAAAGGCAGGCATTGTGCAAAGCGCTGGTGAGAATTCACCTGTACCACTATGGACAGTTCTCATTCCTCAGGTTCAAGAAAGAGAAATTCTGTCTGGGATGAAGGCAGACAAAGACTAAGCAGTTGATTAGGGGCATGGAGGGCCTACAGAAGAAGACTACTTGAAGGAGCAAAACAAAGGCTGAGAGGGCTGCCATCACTTTCAAGAAGGTATCGAGGATGAGGGCCAAAGGAGGAAAAGAGTTATGAAAGTGCAAGGAAAAATATGGTAAAGAACACAAAACAATTCAGGACTTCTTTCCGAGAAGAAGACCTCACCATAAACAGCATGCTGTCTGCATCTCTGCAAAGTTCATGCAGAGGGAACCAAACCCCTTTCTTTCACCTCTGGCTTCACCACAACCAAATGAATGTATATGGTATAAATACCCTTATTTACATAATCTAAATGTACATACCAATTTTGGCACCAAAGTACAAAATGGCAAGAATAATACCTTTCTTACTCTTTCAGTATTCAAAATATTAAATCCTAAAGGAAAAAGAGATTTGCCAGGGTTTTAGATAAGATCTGAGCATCTTCCCACAAAGTGAGGTAGGCAAATGGGATGGAGGGCTATGGGCTCTTCAGGAGGGATAGGCAGAGCAGGAGAGGTGGAGGAGTTGCACTGCACGTAAGGGAGAGGTTGTACTGTGTAGCCCTTATGTTTAGGGTTGAGAGCTGCTGAATGAGGATTAGCGGGATGGAAGACAAAGCAGGTATCCTGATGGGATCCTAAGGATTGGGGTTTACTGCACCAATCACGAAATTCATTTCACTTGATAATGTACCTGTATGATTTGTTTGATCTCTGTGGCATGCACAATGAACAATATGGTGAACTATATTCTTCCTGACTCTATATAGTTCAACTCATAAAAGCTCTAGATAAAACTCTACATTATCATCATTAGTCTTTACTGCAGTAGTCTTGAAATCTCCCATATATGTGATATTGTTCCTTCTGTCTAGGCAGGCAATGTGGTGACAGGAGAGATGGTAGAAGAACTTATTCTTTCCGGAGCAGATATTATTAAAGTGGGTATCGGACCAGGTAAGTCAAATCCAGTCAAATAAGGGTGACTTATGGTAACGTGGGGGGAAGTTGTCCAGATGGAACCAGTGTAGAATGCTGTTTGCTTGCCCATTAGGATGCCTAGACCCACTCAGGTCAGTAAAGTAACAGTGCCCTTGCACATAGTATATTTAAGAAATACAGGGGCAGGGTGCTAGTGTTTTGTGCTGCAAAGTGTTACGTATTCTGTCTTCTGGCAGTGAAGATGACTATTATTGGAAGCACTGAGTTGCCCGAGTTACTGACATTATCAGTGATAATGTCCGTTGTGTTTAGGAACACTTTTTCTAGCCTGTTGAAAAGAGGCTGAGTCATCCCAGCTCAAAGGATACTGTGTTCAGGTATCCACTTCCGTCGAGGGAAGATAGGTCTCTAAATAGCTTTATGATTTGTGTACTGAGGTTGCCTATCTTGTCAATATCTTCAAAGATGAAATGGCATTAATTAAGTGTGACGTATGGATAACATTGCCTCTACCTGTTGCTACTGCCTGGGAGCTATAATACTTACATTAATGCACTTATATGTTACCTATCACTGCAACATTTCCATGGATAAATGGGAGGACCCTAAACTTCTCACAGTGTTTTTCCTACCTTCCCTTCCCTAATATTGTTGTCTGGCATATACTGCCATATTGTCTTCCCTTTTTTCTTTCCCTCCCTTGTGCATTTGTTCATTTGCTCCTTCCTCTTGCTATTTTCTTCATAGACTGCAGCTGGGGTCACCATGCGTGGGCTAGATTTTAAACTGGCTAGCCCCAAGTGCCACGGACAGTATAGCTGTGATCAGCCAGTGCAGTGCAGGCAGATTGTTACTCCACAGTGCCAAATAGTTGTTGTTCATGAATGGATAATTTGAGCAGAGCAAGTGATGTAATAAGGGTTGCAGTTGTGCCCCGGAAGACAGCAAAAACCAATAAATACTGCAAAAGACATGAAGAATAAACAACAGAGATGTTGTGGTGCAATTGTCACAGGCAAGTTCAGATATAAAAGAAGAAATATTATAGTTTGTAGCCTCAAAGTGGAAACAGTTAGGAGTAAATGCTGTGTAGCCTTCCCTGGAGATCTTCCTGAACAGATCTGTACAAGTTGACCACCCAAGCCCACAAATAACGATGTTCCTCACAGAAGATCAGATCTTGAGGCTCTTTTCCAGATAATAGTCCATCCTGTGGAAAATGGCAGTGATTTATTATAAAGCATTACATATATAAGTACATACCCTGCGGAGATTATTTTAAAACTAATTTTCTTCCTACTTTGCAGAAATACTTCTCAGTGTTTTCACCTTGTCAGTTCTTTGAAAGATGTTTGGAAACTTTTACTTTACTGGTAGCTTGAGTATATCTGGATATCAGCTGGGTGAAGGGATCCAGATTTCACTGCATTTGGTTTAGAATCTGTTTTGTTATTTGTTAATCTGTTTGTTATTTGTTAATCTGAAATTCTTGTTATCATGCAGACCTTTATGGTCTGTATCCTAAATTATAAGACCTGGACTGGCAAAAAGCAGTCCTCATTTTGACTCTTAATTTGAGGAGAAAAATAGAGAAGGTATTGCAAAAGATCTATAGCCATGTTACCATGTTGAACTATAACTGAAGTGGGTTTTTTATATATATGTATATCCCCTTTTTTTTTAAAAAAAAAAAAAATATATATATACACACACATGCACCATGCATGTGTATAAATAGTATAGTTTAATAATCAGATATAATTAGTATATTTCCTGTAATATTACACTATACAGCTTTCTGATGATTACTTATCTCACTTTTTAAATGCTGTGTGCTGATTTTCTTATATTCCCAACTTTTGTGATCAACCAAATACTCCCGCTTTAAGTATTAGGCAAAAGATGGGTTTATCTCCTTTGTGGAAAATCTCCACAAAAAAGTAAAATAAAAGCAAAGATTCTCCCTGAGAATTATTTTTTAAAACATATGTAGAAAAGAGATAGAAATATTTATTGGAAGAAATATTCAGGTATTAAATGATGCTGCTGAGTTTCACGGGTTGTGGCTCTGGTCCTTTTGTCCCCCTTCCTTTCACGCACCTCAGTCAGATTTGCTTTCTCGTGATGCAGTAATTCGCTCACCGGGAAGCATTACTGATGAGACCTAAACTGGGAATTGTGGCCCTGGAGAAGAAAGGTGGGGTATTAGTCACCTCAGTTACAGCTCCCATGAAGTGGTGTGATAGCATTTTAAAACTCAAGTTCCTATGTGTTCTTTTTATCCATGAGAAGCCAACACTGGCAACAGAGACTTCTTGAGGGAAAAAATAATACAGATAGAAACACATTTTTTCCACAAGAAAAAGAAATCAAGCCGTATCTTTTCTGTCGGCCTAATGGGCTATGTTTTTTTCTTCTCATTCTCTTGTCTAGGTTCTGTGTGTACCACTCGGATTAAGACGGGGGTGGGCTATCCACAGCTAAGTGCTGTTATTGAGTGTGCAGACTCAGCACATGGCTTGAAAGGACATATCATCTCTGTAAGTAAATATCATCTCCTCTCAGATTCCCACTGTGCAAATCATTGTGGAATCGGAGAATCCAACAGTCCAGTACCCTGCATGTTAAAGGCTATCCTTCTGTCATCTCCAGTTAACCTGTATACTAGCTCCTAGGGTAGTCAGTGGAGATTTAAATGTAAAGAAACCAACTCCCTCTAATGTTTAAAAAGACTTGGGCACCTCACTCCTGTTTGTGCCTTTGGAAAGCTGCTTCTTGCTCCCTGAATGGAGTAAGCTGTTATGTGAACAGAACAGGAAGCTTGATAGTGTTTTCACATTGAAGCAAACAGTAATTCCTACAAAAGATTTCTGAAAAATGAGTGAAATGCAAACATGGCTTTCCCCAGAGAGCGGGACTGAGGGACAGACAGGCAGTAGAGGGGAGTACAAGGTAAAACAGTATGAGCCCATCTGTGCCCTAGTAGCTGGATTGATGCAGATAGCATCCTCACAGAGCTCTCTGTTCAGGGGCAGGAGTGTTCCAGAGGTGGCTCTGTTGAGCACAGCTGGCACGTGAGCCGCTTACGTTCTCACAAAGCTCTAGGGAAATAGTGAGCCTGTGGAGAAAAAAGAGTATGTATCTGTATGGCCTCCTAATGGCAGCTTCCACTACCAGCAAGACCAGATTCACCTCACATAGAAAAAGCAAATCTGTAAGCATGGCCCCAGACTGAGCTAGACTGCAGCCTACAGCACCCAAAGGTCCTGTGTGCTTAGGCACGCCCAGCCAGCCAGCGTGCCCCTGGCTGTGTCAGCCTTGCAGTCTCTGCAGGCTGGCTGTAAGGCAGCTGGTAGTCAGGAAGGCACAGGGGCTGACCAGCGTGCTGTGCTCACCGGTACCCTCACAGCTAACAGTGTCCCTCTGCAGCCCTAGAAGAGACCACACACTGAATTTTAGATCTACTGCCAAGTGAAATAATTGGAAGGCCCTGATTTGTTCGACCCAGTTGTGACTAGTATCCATGTGAGGAAGAGGGTACGTTGTGTTGTTGAGGAAGGAGGGGAGAGGAGAACAAACTGACTGTGGATGGGCAAAGGGTTTGACTGTATTTCTTGAAGCTGTGGGTATAATGGAGCAGGAAAACAAGTATGTGTTACAGTCGGATCTCTCTTGCTCTTTATTGTTAATGCATATGCATTCTCTCCTCTCCATGGCTCCCCTATATGAATTTTGCAGAAAAAAAGAAAAGCAGTCTGTGATTTTATGACTTGGGCAATATTACAAATGTTTATGTCTATAGCAGACAGCAGAACATGTGTGCAATAGAGCATGAAAGACTGACTCATTACTATGAAGGCTGGATAACTATAGGTGTCATCCTAACGGTAGTGCTCAGAGACCCATCCTAGTTTTGCAAAAATCATTTGCTGCTAGCAACCCTCAGAACGTTATTATCCCGATTTTACAAGAAAACAGGGAGTGTGTATTTAGACTGTTGAAAAATGAGATGGTTCTGTACTATGCCTCCTCTCCTTTCCTGCTTTGGGGGTGGATCAGTTTGTGACCTGCTTAGGTCATGTTGGCTTCAGTGAGCCTTCACCGGTCAACCCCCCAGCCATTACAGGGGGAGTATAGGAGGGTGATTTGATACCTGTCTGCTACAACATCTGGGCCAAGAGAATTACCTTCAGCTGTAACAACGGGGGTCTCTAACACCACTGCAACTCAACCCTGTCACCCACGCTAAGGAGACTAAAGCAAGGGTGAGGATATTATACCTGAATTCTGCAGCATTCAGATAGGCATTGGTGTGTATATTGGGGAAAGAAAAGGCTGGACTGCATGGTCATTGCCAGAGCTCTTCCAAGAGTATCACAAAAGGGAGGTATCCTCCTGAGGGAAAACCACCATATGGGAGCAAGCCTAAAAGTATATAATTGGGTCTAGTGGCAACAAGCATACATGGCATCCCTCAAAATGTCTCAATACTGTCATTACGTAGATTCAGGAAGGGGCACACCCTGCCTGAGCCAAAGGGGACCTCTACAGGCAGAGTATTACCACAGCTATCTATGTCAATTTGGCGGGAGAAAATATATCCAGCAGTTTTTTGATATATTGATATGGAAGTAGCAGGAAGGATGTGGAAAGATTGAAAGCCTACCAGCTATCTTCATGTAGATTATAGCTGATGGTGTGATATGGGTTAGTCCCTTGGGGCACTTCCTTGCATCCACTTCTGTCTTGTCCAGTACCTTCATCGAATTGCTCCTCTTTCTTCTTATGTTGGCTCAATTTATGTATGAAGGGAAAGAAGTCCCACTCACAGAATGAGAAAGTGACTGTGCTGAGCACAGTACAGGCACTGCAAGGAACACAGCACACTTGAAGCCCATTCTGCAGTAGCTGTGCTAGGATGGCAGCACAAACTGGGATTTTAAATGTTTGTATTACTGAAGAGATCAGGTATTATTTTTGGAGCTGCTACATTGACAAAGAAGGTGACAATTTTTAGGCAAACATGATAGTTGAAGT
Source organism: Nipponia nippon (assembly GCF_047370975.1). Classification (NCBI taxonomy): domain Eukaryota; kingdom Metazoa; phylum Chordata; class Aves; order Pelecaniformes; family Threskiornithidae; genus Nipponia; species Nipponia nippon. The sequence continues at coordinate 98,044,419 of NW_028262290.1, read as the reverse complement.
GAACGCCTGGTGTCTCTCTAGAGTCACTTACGCAGAGGAGGGGGACGTGAAATTGCACCAGTTACTTTCCTCATGCTAAATTATCCTTAAGACTCAAAGCTCACCTCAGAAATTAATCTTTCATGACTCACTGAAAGAAGAGAGGAAACCCTGTCTAAGATACAGACACTGTTTCTGTCCCGTGCTATTTGTCTGGGAGCCAATAGTCTCAATTTTCATTCTCGCTAATCCATTGGCCTTGAGAAAGTCCAGCAGTGAGTTACAGTGGAGAGGCCATTTAGCAGGAGGGCGCCTTCAGAAACGCCCTACTTGAGATAAAGTTTCTGTTTCTTGTAGGTCAAAGAGCTACTCTGCTGGATAGAGAGGCAGTCAAGTATTCTAGTAAGCCAGCAATGTGGGGAATGGAAAGCAGCCTTGCATGTGTCCTTGCTCATTTGGCTATCGTTTGCTAGAGAACCCTGTTTTTCCCCTTCACCCTGCCTGGGTGATGGGCCACCAGCATTTGGTGAAAAGGATGCCTAAGGGGTTCTTCACCCAGCTACTGCCATACCATCTCTTCCTCCACACAGAACACTTTCCACACAGAAGTATGCCCAGCATATGTAGTTCAGAATAAAGCACCATATGTATTGTTTCTACTGCTGTATATGCCACGTACTTTATATATCTTCTGCATAATAAATAGCTATCTGTTTGCTGATACTGTAGGAAGGACTGGTTATAGAGTTTATTATAAAGGTTGCTTGAAACATAAATCATAGTTATAAACTTACTAAAAGTTGCATATAATATTAAATATTCAACCAGTTCATACTGGTTTTCCATACTGTATTTCTTTTCCTCAGGCTAAATTTTGTGTTGTAAAATGGTTTATCTGTTCAGAGAACAAGACTGAGGAAAATAACATTATTTTAGCCACGTTAAAATAGTTCTGTTGACTGGCAAGCTGTTTTCCCCTCTCCTTCAGCTTAGCACTCAGTTGTCTCAGAATTCTTCTCTCTACGGGCCTCATGGCCACCCTTTCCAGTGGGCTGACTTCAGAATAATGCCAGTTCTCCTGAATTCACAGGGCAGTTTGTACAGATACATTTCCCCAGGGCTCTGAGGTAGAGGCTGAGCCTGCAAGAAGCTCCATGACTGAAGCCCAGCAGTTCTACAAGTCATTTCGAGTCCAGAGCCAGGCCCCTGTTGGGACGAGCTGAACTGCAAGGGGAAACTTCCCAGACAGTGCAGCAGAAGCAGTCTTATTTTCTAAACAGAGCACTTGATTTTTCACATGGAATGAAGTGATTTAATGCATATATCTTTATTATATAGCATCTTCTGGCATAACTGCTTAGTATGGCCCCTTTTTGTTTCCCTTTCTGTGAATCATTAAATTTACCTGCTTATGTGGAGTAAGCGGAGACATCTACAGATAAAGAAGTGCTGTGAATCATCATCATCGTTTCCTTTTATCTTAAATGGTAACTCATGAGTTTTTGGGAAAGTCTCTTAGTCTGCTCAGCATTTTGTAATTTGGTGACATTCAAAGTGATATTTTTTGAAGCCGATGATTAATGATTACATACTAAGGCCCCCATCCCCATGGTACTTCCAAAAGCATAAAGCCGCCATCGCTGCCACTACTGAGTTAATTATAAAAGTCAGACACTGAGCCACCCAACAAGAACAGACTGAAACCCATCTACCAGAGAGCATTCATAGCCAGCCTGTCTCAGTCAGACAGAGTCAGGCAAATTCCTGACACTACTCTTTGAAGATTATTAGACCCCTCTTTCTACCTCGCCTCTTCCTCCCCTGACACATGCACACACACTCACACCCTCCTCCAGGCTCTGACAGACTTGTCAGAGGGAAAGAATTGCACAAGCAGAGCCCTTAACAGGAGAGATTCAGCTGTCAGCCCAGCACTCCTTTCTGGAGCTGACAGCAAGAGTGTCTAGCTCAACAAAAGGCATAATGTGCTAGAGGTTATCAGCAAATGGAGTAAAAGCCTTTAAAGTTCTACCAGGCGCTGTTTGCAGTGGGATGCCCTTTGAAAAGCCACTCACTTTTGGATCCACCTGCTCAGTTTGTGTCTGAATCCTTTTCTGTGCACAGAGAGGTTCTAACACTCAGCCCCACTGCCAGCTACCCGCGAAAGCCAGCTCTAAAATGGCTGATCGTGGGGGTGTCTGGCTGTGCTCAGCCGCAGGTCATACACAGGCATGCATTTCTGCCAACAGGGAGGGGAAACAAAATGAAGTAACCATACAGCCTGGGGAGTAGCTTCAAAAGCAGGAAAGCTGTTGGCAGTCTGCAACGGACCCTAATCATCAAAGGAATGGGGAGCCCTCTTGGTAGAGTGACTGTGTAGAGTAAAAGGATCTTTCATCTGATGCTCAGACCTTTACAAAACCTAACGAACCATGGCACATGATGAGCTCTGCTACGTGCCATTCCTTTTTTACAGCCCTATCACACATACATAACTTCCCTCCCCTCAGCCGAAACCCCCTCATCAGCCACTTCTTTGCTCTGCACTGAAACTGAAACACATAGGTCTAAAATGCTAAAGATGTCAAAGTGCTGTTGTTTCTTTATCAAACCAATAGCAAACAGTGAGGAGTATGATGAGAGATTCATTTTTACTTACCAAAGATTAGATTACCTGATTTGCTTACAGATTATCAGATCAAAATCCAACATAGCTGATGGTGTATTTCCTCACCCCTCCCACTGTGACCTTTTAATGTATTGTAAACTGCTGAGAAAGTTATTTTAAATGTCTTTGGTGGTTTAAGGTAGGGGTTTGTGGTACCTCTGCATCACACAGCCTTTCATTAAAATGGCAGGGAATGATTCAGATCATCAGAGGAGGCTCTGTTTTCCAGTTTCTGGGATTTAGGAAATTGCATTGCTGCTGTTACCAGTGGTACTATCAGTAGACTATGTGGTAGAGTAAATGAGCCTAAAGAAGGAAAGCAATAGAAAGGATAATAGGGATTCCCTAAAAACTCCACCAAGATGATGTATACCAATGGTGCACAGTCAGCTCTTGACACGCTGTCGCTGAGCAGGGGCCATTCTGCTGCAGGTCGCAGAGTGCCAGTGCTCACTGGGTCCCTGAGTGAGCTCACTGCCACTCACTGTCGTCTTTTCTTTGTGCAGGACGGAGGATGCAGCTGCCCAGGAGATGTCGCCAAAGCATTTGGTAAGGACAGTGTGCAGTGCCACCCCTTACACCCTGCGTATCTCCAGCACCATCGGCAGTGATGCGGGAGTCAGTTTGACCCTGAATGTGTAATCAGCGATAGGTTACATTCGTCCCTGTGGGTGACTCCGGTGAAATTAATACGCCAGACATGAATTTGCTCTTTGGACCAGACAGTCCAAATTCTGCAGCGCAGCACATACAGTGGTCGAAGTCCTATTTAGAAACTATCTGCCAGACGTGCATGGGATACAGCCACTGGGACAGTAATACAAAGAAAACCGATAAGGGTTTCTTCTGAGTAGTGTTCAAAGATGCCTGTAACGCTGCCAGATCTGGCTGACCTGGGCCTTGAATGGACGAAGAGATGGTGGAATGTGTGTTGGACAGGAGAACAAAACAAAAAGGCAGGCCAGATCCCTGGAGATGTTCTTGGGATCAGCTGTCCACTTGAGGAGATGAGATTTTATTTGTACTGTATCCCCTAGAGCTGAGCAGATGTCTCAAACATCTAAGTTAATAATTAACAGAGTTTGCTCTCATGCCAATAGCTTCAGTGAATTGCACCAGCTCTTGCTGATTATAGAATAGAGTATTTAATCTGTGAGTATTTTCTGTTGGGCATGACAGTTACATCAGTGAGGGGTGTGTGTCAAGGTCAGGATTGTCACTTAGCCATAACCTTGTTGCAGCAGTGTTTGTGAACCAGGTGCTAAATTCATCCTGGGCTGACAGGACATTTAAAGACACTCCCCCACTCCCCAAAATGCCAGACCCTTTGGAGATGTCACAGTAGGGTAATACCCAGAATACAGTGGGACAGCACAGTCTCTCATGGGGATTTCAGGGTGGTACAATACAGAGATGGCACATTATGATGCAGCATGTCTGCTTGGCAGGAAGCTTTGCAAGTATGGAAAGCAGGGCAGGCCTAAACTCAGATTACAGACCTGCCAAGAAAAACTCTGGGCCTCCTGGAAAGGTTGAAACCAAAATCTGTCTTCTGAGTTTGCAGACAGCTCCTGTTTTTAGACAGGTCAGATGACAAGGAAGACTTAACTAGAGAATGTTAAGCACAGCCGTGGAGTGATTGCTACCAGCAAGGAATCTGCTCAGTCACAGGATTTCACATCACCCTTGTGTTACCCAGTGGGTGATGTGATGTAGGGAATAGGTACTTCCAGTTGGGCGAGTCTGACGTAGCTGAACAGTGGCATCCACCTTCTTTGACAACAAGATTGTATTAAAAAAACCACCCAACCTCTCCTCAGCCCAGCCCACTCTGACATCATGCCACCTGCAGTGAGGCCTTTGTTCTGCCTGACTTTCTCTGGCTCTGCAGCTTGACCGGTTCTTGCTGGCGTTGTTGTCCGTTGGGAGCTTGTGAACAGAGATTGTGGCCTCACTGCACTCCCAGCTGCCTGCACAGAAACCTGGCCTGTGGAAAAGGTCTTTCTTCAACAAGAGCATTTCCAGAAGTTAGAACAATAGGAAGCAACTTCAAAGTATTTAAAATGTTTTCCTTTGTGATGTTTATAGCAAGTCTGAAGGGTCCTTGTAGTCTCTTTGGGCTAACTGAACAGAAACTTGCTTGAAACCTGTGAAAGGGCAGATTCTGGCCTTGCTGGTTGTCAGGAGGTGCTGGGATTCATAGAGTCATAGAATCATAGAACAGAATCATAGAATCGCTTAGGCTGGAAAAGACCTTTAAGATGACATCAAGGCCAACCGTTAACCTAGCACTGCCAAGTCCACCACTAAACCATGTCCTTAAGCATTACATCTACCAGTCTTTTAAATACCTCCAGGGATGGGGACTCAACCACTTCCCTGGGCAGCCTGTTCCAGTGCTTGACTGCCCTTTCAGGGAAGATTCACAGTGTTTGAAGGCTACCACGGGTTGTCCCTGGGACAGATGAGCATCAGAAAGCTAAGATTATACAGGCAGTAGTTCTACTCTGACTGTAGGCCAGACAGATCAGTCTGACCTGTGTGTCACAGGTACAGGGCTGAAACTGATAGAGCTTACCCTGAGGCAATAAACTTACCATATCTGGTTATGTATAATTGAGGTAGACACACTGTGGACATCTGATTAGCTGGACCTAGGTGTGCATTTTCCAAAGGTGGGTGGCAAACTAAGCTTCTAGATAACGTTATTACTATCACTGTTTATTAAATGCTATTGAGGTGATGATTGGCTATGTGAGCCACGTAGAAGATAGCCTCCACGCACAGCATTTACAAGCCAAAGCCTTGATACTGATACTGAATTGTCTAGCACAGACCTCTGTGCTTGCTGAGAGCCTCTGGGCGGGGGTGGGGGTGTTACATAAATACATTGGGTAGCAGAGACCAGGTGATAAAACACACATGTACAATTTCACCTGGGGACGGAGGCCCGGACAAAGCATGGACAAGTGACCCAAAGAGGACTTTTGGTTAAAGTGATTATACTACCTCTTTTTGGTAGATCATTGTAAAGTCTTCATGAAAGGGATTTTGAGGTGTTCATTATAAAGCAGTGACAAAGCAGCCATTTGAATCATAAAAAGCGTGAGGGAGTCCCGGATGTGAAGACTAGATTGACAAATGCCTAAAGATGTGACTGGAGGAGGCAATTTCATGGGAACAGGAGGAATAGAGCGGATTGAGTGCAAGTGAAGAATTGTGAAGAACCATGAAGAAGACGCTGAGAAGCTTTAGAAGTGGAAGGTGACACCATTGACTGGTGTCAGGAGTCAGAGGCAAATTGGGCATTTTGTCAGAGGGGAAACAAGGTAGAAGCCTATTTGAAAAGGCAAGGAACAGAGAAGCACTGAAGGTGGGGGACAAAAATGCCAGGAGTGACAGATACTTTGGGAGAGACTGCTGGAATTCTGGAGCTGCTGGATGGGAATCTGGCATGGATTTGGTAAACTGAAGATGTTACTGCCATCTGGCTATTGCAATGGAAAAGATGTACGTTGATTGGGAAGAAAAGAGGTGTTTTGATGCAGGAGTGAGAGAGAGCATGAAAGAACTTTGTGTTGGGCTCTCAGATGGTTTGCATAACTGCAGCCTTGGAAAGGCTGATAACATGAACACATTTCTCAGAATGCCCCAGGGAGGTACTACTGTCTCCTTTTTTAAAGATGAGAAGTCAAAGCACAGAAATACTAAGTTCAGTTGCCTGAGGTCACATATATTTTTGTGACACAGCCAGGAACAGAATGTGCGTTTTGAATCCTACGCCAGCATCTTTAACACAATACTGCTGTTCCTTACAGCAGTGGTGAGAAGAGATACAGGAGCAGGGAAGGAAAAGGAAGGAAAAGTCATGTGGAAAAGTCAACTGGGGACATATACTGGTTCCAAAATATACCTGACAGATCATACTGGCTTTTTTTTTTTCCTGTTTTCAATAGCTGTGTGTGTATACCTACTATTGCAAAGGCTCGCTGGCTCAGCTGGAGCCCAGGTGAATGTTGATTCCAGGGCCAGCTGTGGTCCAGGCAAACTTACGCTGCATCTGCCTGGAGGGCTGCCCAGGCTACAAATCCAGGCTGACTCCAGCTGAATTTCTGCAGAGCCAATCTGGTTATCAGTAACTTGTATTATCAGGCATACAAAAGACATCTGAGGGACTCCATCCAGATCCAGCAGAACTGTGTGAGTGCTGCAAGATTGGGCTGGTGGCAGCACACATACTCTGTGACGGCTTGAAAGAGAAGGCACTGTGAAATGTGCATGAGCAAAATCAGCCCAGATATAGTGTAGGCCTTAAGGGGGAAGTCAGTGCATTGAAGTGGCATTGTGAAGAAACAGGACAAGTCTACCAAACTCTGGGCAAGCTACTGGGATGCTCGTATGCAACGTACCCCATCACATTCTGTATTACCTAGGGAGTTGTTGCCAGGTGTTCCCAGTCCTCCACAACCTAAAATAATGGCACACTGTCTATCTGTACTTGGAAATGGAAGACTGCAGCTGGGTGTTGCAAACATCACCAATGCTTCTCGTCATACAAAAACCCATGCGTAAGTAAAAAAAGACCATGCTAAAAACTACAGCCTCCTGGTTGGATGTTAACTGGTGGAAAAGTAGTGGACCAGACTTGAAACTTTCAGACATCTTTGCAACACTGAAGCGGGGTGGAAAGTTCTGGAGAGCATTGAAAAAATATATTCAGTATGGACTTGTCATTCCTGGAGCTGCAGGGTAGTAAGCACGTGTCATTCCAGTGTTCAGACGTGCTGTGTCTGCTGTAACATAGCTCCTCTCTTTTGGAAGCGCTTGATGAATTACATTGGAGTTTGCAAAAGTTACTCAAGTTGGATGAGTTTCAATCCTGTAATTGAAAGGTATTTGCTTCCCTCCCAAAATACGCAGTCAAAAGAAAAATAATAAATAGATACTTAAGCGCACAAGAACCAAAATTCTGTGATTCTGAAGTGTAGATTTCATGTGACTGTTTTGCATTAATGATTCGGAGGCTGTCAGACGCACAACCAGAGACAGGACTAGAATGGGGATCAGGGGATAGTATTGACCAGGCAGAGTTGAGAGTGTCCTTTGGCAGGCCTTTGACTTGTTTAAATTCCCTCTTTGAAACCTTGACCCCAAATCCATCCCTCCTTCCTCGTGTTGTTTTCTTCCACCCATAAAGAAGACATCAACTAGATCTCCCAGCGTACTTATTTTTTGCAAAGGTGGAGCAAGATTGTGCCAGGTAACAATAGGAGCTCCCCACCAGTAATTGAGAATGTCTTAAAGGATGAGCGTTCCCTTCGCTTTTGACATGTTAATAGTAGTATCAGGCATGAGTCAAACTGAGGCTTTAAAACTAAGCCATCTGAAACAAGAGAGCTCAGGAAATATCTGCCAGGTAGCTGGCATGACAGGACACCTGAGTGGGCGCCTGGCTGTAAATATTGCTTGCAATGTGCTCAGCAGTTTTGCACAAGCCTCATTTTTAATATCGCTTTACCATGGACATACTGTTCCTTTCAAACAACAACCAGGCAAAGGGAGGTGAGGTCAGCAGAGCAGCTGGGTGCTCTGCTCCCAGCCATTGCTGCTCGGTCTGCTCTTTGGCAAAGGGCTGGAGGGAGGGAACTGGCATTTATAAATCAGTGCATACTCCAGAGTTGTCATGTATTCTAAGATCAAAATATTCTCGAATTCAGGTTTGTCTACAGAGCTTTTAAACAGATGGCAGAAGCTGAGCAGATTTGACAACGATGTCACTTACTTTTCAGATTTCAAGGTCCAGTGCTATTGTTCGGCTAGAGACAGAGATCAGAGCAAATCCTAATGCCAGACTTACCTAGCCTGGGATCTCCCCAGAGTTTGGTCATGTTCATAACAGGGTGGGGTTAGTTCAGGCTCATCTGCTTTCTACGAAGTGAGGTTTATAGCCCTGTTCTTTTGCCATTTCTGGGAAGAAGTTGGGCAGAGGGGAGGCCTGTTCTGACACATACACATTGAAGCAGCAGAGAGTCTGAACAGGAAAATGCTTTGTTTCAGGGATGGGTCACCACAGGCTTATAAAAGAGTAAAAGCCAAACTTTTCCAAGCAAGACTAGTTATGCCAAAATATCACAGGAGGAGCTGCTGGTGGAATAGTTCCAGCCCAGCTGGAAATCTTGGAAATCACAGTAGAAAATCAAGAGTGATTCCAAAAACCTTTTTCCTGATCTTACTCCCAGTGGAATTGATTTCATGATTTGCAAAGCCAGGGGAGATGGACAGACTGAACAGGCATGACTGAGTATTCAGTGTTGTTAGTATCTGGAACATATTTAGGAGTTGTAGCTACGGGTTAGACCCCCTTTGTGGTGCATGCTGAGAACCACAGAACCCAGGGGTGGTGGTCCTTGGCCCAGAGGTTTTAAACAATAGGAACCAAATGCAGGCCCATCCAGATCTCTTTGACAAGGGATCACCCAGACCTACACTGAACACATATGGCCGATGGACTTGAAAAATCCATCGTTTCATTAAAAAATCTGCTTGTTTTATGTCAATCTTGGGAGTAGTACCTTACATTCATGAGTATGCCTTCCTTCAGGGTACATTCCCACTCACAGCTTGTAGCCTAGAGAGGTCTTGAAGTAGGAGCTGTCCTCTTCTCTGTACAGCATTGAGCTCAACAGGTCCCAGCCCTGTGATTAGGGCTTCTGAGTACTGCAGTCACAATATAGCTAATAAGGAACTGTGCCCAGATGCTATTATGAAGTAACGGGTTAAAACTGAATTTGAAAATAAAGAGTGTGGGGTGGAGTAGAATAATCTATATCTTTGTCATCACAACAGAAAAGAAGTCTTTCCATTTAAAATACCAGAGAAATACAATTCGGCATGTGTCAGTTCTTCAGTAAAGCATTTTTTCCAAGTTTGCTGCGTCTGTTACAGGAAGGGACTCTCTGTACCAAACTCTCTGTTTAGGGCTGGCTATTGTTTTTGGAGGCCACTGTGTTCTTGCTTTGTCTTTCACCGTCTTTTCCCTTCTGTGCTTTCTTACATGTCGCTTTGCTGATCACAGGAGCCGGTGCTGATTTTGTCATGCTTGGAGGAATGTTTGCAGGCCATGACCAGTGTGCTGGAGAGATTATGGAAAAGAATGGCAAGAAGGTGAAACTCTTCTATGGAATGAGCTCTGATACAGCCATGAAGAAGCATGCAGGAGGGGTTGCTGAATACAGGTACGAATTTCACACAGGAGCAATTGCAGTGAACCAGCCATCCAGTAACTTCTGGAGTGGAATTGTGCAAAAGGCATCTGTTGGAAACAGGCCCATGCCTCTATTCCCATTTAGGAAGCTGTTACCAACACTTACGGCAGCAGATCTGAGGGAGGGATGACATCAAGGGGGCGACAGGGAGAACGAGCTGGGGGTGGCTAGCTGTCACTGCAGCACTGCGTGGTCTGGGAAGTCATTAGGCAATGTTCTGACTTATGGGTCTCTCGGGATGTGTATGAATTAAATGCTGGAACATGGCATGCCAGGCTGCAGTTTCTGGCCCTCTGCTTGTCCAGGTGGGGTGTCCTGTTGGTGTATGGGTTCCCGGCTGGCCCACATGCTCTCTTGTGTTTGCAGAAAGTGGGTGCCTGGTGAATTGGCGAAGTTCAGCTAGGATTTCCCTGGTATAGTGCTGAGTTACAGCTGTAACACTAATGAGGGCCCAGGACTTCCAAAGCACTCTCAGTCACAGGGAGACTGTAGCCCCAGGACTCCCTCCTGCGTTTGCTGGGCAGTCATCTTAGGCAGCAGAATCCTGCTGTACAGGTTTCCCACCCTTTTTTGGATAACAAAGCACCAGAGTAGCCCCAAATCATGCAGCATGCGAGAGCTTGGATTTTGAGCTAAAATCCTCAGGGGAGAGGAAAGGAAGACAGGCTTTGCAAAGGAATTTATTTTCCATTGCTACTGTATTCCAGAAATTGCTGAGAATTTTGACTTTTTGAAAAAGCAGATGACTCCAGAAAACCTCTGTGTCTTTACTCTTATGAGTGGCAGGTATAGTCACTGCCCTTAGACAACATGCTTCTTGCATACTTCATTAGAGAATGTTTCCTGTCCTACAGTATACACTGGTTTATTAAGGGGTCCCTTTGATTCTTCTCCTCTGCTGGGGTAGATTCAGGCTCTGGTCCCATCTGGTAAACTGCTGTTCTCAGAGCCAGTGACCTTACCTACTGTTCCAGACATTCAGGATTGATGGGATTTGTTGGCCTTGTCTGGTACAACCACTCCAGCATGTGGGTTTTTCCCAGTGTGTCCAGGTGCTACCACAGGTAAAAGCTGCAGCACTGTGAAGGTGACAGTGCAGATTGTAAAGCAGAATGGGATCCACAAAACAAAACGGAATTCACGCTTTGACACAGACATGCTGATAGGACCACAACAATCCCAGACATCACACTAGATAGAAAGCATCTTTGATCCCACCTCCTGTCCTCCACCGAGACATTGGCTCTTGTGGCGGTTTTTGTGTGCCACTTCTGAAGAGTTAAAATGCACCATAAAAATGTGCACTGGTTCACCTAGCACTTTACAAAGAGACAGCCTACTACAGAGCATTTACACCTGTCTCCTTTGGCCTAAATCATAGAATCATAGAATCATAGAATAGTTTGGGTCAGAAGGGACCTTTAAAGGTCATCTAGTCCATCCCCCCTGCAATGAGCAGGGACATCTTCAACTAGATCAGGTTGCTCAGAGCCCTGGCCAACCCGACCTTGAATGTTTCCAGGGATGGGGCATCTACCACCTCTCTTGGGCAACCTGGTCCAGTGTTTCACCACCCTCATTGTAAAAACATTCTTCCTTGTATCTAGTCTAAATCTACTCTCTTTTAGTTTAAAACCATTACCCCTTGTCCTATCGCAACAGGCCCTGCTAAAATGTTTGTCCCCGTCTTTCTTATAAGCCCCCTTTAAGTACTGGAAGGTTGCAGTAAGGTCTCCCTGCAGCCTTCTCTTCTCCAGGCAGAACAACCCCAGCTCTCTCAGCCTTTCCTCACAGGAGAGGTGTTCCATCCCTCTGACCATCTTTGTGGCCCGCCTCTGGACCCACTCCAACAGGTCCATGTCCTTCCTGTGCTGAGGACCCCAGAGCTGGACGCAGCACTCCAGGTGGGCTCTCACCAGTGTGGGGCAGAGGGGCAGAATCACCTCTCTCGACCTGCTGGCCACACTGCATTTGATGCAGCCCAGGATACGGTTGGCTTTCTGGGCTGTGAGCATGCATTGCCGGCTCTGGTCCAGCTTTTCATCCATCAGTACCCCCAAGTCCTTCTCCGCAATAAAATTTACTTTCTTTCAATCCTTTCATCCTCCAGCCTGTATTGGTACAAGGGGTTGCCCCGACCCAGGTGCAAAACCTTGCACTTGGCCTTGTTGAACGTCATGAGGTTCACACTGGCTCACTTCTCAAGCTTGTCCAGGTCCCTCTGGATGGCATCCCATCCCTGAGGCATGTCAATCACACTACTCAGCTTGGTGTCACCTGCAAACTTGCTGAGGGTGCACTTGATCCCACTATCTGTGTCATTGATGAAGATACTAAATTATTATGAGCTCCTAGACTGCAATAATAATGGAGATTGAGGAAGGCTAGTGGTAGACATTGTGCAGGAGAGAACTGGAGACAAAAGAAATCATTAGCTTTCCTGGTCTGGCAGAAAACCCAGGCTCATTAAAAGAGAAGCCTATGTGAAAATGGGGAAACAGAAAGCTTGTGGACACTGTGCTTATCTGATAGTCTGTGCCTCCTAGACACAGCCTGGTTCAGTACTACTGTCTGAGGAAGACTTCTGAAAAGAAGAAAATCAGTTGGACATGGGCATGACAGATGATAGTAAAGAGTTTTTCAAGGGCAAAAAAGGTTTTGATGAGTTCTGGCAAGTTCCAAGGGCATTTGTTTTTGCAGGAAAAAAAAAAAAGATACTTCTTAACAAGCAAAAATGTGCAGTGAATACTGTAGTTTGAGGAGAACACATATATCCTGGCAGATCTTTAAAGCCAGGATTTTTCTGCATCTAATAGGATGAGAAGGGGACAGGGATACCTTTGCCTTCTGCCTGAGGAGGACGTATATGTCTTTCTTGAGTGGATTGTACCCTTCCTACTTTACCTAAGCCTGTGTACCTCTTTCTGGGGCTCAGATCAGAAGCTAGTGAGCAACGTGCAAGGGATTTGTTTTTAATCTCATATGGGGCTGCATCTGTACCAGTTAAAAGCATCGCTATCTGCAGGATATCTGGCTACACTGAGGACAGCCAGTGGATTGCTTAGGGGAGCGACACATGTGGCTGGCTTTCCACCTGGATGACCTGCAAGGCTCTTCTGGCACTGCAGGTTCAGCGTGCTTTTGCTTTCAAGCACAACTGTTTATTTGCAGAAGAAAGAGCTGCACAAGAGTCCACCTGCGTCTGAGACAAGCTGAAATGATGCACCAGAAGGATGTGCTGCATACCTCTGAGCGTTGATTCACTCTGGGTTCATATGCCAGTTCCCAGAAGCAGTGGACAGTTTGGGAGCTTTTTTTGTCCCTCATTGAATCTGTTTATCATCAAAGCCTCTGAACAAATGGTCTGAGTCAGCACTAGTAATTACCTCGTAATTTAAAAGTGGCAGCTGCCAGTTACACAGAGGTGCTGGCAACCTTTATCTGAACTACACTAACTTACTGTCCTTTGCTACCCTGTGCTTGCGTCAGCTGGAGTGTGGGAAAGGCCTGATGCTGGTCAGGCATGTAGTTAATGGCAGCTCCCTGAGAGATCGCAGAGCAGCCCAAGCATGCTGCATGGACCTCAGTGCAGCACAGTCATTTAGGGCCTGGCCACCACAGAGCTGGTGACAGTTGCAGGAAAAGTGTGAACAAGCTTGCTGTACCAGTGGGCCAAAGGACTAAGGCAGCGGTTAGATTCTGCTCCGCCTAGTTAGGTGCACGTGTGATCCGGCAACAAAATTTATCGCCAGCAGGAGAATTAATTGACACTGGTCCCCCTTAAAAATGAAATAAAATGCAAGTATTATGTCTTGCAGGAGTAAAGAATGTAGAGAAAGGCAGTGTATTTGGCTCAGTCTAGATAGAGCCTCTCAGTTCATTATGGGCAATGCTACACAAATTCTGCTTGGTCCATAGCTGTATTTTGATTTGCGTCCTGATTTTAGAGTCCCCTGGGGATCAAGTTCTGAAACCTCAGCAACAAGGGAGCAGAAGCACAATCTGAAATTTTTAGTCCCTGTTGAGATACTGCTTTTTTGTGCCACTAATAGGTAACATAGAAGTCCCCAGTCTACTGCTACCTACAACAGCTCCAAACATTAAATCTGTTAAGACTTAGCTGTTAACTGTGAAGGAGCTGATTCTCACCTTGTTCACGTTGCAGCCAGAACTCAGAGCTGGCTATCCATACCAGCCTTGGTCTTCGTCTTGCTTGGCCTGTCCCAGCATGATGAGTGTCACTGTGGTTTAAAAATAGCAACCGTTTAGTTATCCAGCACTGTAAATGTGCTGGGCATTGAAGGGACGATTGGAAACAGGGCCAGGCTTTGCTTTGAATTACTCTTGCAGGAAAAGTTACAGGAAGTTTAGTCACTTGCTAGTTTAGCTTATGGCAAACTTGAACCAAAAGGGTTCTAACTCAGCATTTTAAATGCTGTATACCCCAAATGGATCAAGTCAGTGGGGCTTCTTTAGATGCATTTAAAAAGCCCAGCTGTAAGTCTGTATCAGTGACCCCAGTAAGCTGTTTTGTCTTTAAAAGAGCCTGAGCACTCACAATGTTTTATTCAAGCAGTGAGGAGCTCAGTGTGCTCAGCCCCCTGCAGACAAGACTACTTGTCACTTACCTTCATCTTCTCAAAATTACACGTTTTGGCTGGAGAACCTGAGCCTCCAGCAAACAGTTAAATTAAAATTGACAGACAAGATGAGATGGCTGTAGCAGGGAATAAAGTCATGAGAGTAATTGTTTTTGTAATGGGTATGTCAAGTTGATCCCATTTAATTTTGTATGAAATCTGTGTACCCGGTTTCATTACTTTTATGTCATTTATATATTGGTTTATTTTTACATTTTTACCTCCTTCCACAAGGAACATGGACCAGAGCTGGGAATTTCTGAAAGGCAATTATTAAGTTTCTTTTATGGGAAGGCAAGCAGTAACAGGGTTCACAGTATTGTTCAGTTAGAGCCAGTTTGCTTTTGTTAACCCTTCTGCGATTTCCCAGGTTTTGTGTGGATGCTGCAGTTCTACTGTGGTCACTCAGTAATTCACAGCTGCTACTAAGCTGGGTTTTGGCACTTTATACTAACTGTAGGGTGGAATTTGGGCCACAGAGACAGCATAGCACCAGCAGCTGGCTGCTACTAACCGTCTTTTTCTGTATCCCAAATGGTAGCCTGGAAGACCTGCCTCCAATTCCTGCCATTTCTTAAATGCTCCACTCATAAGGTTGCCTCATGCCAGGGCAACCTGACCCCTTTATCCCAACTCATGTTTTGCTGGGCTGAAAGAGCACCATCACATGCACTTCACCCCATCCACCCTGCCAGGATTCCCACCCACCGTGCCCATCCCTCCATGCCAGCAGCAGGCTTGAGCTGGCCAGGAGTTACGGGGCGCACCGCAGATTGGACCCCGTGCAAAAAGTCTAAAGCAAATAGTTATCCCCTTCTGTCCACCATTCAGTGGCTAGCGAGAGACACAGAGTCTCTGCTGACAGCCTCTGAGCACACCTTTCCCAGCTGTTGGAAGTCCCAGTTGCTCTGACTTTACCTTTCTTTTCTGAGAAGGGGTTAGTTTTGGGTCATAGCTCCGGGAGAGATGTCAGAGCTGCAAATCCCTCAGCAGTTCCTGCTGACTTGCTTGTGCAGCCCTCTGCCAAGTGTGCCAGCTTTTGCGACACCCCCTTGCAATCCATGCGTGGCCTGTGCCCAGGCATTTGTTGCTGGCAAAACAGTCTCGACTTGGGGATTTTTTTACTTAGTTGCATTTATTGCCAACTAACACAAACTTCTAATCCCTGTCGGGTAATTAAACAAACACATACGTAAACATCTTTCCTCCCCTTTTTCCAGACCCCACTTAAGATGGACACTTCTCTTCGCCTCTCCATCTCTTAGCTCTCCTTACTTTCACCGCAGGTCACACTCAGCCTGTCCCAGTTCCTTCAGTGAAGAAAGGGGTGGCACAGGACATTGTGGTCACGTGTGTAGTGGTTTCTGTCTGCCGCTCCTCCTCCTTCCTGTGCCTGCTCCATCGTGGGTCACCCACAGGCCATAGTCCCATTGCGGGTGTCCCTGCTTTGGCATGGGTCACCGAGGGACAACAGTCCCTTTGGGAGTGCACACCTTTGACACAGAGCACCTCCTTTCGAGAGTCCATCTCCAGCTGCATGTCTTCTCGGGCGTGTCCAGGTGTGTCTCCTCTCCCAGTGGCGGCTGCTGTTTCTTAAATATACTTGAGCAGAGGTGTTATGTGCTCCCCTGGCTGGCTGAAGTTCTAGTGGCTCACACCGTTTTTAGAGCCAGGTGGAACTTTCTCTGTGACTGGCATGAAGTGGATCATGGCCTTCTCCCACACAGGTCACACCAGCAGCCCTTGCTCCCCGAAAAATCTACCATATATGCCCAGCACAGCACCCATATGTGTAACAATTGGGTGCTCCTATGTAAATTAAGTGGGTGCTCATGCGTTAAGTTGGGCACTCATGCATGCACTAACAGGGTGCTTGGGCATAAATTATTTGGGGATGCATGCATGAACGAATTGCATGCTTATGCAAAAATTAATTGGGCATTCATGCATAAATTAATTGGGCACTCATGCACGAATTTATTCAGTGCTCATGCAAGAACTAATTTGGCACTCACACAAGAACACAGCAAGCCCAACAATTTATGGCCTGTATGGCACTCCTCACCTCCGCAAGGCACATATCGAAGAACTCTTGGAATGTTAATCCATTATGAACTCTTTTCAGCATCATCACAATCTTAATGTACTTCAGTTATAAACTCCACTCTTCCCCCCTTTGGACCAGACAGTAGGGATTAATACTGTAACAGTACACTTACTAAAATGCCATTCCTCCACGTTACAAGGGTTAACATCACAGTTTGGTTACATACCCATCACAGACCCCACCCCTGGACCAGATACAGCAGTTAATAGTGCAACAACGTGTGCATACATTTACTAAAATTCCACCCGCTCTCCCTTGGGAACCAGATGACGGGACTCATCAGCACGGTCTGGGCAGCGTGTTACGCATTACAAACTCTACCCCTTTCCCCTGGGGACTGGAGTATTGGGGTTAATGTTATCACTCATCACAAACGTCACCCCCTCATCCCTCTGGACAAGACTACGGAGGTTAATAGTACAACAGTCTGAGCACATGCTTATTACAAATGTCATGCTTTGCTTCTGCAAAACACATAACCAAGAAAGCCCCAACAATTTGAATATATACCCATTGCAAACTCCACCCCTTGCCCCTATGGACCTCTATCAGGGTTAACATCATCATAATCAGAATACTTGCTATAAGTTTTAGGACTTGTCCCTTCAAAACAACCAACCAAGAACATAATGGCAGCTCAAGTTACTCACTGTGCTTTAGCATAAAAGCATATGATTCAGATCGTCCAAGCAAAAATTACCACCACTGTTGAAGGTACCAATAGGGTTATGAGTTCAGTAGCTGTAGGGCTTCATTTACATCCAAAATGGGTGGGGGTGAACAGTGCTCACATGCAGCAGCATGGGCATGTCCCCGTTTGGGGAGTCAGATGACACACCAAACAGCTTCGCTGTCTTGGGGCTTGCTCCACAGCCGTAACAACATTAACTGAGCTCTGACTTTTTTGCTGCCCTTGCAGTTGCTTAACTCACAGCTCTAGATTTCTGTCCCACTTCCATCCTATACTCTTTCTTTTCCTTCTGGAACATCCATTATTCCCAGCATGTAGGGTGGGAGCATGTAGAATTTTCAGGCCTTTTTGACACTTTTTTCCAAGGATGAACATAAACCTGGACTTGGCATTTTCTGTGGAGCTAATCTCACACCTCTCTTCCAGCATGCTTCCCCCAGTATGGTTTCTATAGGTTAGGTTACTCCTTCATCAACAGGACATCCCACCAGCTTATCAGCTGATACTAGAGGAGCAGTAGCAACTGTCTTGCTGTCAGAGCTTTGGGGCTGTGACGTTAGGCAGTCGCCACTTTTGTAGGTTTTGGTGTCCAAAGCCAAAAGTGGCATCCCACAAGCTCCAGCTTCCTAACACCACTAGCCACTGCAGGGGCATCTCCCAGGGGAAGCAGCTGTGTGTCTCACATTTTTGTAATTTTGCTCTGAAAAAAGGACTGCCAATTGTTCACGCTCTCGGGAGCAGTGGTCTCATCTCTGCTGGGCTGCTGAACCACTGTAACTGGGGCTGCCTTTGTTTGCAGTCAGCTCTCTGCTATCAAAAACTCTGCAACTTATGCCCCACATGATGCTCAAGCATGAATTAACAGGGCACTCATGTTTGAACTGATGGGGCATTCATACATAAATTAATTGGACTCTCATGCGTGAATGGACTGGGAAGTCCTGCATGAATGCAGTAAACCCTGCATTTCTTGCCCAGTACAACATGCAGAGTT
The DNA here is from genome assembly GCF_047370975.1 of Nipponia nippon. Classification (NCBI taxonomy): domain Eukaryota; kingdom Metazoa; phylum Chordata; class Aves; order Pelecaniformes; family Threskiornithidae; genus Nipponia; species Nipponia nippon. The sequence goes on along the minus strand of NW_028262290.1, from coordinate 98,026,075 downwards.
CTTCTGATGGCAGGATCTGGTAGGTGAAATTTGCGCTGGTTTCTCCAAATCCCAGACAGACAGTGTCTCTCAAAATCTCACAGGAAGCTCCCTGGAGGCCGAGCTAAACGTCCCGACTTTGACTGGAGGAGGTGGGCATGGCTGAAAACCAAGCTGCAGAATGGTAGCATGACTACGTTTGTGGTGTTTTGTGGGCCAGGCTTTCTCTTTCTGCTGGTACTGGAGCTGAAAATAAAAGCCTATGAACTCCCAGCAGCGCAGGCCCTGCAACAGACCACTGACCCCCGTGCAGACTGCTGCATGGCGGTGGTACATACATTTTCCATTGGCCGCTCATTACAGTGTTTATTTAAGAGTGTCAAGGAGTCAATTACTCATCAGCTGTAGGGAGATTAATCATGGTTCCTTATTCACATGGCATATTAACACTTCTCCTTTATTGTCTCCCTAGGGCTTTGACCTCACCTTTAAACTAACAGAATGAAATATAGCCAGGCTCACACTGAAGTACCTCCACATAGCTGCTGTTGCTGTTGTTAATGATTTGCAAATGGAGCCTCCAACCAGGCATGCCCTTTCTTTCTTGCACTATCCCCTAGACAACTTGTTTAAGGGATAAGTAAATAAAGCGACATTTACAACGACAGATCCCTGCCCCGATTTCTGCCTCCATTTTGTAGGGGAGAAGGAGAGCAATCCCCTCTCCCCTCCGCATTCCTCTTAGACCCCCCTTCCCAAGGCCTACGTGTCGAAAGGAGCTAGCGTGCTGTGCAGAACAAGCTTGCTGTAAAGCCTAGTGAGATCAGCTGGTGACTGGGGAATTCCGCTGCAGAAGGGACTGCTGAGCATGAGGCTGGAGGAAGCTGAAGGGCAAGGAGTGGAGGTTATTTGCCTGGATTCTTCCATCGTGTAACTCTTCAGATGTGCTTTTGGCAACAGTGCCGTCTGTGCTGGCATGCGCCTGTACTGGACAGTATTCACAGCACTGCTGTTTTTTTTCTGGCCTTTTTGCCTGGCTCTGAACTGCGCTAGCTCACCTTTTAGCTTCAGGGGCAGCTCTGCAGCAGGTTTCTCTAACAGGTTTCCCACTCCATCTCTGTGGGCTCTGGAGAACCAGGCTGGTGGGAGGCAGCCGGAGCATTTCCATCTGCGGCTGGTCAGTGACATGGGACAGAGCCCAGGGGCTGTGAAGCCTCTGCAGAGCTGTGCTGAGTGGTGCCTGCTGAGAACCAGCTCCAGCATTGCTGTAAGTTGCCTGGGCCTGGCCGTTCCTTATACTTTAAAGCTTGCAACTCTCAAGGTCAAATTTACCTTTCAGTAAACCTGGAAGCTTCACTTGCTTGTAGGCAGATGATGGAGAGCAGGAAGGGGCAGATCTGAAATACACTCATGGGATATTGGGGTATCTACAAGATTTGTCTGCTTCAGGTTCCCAGTAGTGGTGGTGACTGGAGTTGAGGCATTTCAGTGCTTGAGAGCACCAAGCAGCAACAGGCAAACAAGCAAGAAAGCTGGGGGAACGGTTGTAAACTGCAGTATGCAGAGTATTAAGCTCCACATTGCTCCAGAAAAAAACACTTATTATGTTTTCATCTAGACATAAATGCAGTAACCGATCTCTCCTCCAGGGCGTCGGAGGGCAGAACTGTGGAGGTACCGTACAGAGGGGATGTGGAGCTCACCATCCTGGACATCCTCGGGGGGCTGCGCTCCACCTGCACCTACGTGGGAGCTGCCAAACTCAAGGAACTGAGCAGGAGAACAACATTTATCCGGGTCACCCAGCAGCACAGCCAGGTCTTCTCTTAGCCCAGGACTGGGGGGCTGGAGAGAGAGGGGTGGGGGAGAGGAGCAGGAAGGGCTGCTGGTTTGTTTTGCTTTCTCCTCCATGTTGTGTTAGTGGCAACCGCTCCTCTCTCTCAGAATGGCGGTGTCATAGCCATTGGAGGGGCTGTGGCTGGGATTTGGAAGGGGAAGGTCGTGCTATTAACACAGCACCATCGGTTCAAATTGCAATGGCCTCATCTTTTATTGTTGTGCCTATTTTATTTTTTAATCAACGTTTCTTCACCTGTTTTTTTTCCCTCTCTGACAAATAGCTGCTGAAACCTCAATTACCAAGGAATTGGCTTGTACAGACATGGCCGTTACACCTGCATACACACACACATTCCCTTTTTTAAGACTGACCTGTCAACTACCACTGCTTCTGACAGTGCACCCTCCAGAAACTGCAGGCTGGGAGAGAAAAAGATGCAAGGAATTGTGTGGAGAAATCAAAAAATCAAATTCTCTTAATCTTTGTTCTGGCAAAGGAATGGATGTTTGTGGCACGGCTGCCAGCCTGCAGAATGTCAGAGGTGGACGGTGGATGAGGCCTGCCTATTGGTGACTTCTTACTGTGATGCTAAAAATGCCAGATCTCTTTCAGTTCCCAGGGCTGGTACTGCCGTTCTTGCTTAAATCTCCCTATTCGATGGACTTGCCTCTTCAGAGAAGCTGGTATTGAACATAGCAAACCCATGCTGTCCCCCCTCCCCCCATCTGTGGAGACAGTTCAGGAGACAGTGTCTCAGAGCTTGCCTGCTTTTTCGTGCATGCAGTTATTGAATTACCTGGGTTCCTGCTTTTACCTGCTCGCTGTGAACAGATTTTTAAGACATTGAACCTCAGCAACAGTAACCCCACCAAGGGGAGGTTTCTCTGCAGCCCTCCCTGTTCCCTTGCCTGTTCATAGCCATTTAGCAAAGACATAAAAATGCTGTGATGTGCTTTCTCTGTGGCCAGGTGAATGAGGCCAGAGGGATCAAATTCGCTTTGGTCATTTGGTACCACTCCTCTGCAGTCCTTGACGCCATGAAAAGCAAAAGAGAGCTTTCAGCAGAATAGCCTGATTGCGAGACACTGGTAGGCTAAGATGGAGTTAAAGCATTTGCTCTAAAGGCAGTAATGAATGTTTAAGACTCTGGGTAACACTTTAATAAAGTGTAATGGCCCACTAATTAATAGATAAATCACAATGAAATTTCTTTGGAAATACACATTGCATCCACATGAATACCACAGCAGCTCGTTATGATAAATGATGTAAAAGCGAGCACCAATAAATTAATAATGCTTGCCCACTTACTTTAAAGTGCTGCTGAGATCGCAATACGGCTGATGTTACTTCACTACTTCAGAGTCTGACGTTCCCCTCCTGTAGATATCTGTAGAAAGAGGCAGGCTTCCTTTGAAAAGCAAAAAAGTGATCTGTAGGACGAGGAACAGCAAAGAGAAACTCTAGAATTAAACTCATGTGCTGGACTGCTCAAAAAGCCATGCACAAGGATTGGTACAATTGACCGTGCTGAGGAGCACATCTAGGCCGCAGGCTGATCCCTGGTGATTTTGAAGTGGGTTGCGCGCATTAGAAAAAGCACAGAGTATCTTCCAAACAGCCTGCTATTCTGAACGTCTTCCACTTAACATGTAGGACATAATTCTTAACTGTGGTATGACCCCTTCCTCTCCTTTGGAGGTGAATTAGGGCCTTAATGTGAGCACAGGTTACGCTTGTGCTGGCTTTAAGGACCATTTGTCCTGCCCACATATCGTAAAGGGACCTGAACGCAGAAGAGAAGCCGGCCCTGTGAATAAAGGATCTGGTCTCTGCTCCCTCCAGCCTGAAAGCATCACGTTACGAAGATGCCAGGTTTCTTTATCGCAAACCCTGCCGCAGGCCAAATACTGCTCTTGCCCTCACTAAGCCCAGAGTATTAGTAATACAGGCAGTATTACTACTCTGCATCGGTACGGCTGTAGGAGGTCACCGCTCCTTTATTTACGTGGTGTGCAGGGTAGGGCTACAAAGGCAAATGAACACCTCCGCGAGGAGCGGGGTTAGACCATCGTGTCGCAGGCCTGACCGCAGGTGTGTCTCCACACTCGTGCCTTCATACGTGGGAAGTGCAGCAGTCTGCTGGTCTCACGCCTACTCTCGCTAGCGCTTTTCTACTTTTTTTAGCAACATTTCTAAATGGAATTTAAGAAATACATACACATATATAAAAATACATCTATATTTGTAAACATTTTTTTAAAAAGATCATAGGCACACTGAAGAGAGCAGCTTCATGATACGTCTTCGGAACAGTTTCTTTCCCAAAGGGCAGGCGCTGGGGACGAGGCGGGGCTGCCTCTCCACAGGTGCGGCAAGTGTGGGGCCTCCTCCCCGGGCAGGCTGCGCGCTGAGACAGCCCGCCTGGGCTGGGGCCACCCTTACACTCGCTCGCCTTCCTCTTTCACACATACCTCTGGCTGCCCGGTGACTAACGGGAAAGGATGGGGATAGGCTGATCTTAGGTTGTCCCCCAAATTCTCCAGGCTGTGAATGACGTTGGCGCTAAGAATAGTTACTGATAAAGCTTTGACTTAGGGTATTTGGTTTTCTAAATAGCAGCTCTTACCATCATTTTGATAAGGAGCATGTGTTCTCTTCCATTTTCCCTTTCTCTTTCCAAAGTGAGTGGGAGAGAGAAATCGGCAGCAGAAAGGCTGACTTGGTGGCACATCTGCATCTCACCCAACGTTGTATGTGGGTTTTGTTCAGGGATAACCGCAACTATGTCACGCTCACCATTTACACTGGACGTGTCCAGCTCTCGGGCTGGAAAATGGAAAAAAGACGAGCTCGGGCCCTCCTTTAACACCCCGTCCTGTGCTCCAGTAGCTGCCCTTGTCTTCGCTTCGCCCCGGGTCCTGTGCCCTGCTCAAGCCCGCGGCCGCCCTCGCAAGGAGCGGGGGGCAGAGAGGGAGCTGAGGGCGCGCTGTGCCTGGCAGGGTGGTCCAAGCAGAGGCCACAACTACTGATAAATGCCACGTGCCATTTGTGGATCTACCTCACCTGCACATTTAACCGGGTTCTCTGTTCCTTGGTGTCCTTCTGTGGGAAGTGTCATTCATAAGCACTTAGCGCTGGGTGATTGATTGTGCATAACTTGGTCTTCTTTAACCCCACCACCCCAACCCCATCCTGTCTAGAGGAACACGGTGAATGCGATAACCTGCGCTGTAGGCCCAGGTCATGCCCGCTTCTCCCAGCCAGCCAGCTGCTGTTGAGCACCGAAGAGCAATGTTGAGGTTCGGCCCACCGGCTCTGCAGTTATTTAGTTTCACGTACCAAAGACCTACAAGCAGGCACGCTGAAAAGGGCAGCGTTACATCATTAAAGCAATCCCTGCTGCCTGTGTCCGTCTCCGGCTTCTTGAACTATAAGGGCATGTAAAACACCCCCGCCGCTCCCAGCCTCCTTCTGCAGTCGCCTTGCTGCAGCGTGTCGCGCAGGGTGGGCTGGCCCGCCTCGGGCCCACGCAGCCTGGCTTACCTGAGCCCTCCTTGGGGAGGAAGGTCCTGGCACAGCAGCAGCCTTGCTCGCGCCTGGGTGGCTACGTGGTGGCTGCGGGGAGCGCAGGTGTAGACCTCTTCACAGGCGTGAGGCCAGCCCCTTAGGGGAGTGGGCCTTGAGCCAGCACCCTGCCAGGTGCAAAAGAAGCCACACGGGTCTCCTTTCTCTGGGGGAAACGAGCGCCCACACCCAGCGAGTGCGTGCCTGCCCCCACCCCGCTTATTGCCAAGGCCGGCTCACCCCCATCGGCCACGGGGCAGGCGCCTTGGCTGTGCGCTTCTGTGCCGCTTCCTTCTCACCTTAGGCCATGGGCCATGGGGGGTTGAATGTGGGATGGGGCCACCCTGTAAATCTGAAGACTTGTCAGCAGGGGCAGGAGGAGCTTCTGCTTACGTTTGGAGGAGCTTTTCCCATACACAGTGTGCCTGTGTCTTCATTTTAGCTGGTCAGTAGCAGGGGAGAAAGGATGGGGGTGAGGAAGAAACACAGGGGCAATTAGCCAGGCCCCACTGTGTTGGGACAGGGGGCTGGTGTTTTCCAGTCACGGACACGTTGAGTTTGAAGCCTTTTCTGAACTAAGCACTCCCTAGTTTGTACCTATTGAGCTCCGCAGTCTTGAACAGACTTGCTGCTACAGCTTTCTGCCAGTGTACGTGCAGCGTCTGTCCCTCACCGCCTCCCACCCCTCCACCCGGGGGATGTTGCTTTTTAGTTGCTAGTATCAGTTTTATACCAAAAGTTCTTTGCTGGAGCCAGGAGGGCTTTTGCAACCAGCGCCAGGTTTGGCCTTGCTTGTGTAGAAGAGAGAAAAAACCAAAAAAGCCAAGGCCCAAGGAGCAGCAGTTTGCTTTCTGCGGCAGCCAGAGCCAGCGGGCAGGCGGCCGGGCCCTTCCCCACGGGCCGGGAGGTGCCCGGGGGCGGAGGGGCTGAAGCACGTCTCGCTTAGATGCTGGCAGAGCTCTGCGCCCCTGAACGCAGCACGGACCCCCTCCGCAGCCTTCGCTTCGCTTGTGGCCATTCCCGTGTTTAAGTGAGCCCTGCCCAGCGTTTACTTGACGCAACGTTTACTGGTTGAAGCTTTCATACACACGTAACTCAGAGTTCAAAACTCCTTGGTGTTGCTTGCAGTAATGGTGAAGCGCTTCCGCGTAATCGGCCAAAAAGAGCTGGTGCGTGTGTGATGCGTTCCTGCCCCAGCCGGCCCTGCGGCGACGGCCCTGCGGCGACGGCCCTGCAGCGACGGCCGGGACGAGCACTGCCTCCCCTCCTCTGTAGCAACCTCGCGCGCGCGCGACGCCCCCGGCGCACGTGGCACAATCACTGGCCGCGTTCGGAAGTTGTCAATGGGAAGTTTTGTTACGCAATAGAGAGCTTCACTCTGATGGTCTGGAGAGGGTGTTGTGGCCTCGGATGGGTACGTGCGCATCTCTGCGGCGTGGCGAATAAAAGCCTTAAAATGCATGGCCGATGCGGGGGGGGGGGTAAACTGGGCGCATTACTTCCCTAGAAAAGCGCTCTCGCATTCAGCCGTAACTCGTAAAGACAAGCCACGCGTTTGCAATTGGCACTGTTATTTTATTAGTACGAGTATACTGAAACAATAAACTTGTACTGGTATACAGACAATTTCTTTAAAACAATTTTGTTCAAATTTTGAATCAAACATTGTTTTATTATAATAATGAAATAATTTCTACCTAGAAAACCTGCAAGCACCATCAAAGAAAGGGACCATAAAATTCAATAAACAGACGCGAGTGTATCCTACAAATAGACACACCACCATTAGAAAATAGAATATGAATTCTTCCATTTTTTTTAATATTTGTTTTAAAAAAGCTAGTGCAAGTACAATATTTTACACTGGAATTACAGAGAGTATGCACGCATATGGAAAAAAGTTCTCCTGTCACAATAAAAGCTCTTAACTATGTCTGTATGCACTTAAAATCTTCTCCTCTTTTCAATAAGGTGCAAAACGTTATTCCCTCCCTATTTCTCCTTTGTACTGGCCATGTCAGCTCAATTTCTCCCCAACACAAAGCTGCGATATCCCTTTTACTGGGCCTACACTAGGAACTACACTGGAAGTGTGATTTGCAACAACCCTCATTAGTAAAACCAGACGATTTAAAAAAAAAAAAAAAAACCAAAAAACAAACAAAAAAAGACCTTAAAAACTACTGCTGTAGAACGGCTAAACCTCACCCCGGCACGGCCCCACGCCGAGCGCCGCCGCCGGCTGCCGGGAGCAGTGACATAGCTAGTACAAAATGATTTTCAGTAGCTCACCCGAACTGAAAAAGGTTGGGAAATCCCCCTCCCCCCCGCTTTGTAACACTGCGAAAAGAACAGTGTTCAACAAGTTAATATATTATTCCAAAAAAAAAAAAAAAAAAGAGCAAATACATACATTAGTGAGTTTCAACATTGGCTGACTGTCGTGAAGAGTCGTATCTACGCCTTAGCAGATCCGTAACTTCGCTAAGAGGCCAGCCCGGCGGCCAGGCAGAAGACGCCGACCGAGCCACCCGCAGCCGCCCCGGCCCCTTTCTGCCCTCAGCTGCACAGATCCAAACCCGACTGACTGGGACCGGCGTTCTGCAGAGCGCGGTCAAAGGGAGAGTACCTGGGTCCTGGATTTTTAAAGCAAACGCCAGGGCGCGATCCCCTCGCCGGCGGGCGCGAAGGGGCAGAGCGGCGCTGCCCGGGGAGCCGGCGGTCCCACACCGGCTCCGCGCCGGCCGAGGATCTGGGCCCTGAGGTTTCTGCTCGTCAGCAATCCCGTAGTACAGCCACGACAGCTTCAAGGAGTGACTAACGCTCGCTGCAAACACCACTTCCAATGCATACCTACTGCGTGGTCGAGGGAAAGGGCACAGGAGCTTTGACCGCTCAAAATAGAAACGAACGAAAAAGAAACAACCTCGGATGAAGCCTCCATAAAATCCTCAGTGGAAGACTTGAGTCCTTTCAGCTAACAACAAGAAAAAAACTACAGAAACCTCAGAGACTGTTATTGTATAAATACTACCTGTTGGCTGAATGCACTTCATTGTAACGCGACTGGGGCCGGTGTTCTGAGCGCCCGGGGGTCACTTGGACGGGGCGAGTGTTTCTGCCCCGTGTGCCTGCGGGAGCCGAAGCTTGGGTTACCTCCGGGGAGGGGGCCGGGAGCGGCCTGAAACTTCACCCGCTCCGCCCCGCCGCCGGCTCCCAGCTGCCCGGCTCAATCTTTGGACAGGAAAAGGACCCTCTCCTCAGAAACCGCTCGGGGATCCTCTCCTTTCGGCTTCTGAAAAACACCGGTCTCGCCATCGGTCAAGACCATCGCTGGAAACGTGCTCTGCGTGACCAACGGCTCCCCGGCAGCTCCGAGAGCGGGGTCGGGGGGAGAGGGGGCAGCGAGAGGGGCTGGAAGGCCGGGTCGCCTGGGGCATCGCTCTGCGGCTAGCGCGGGGCTAGGATCCCTTGTTATAAGCACTTCTTGCTCAGGGTTCTACTCTTTGGGTTTCGTCTGGAACAGGAAGTGCCGAAAAAACGTGGAACAGCATCCCGGAGGGAGGGAAAAACGGGGCCGAAAGGCTTCAGGCGGGAACTCAGCAGGTCGCGCCGGCCCGGCCCGGCCCGCGAAGGGCAGGGCCGAGGCCTCCCTCAAAACCGGCCTTGCCCGGTGGGCTGCCAGGGGCTCCCTTGGCACGGGCAGGGGAGACTTAAAGCCAAAATCCAGCTGGAGAGTGAGACTATCTAGTTTTGCACAGTAGCCACCCTTTGAAGTGCCCGGTAGCTGCACTCGAGAATTGCTGCTCCAAGGTATATTTTCAGCACAGGAATAAACAGTGTGAAGCATGACTCCATTCCCCAGAAATGGGACCCATGTAGTACGAACAGAAAATTAAGCACAGTTGTTCTTTAAGAGCCTTTTAAGTAATAATTCTTCCTGGCCAAAGCCAATACAAATCAGATCATCTAGACATGACATTTTCTATATACAAAAAACATGTAACTTTCAACCTTTCTCTGCTTTTGTATTTAAAAACTTTTTTTTTTTTTTTTTTACAAACAAGGTATGAAACTCACTGTTCAAACAGAGCCGTCTCTTTTTCAAACACTGAATGAATCATTCCAACATTCATTTTTCTTTTGTGCAATTTTTTAAAACATTACCTGTACTCCTCAATGTGAGTGCTTCAAAAAAAGTTTCTATTTTTAATAAGCTTCTCAAATTAGGTTTACATCAAAAAATATTCCCACAAGGTATAGTGCTACAAGAAAAGATCCTATCAGTAAAGGTAACACATCTGAAGCGAGGTCGTCTATGTAAAAGAAATTGAACTCTGGAGTAGAGGTGTGCAATGCGTTTGGAATTTCCCTACCGACACAAAGCAAGGCTGTCCTCAGGACAGGGAATCAAGTGGACACGTAGGCATACGTGTAAAAAAAATCCACACGTATTTATTCGTGTGCAAACAGACACTTCTGTCTGGGGGCGTGTGTGCACGTACGCGTATCTCGTCAACAAATTCTCATTTTGCTAGGTATTTCAGGATCGGGGCGGGGGGGCGGAGGTTGGATAGACCAGAGGAAGGGAAGTCGCTGCCTGCACGCTGGCGGTGCGTTCGCTCCCCTCGCTTTTCACATCGGCACCGGCCAGAGCCCAGAGCGGGCTCTGCTGTTACCGGTGATGATGGGGAGGGAAGAAATGGAAACCATTTGTACAGGTGCATGTCCCGTTTTGACATTTGTTGAGTTGCTGGGACAGCAGAAGTATTTCAACGGGCCAAATCCCCCCCCGCCCGCCCGGGGCTTACGTCCTGGTGAACCTGGACGAACCCCAAGATTTTTCCAGCTGCCTGATTAAGGTCAGGATCTGGCCCCGACTGAACCAAGCTTCAATTTCACAAAGATTTATACACGTGCTTCACAGCAAGCTCCCCAGCAGCCTTCGCCGGCCAGCCCGGACCTCCCCTAAGCACGTGTACAAGTGTTTGCAGAACTGGGTCCCAGGACATGCAGAGCGCTGCGCCAAGAGCCCCCCTCTTTGAAATAACACTATTAGTGTTTACAAATATTGAGGATTCGCTCTCCTTGATACAGGCTTTTTTTTTTTTTTTTTTTTTAGCAGTTGCAAGTACTAACAGAATTTCACCGTTTCCTTTTTACTATCGGCAACACACTTTGAAGTAAAATAAATCTCTGCAGAGAGTGAATTTTCACAATAACCAACAGCTACAGTTCGCACTGAGCCTGCTGCTTTTGTATTGCAATCTAAGTGAGCTCCACAAAGTTTAAACCATGAGATGCAGGAAATCCAAACTTGTCTGTAACATTGTACATCCCTACTCCGGAGCAGTAAAAGTGCTGCTTCTGGTCACATCAGTGTACCACACATATGCCAGCCCCATCCCTGAGTAAAAGGTGTGAAAGGTTTCTAAATGTTCCTTGATTTAAGGGAAACGAGAGTAGCGATGTCACTTCCCCACGCCGAGAAAATGACGGGAACGACAGGTCAAACGAAGCGACAGCGGGACGAAGGAATTAAAGGAATAAAAAAAGGAACGTACGTGTGTGCGTGTCCCCCCCTCCCGAGGTCTGCATCTTCGAGGGAAAGCGAGCCCAAGGGCAAGGTACGAAATGGTAAAATGGGTGAACGGCGACTGCGGTTTGGGTCTCGACCAGAGGACTCGAGGTAAGTGACATCAAACTCAAATTCCCCATGATGTGGCCCAGACAAACTGAAACAATGCCTAAGTTAAACACTATAAGGAACAGTCATTTTATATATATAGATATATAGATAGATTAGATAGATAGACAGATAGATAGATTTTTTTTTTTTTTTAGAAATCCCTATAAAGAGGTTCTTGTTTTATTTTTCTTTGCCCTGACTAATTTCTTGGTGATTGTATGCGTTTCATTGTAAACTAAACAGGCCTGCTACAAAAGAAAGAAAAAAAAAAAAAAAAAAAAAAGACAACAAGAAAAAGAAACCTACTGTCAGTTACTATTGCAAAGCGGACGCCGCGCAGAAGCAGCGGCTAAACCTCCTCCACCGGCTTCACTTCAGCATCTCTATGCCTGCGAGCGGTATTTTTTCGTGCGCCCAGGGATCGATGGCACTTCCCGGGCACGGGGACTCGCTGCAAGGGATGCTCGGCGCCGGGGGGGAGAGGCAAACCCCCCCCTTGCAAAGGACTTGGTCCCAGGGGGGATTTTTCTCTCCCTGGTGGGAGTCAGGTCTCATCTGCGTGCCGTCCAGGCGCCCTCCGCCTGGACGGCACGCAGACATTAATACATCTTTTTTTTTTTCTTTTTTCTTTTTTTTTTTCTTCCTGGATCTTTTTTAACATCAAATACAAAAAGGGTTGGTGTTTCCCGGGGCAAGGGATGCTTGACCCTTAATACGTTTTTCTTTTTTAATGGGGGGGGGGGGGAGGATAGGGAGGGACTTATTAATGGGGGGGAAAAAAAGGAAGAAAGACAGAAACTATTCAAAAAGAACAAAATCAGGGGAAATCAGAAGTGGGTATGAGATCTAGCTAACACCGCACGGGTGAGTCTAAGTTGGCACGTAAAGTATTGCACATCCTACAAAAGCCAAAGCATGGAAAGGGACAATTGTTTGGAAAGAACCAGTTATTTCAGAATTCCTCAGTCTGAAATACAAGCACAGAACTAATACATTCCTATTGCTCCAAACGTATTTTTTTATTATTATCATTTTTTTTAGTGTTAGTTGAATAGATCCAGTCAGTTTAATAGCCCCTGCTTCCTTATTAACCACAAATGTGTATGCGTATGGTTTTACTTGAGATTTTTTTTTTTCCCGAGTACGCGTGAAGTACGGAAATAGTGGTACGACTGTGAACTAAAAATCTGTAATTCTTTCTATTCCTTTACCATCAAAGCTTAAAAACAAAACGGGAAACAAAAAGAAACAATAAACTGCAAGTGCCCTGAGCAGAGTATATGGAAGATTAAGCAACTTCTCTGAGCAGAAATATTAGCAAATAAGCACTAACTAAGCAGTGTGACTGTGAGAAGAAACCCACTCAGCTATTTGGTAGCGCGCCGAGAGGTTAATAAAATTCAAGGAAATTCAAGAAAAGTTTCAAGCTATTTTAAACGTATTTCAACTTTTTGGTGCACCCCAGAATATGGTATAAAAACAATTAGTTCTGGTGTGAGCTAAATTTCAAGTAACAAGTCACAGAGTCAAAGCTGGGGTTTGGGGTTAACATTTCTTCTCTTAAATAAAAGCACTGTATTTTAGGGGAGAGGGAAAACAAGATTTTAAATAAATTTGCTTACTTTAGGTTACTGTGTTTCTAATGACGGACTTTTATTTCCTTTTCTCCCTATCAGTACAGCTTCTTCAAAACTACCTGAAGGATGCGAACTCGCCAACCGAAAACAACGACACGAACGCTTGCTCACGTAGGGCCCAAGCGCAATCCCACTGCAATCAACGGGATCTTTCTAGTGGCAGCAACAGGCTTTAGCGCTCAGCCCCGAAGTACTTCATACTTGCACCTCCCCGAGGCTTGTGCAGGAGGCTGGGTGCACAGCACCTCAAAGGATCCGGCCCTACCTGGGGAAAGAAAAGACCGAACGGCATGAATCCCCCCCCCCATCCTACTTGGTTTGTACTAAACTCTTGAAATCTCGCCTTTCCAATGGAAAACGATGCAATTAAAATAACAAATAATAATAATAATAAAATAACAATAGGTTTGTTTTCAAAACAAACAAACACCTTGCTTACGTATAGAAATGTTTCTTGTGGAAAACTCTCTCGGCATGTCTGAAGAAAAATTCTCAGAGCTGTCCCGGTAGGACCTGGTTCTGTGTGGCAGATATGGTAGAAAGACCAAAAATGAACTTTGAAAGGAACGTAACCCTATGAAATGGCCTAGAGCGTAGGCAGGTTAGTGAGTAATTGCTACATTTGTTTATGCTCTTTCAGACCCCCCCAACCCACAACATTATTAGGTAAAAACTGCAGGAATACCACACAAATGATAAACTCAAGATGTGCAAATTGCAAGATTCTTTAAAGTCCATCTTTTTCAAAAACACTGGACAATTATTTTTTTTTTTCTCTTTCCTTTTTCCTTTCTCTTATTTTTATTATCTGTCAGCTCGCATATGCCTTTAACTCTTTCTCAAGCATTAAAGTTTAAAAAGTGCCTCCTATTAAGTAGTCCTTTGTGGACAATGACTGTCACATACTAGTTCAATAATTCACATTCATCCCTTTGAAACCACATTAAAACTTTCAGCATCTCGCCTGTGAGAAAACTTTACATAGTTGCATGTAGTTACAGTGTTGAAGAGATTCGTTTGTTTGTTTGTTTGTTGTTGTTGCTTTCTGAGCAGATTAAAACGAGATACAGTACGTACTGAGTGTTAGACCAGGATGCTCAGCAATAAAGTGTGAACAGCATTTTAAGTGCTTAAAGACATTCTAGGTTCATCTTCAACAGCGGATTCCTGTGTCACACCGAAATTTGAAAAAAGTGGCACCAGTTGTCCATAATCATGAACTAAAAACAGTACTAGAGTTAAAGATTTGCAACCTAACTGCAAACAATGGATGCCTGTGATCTCAAAGGGGCAGTATGCATCTACCTCGTGGAAGCAAATGTCAATGGCGTAACCCGGTTGATTTGTCTAACACTGCACAGAAACAGGAGTGAGCCTGAGCCAGGCGCATCCACAGAGCCCGAGGCCTCCTCGCGCACACCCACGCACACCCACGACACACGCACGCACCCACCCACCCACCCACCCCACCGCCGTGAAGGAAAACCCTGCAGGGCGACCGGTGCAAGAGTCCGTACAGCCTCCCCGTCTGCTGACTCTGGGCAATGGAACTGCACTAGCAAGCAGAAAGGAAATGTTGGTGTGGCAGTTGCTTTAGGAATAAAAATCAGTGCAGTCAGACCCCATGGGGGGAAAAAATATATATATACATATACACACACACAAATATATATATATATATATATATATATATACTGTAGAGACTTGAGTAAGTGTTGGCTTGTTGTTGAAAACGTCAGAGACTGTCCGATCCTCTTCAGTAACACCCGTGGGTTGTGTCCTCAGCATCCACCTGGGGTGAGGAAACCTCTTCACCAACCCACCACAGAGCCGCAGTCCCTCCCCGGGACTGGCGTGCACACACACACGCACGCACGCACGCACGCACACGGACCCCACGCGTGACACACACTTCTGCTACAGTTCCTTTCTCCTCACCTCCCCCCCAAAAACTACAACAGGAACCAAATAAAAAAACCCAAAACAGAACCAAAAAAAGGTCGACGAAAAGAAAACAAAATCACAGCTGGACCCTGTCCTACACGAGGTGTTAGAAAACAGGAGCCATGACAACACATTCATTTCCACTAAGGGTGCGTGAAGCAGATACTGCCCCTTCCGTAGCTCTCGATAAACCTAGTCACTGACAAAACACTTGTGGAAAAACATATGCACCAGTCTCCTGCATAATACCAGCTGCAACTATAACAACAAGGTTATAACATAAACCTAAAATAAGATGATAACATGTAAATACTGGGTTATTTAGTCTACAGTACAGTAATCTGGATAAAAATGACAAGGGATAGCCTAATTTCCTTTCCCCAAACAACTTTTACTTTCCTAGGTTGGATCGACCTTCAATGCAAATCTTAACCTCCTGAGGAATAAAAGAAGGCTTGGGAAGAGTCAAAGGTGGCTCCTCTTCTGATTTCTCTAGTTTTCGTGTTTCGGGGGCTGACCACCTCCTCTTCCTTGTTGCGGGGGGCTTGCTGGGTTCTGTTTTGGTGAGCAAAGGTGCTGCAGGCAATCCTATTTTGTCCGGAAACTTCAGTTCACCGTTCTCAGCTAACATCTGTGCGCTTCCCTGATTAATCCCGTTTTCCTGCTCCGCATACCTGTGTCTACTTCCAGCTAGACTGTCATTCTTTGAATGCTTCAGCAAGATACTAGCTGAGTCCATGGGCTGGCCCTTTTTAATAGAGCCATTCTTCAGGTTCTTGAGTGTGAGAGATATGCAGACGTCCCCCACCGAGAGTTTGGAGCATGGCAAATCAAAGAGCTGGCTGGTTCTCTCGGGGCAGCAGGATGACCAGCCTTGTCCAAATACAAAAAAAGGGTATTCTACCAAGACTTCCACGCTGACCTGCAGAAAGACAGGGGACAACAGAGAGAGAGACAGAGGGAGAGAGAGGGGAGAGCGTGAGATCACCCGTGTGCCCTCGCGCGCACGCACGGCAGGCGGTGCTTGCCCCGGGGGACAGGGATAAAGCTGAAACCGCAAAAGTGCTGTTCCGTTTCCACAAAATCAGCACGTCGACCACCAGACTTCACGCCTGTCCTTGTCACACGGGTATTACCCGTTTCTCTGAGCTCAGTATTTCTTAGCACGAGACCTCAGCGGGAATCAAGCTTTACCTTTATCCAGCCGCTCACAGAGGCCTACGAGGCAAAACAGGTTGGGCATCTGGCAAACTCCGTCCCCCACCACCCCCTTGTGGTACCTAGCACCTGTCATCCATATCCAAAGACACTTTCCAACCGAAGATGGCTCAAGGGAAGCTCTCGGTTCTGACACACAATTTCCTAAATGACCACGGGAACGTCATCCTCACCTCTGCCCGAACGAGCGCGTACTTACCAGGGTGAAACGGTTGAAGGCATGCTGATTTCCAGGGGAAGGCCATGAGTATTACAGAGTTGTAACCATAAGAGCAGTGAGTGTGAACCCCAGCAGTCCTGTTACCAGCCCAGTGTCCTCCCTTCTCACACCTGCTCTCCCACTCTGCAGTTGAGTTCACCTCAGGATGAGGATCATCTCTCCTCCTCCTCCTCCTGCAGTTCCTGCACTGGGTCTCCTTTTCTGCACTGGGTCCCCTTTTCCCCCCACTTCACCCCACTTTAAAAATGCAGCTGGTTATGAATCCTACTTAACCATCTTACAGGGAGCTGCCATAGCCAGCAGAACAGATCAGCAAGAGGTGCCCACTGCTCCTTGACCTTGCAAATGCTGGGCCTTGAGGTCCCAACACGATAAAGCACCTAAATACCTGCTTATCTTTGCATGTGTCAGCAGTCCAGCGCTCACGGCACGGCGCTGCATCTGCAGGCTTCAACGCTTAATGTGGGCTCACACAATTCACATCCCACGGGGCCGAGCCCCCCCCCAGCACACCACAACGAGGGCAGGGAATTCTGACATAACTTTTTTAAAATTTGGCACGTGTTTTTAACTTGCTGTGTGTAACGCCAATGAGGTCTGCAACTCTAAGAGGGTGGCTTATGCTGAAGTCAGATATCCACTGCTCTGCTCCCATGGTCCCCATGTCCTCTGGAGCTCTTCTTGGGCATGGGGGGCAGGATCCTGCTCTGACGGTGTAACCCCTATATGGTAGGGGCTAAAGGGCAGCAGAACACCCGAATACATGTGCTCATCTCATTTCTGAGCCATTCAGCAGGAACGGAGCATGCCAGCTGCCTGGAGAGCCTTCCCTCTCCAGGAACACGGACACACTTGAAAGGAACATCACAGCCGGCTTGCAAAACCACCTCTCACCCTTGGGAGTGAGTAACACTGTCATACCAAGCATGGCTCTGTATCATTAAAAATACATTTCAACATTAAGGAATAGAAGAAGTTTGAGATGCACATTGCAGTCCAGCGTTCAGACACCTTTGTTCGTAATATTAAGTGTGAACCTCGGGATGAAGCTGCATGGCCTGTCTCACAGAAGAGGTTGGACTCAATGACAGTACGGCACCTCGCAGCCCTGCCGCTTCCCTGCTAGCGCTGCTTACCCTCAGAGGCACCCTCCCTGCAAGCTGGGCCCGAGGTAGCTCCCCTCACACCCCGCCGGCTCCACATCCCTTTTGGGCAGGAAGACTTGATCACAGATGTCCCACAGCTCAGGGACAGAGGCTCCAGAACCAGGAAACCAAAGATTCCCATCGGATGTTGACCGTGCCTCTGACTGGTTAAGCCCATGTCATGCACTGGCAGTCAACTGCAGTTTATAAGACAGTTGATTCCGTTGGAAAAAAACCTTATAAAGTCCATAAATATATGCTACGTACTGCTGCAACTAGGCCAACGAATAACACTGCATGTATTATCCTGCCACTCCCCCTGCCCAACACAGTAAGCCACTGTACAAGGAATTTCAAAAGGAGCAGTTTAGAGACACGAGATAGATACCCCCCACTACATCAGGTTCTGTCATATTAAACCTTTTCCGACCAGAACTGTCTGCCAACAGTCAACTACACATGTGGCAATAGTGGAAAGGGACCTGACTCTAGGCCTGGTTTATTCTCTGAACTATGGAGAAAGTGGGGCGAGGTAACCCTGAAAGTCCCACCCCTCCATGTCGTTGGATATAAACACTCCAGCGCCAGGATTTGCAGAAATATTTGCCCAGAGTTTGGGATCCTATTCCAATACATACGCATCTCAGTAAAGGGTCTGACTGGGAGGAGAGGTGAATATCCAGTATCTCCCATGGACTTAAATGGAAACTGATGTCTACACAGAGCTGTAGGCTTCTCCAGGCATGCATCATCTGATGGGACACAGCTTTCTCCTTTATATTGCTATGTTGCTCCTCTTTCTTTTTTCCTTCCTGCCTGCTGTATTTTTTTTTCTTTCTTTTTCTACTTTCCCATCCTTGTCAAAAGCTATTTGTAACTCTGGGAATCATACATGCTTGTGTGCATCATCCTCACCGACACACAAGTTCCTCTTGATGTGAACGCACTTCCACCGCACGTTATACTTTTTTTTTAAAAAACGTGGCATCCAAAACACTTGCCTGAACTGTCAATCACTGAAACAAATCCCAGAACTGGTGGTGGTGATCATTAATAACACCAAATAATAAAGATGGTGTAATGCCGAACCTCCACGATCTAGTCATGGTGTGCATGTACCACCATCGATTTGAAATGGGTTCCTTCACAGATTCTCATGCCCTGTTTTAGATGGCCGCTTCTGGATTCAGCTAACTTGAGATTTAAGGTAACCATTCCCTACAAGCAATAGTAGCCAAAGACCTTTTAAGAGTGAAAGTTCAGTAAAAACACCCCTGCATAATTTTTTTCCCGACCGCTGCATTAAAACACAAAAAATTAATTTTAAAAGCTCCCTCCCCCAATATCTTGCCATGGTTATTGTAGGAAAAAAAGAAATTTGGACCTTGTTTTCCAACTACTAAGACGATAAAGCAAGAAACCAAAATGTTGGTCCATCTTCAAGCACACCGAGGCTCTACTGCAAGCTACATTTATATTTCTATTTTTTAAGACTGACTAGCAAAACCACCCAAAACTCTTCAGTGCAGCCGCTGAATACCTGCAATATTCTATAACCTTTTATAATTTTATTTCTCAGCCAAATTCAGAAGGTAAGGCCAGCAATTCAGACTGCTCAGGAAACCCTGGCTGGAGCTGGAATGAGAGGTGCTGGAAGATCTGATGCCCAGAAAATACCCTTCCCACCATTCAAAAACACAGCAACTTTAGTCTTGGGGCTCGCTGCTGCAATCAACGTAACAAGCACTAAGGCAAAAGGGACCTAATAAAAGCAGTTTGTGTGAACGGTATTTTAATAAATGTAAACATACATTTTCCAATTAAGTGTTTTTCTCCCTGATATTATTAAAACGTGATGAAACTAGGAGTGGCAGGCTGGAAACAAAGAGAAGGATGCGGTTCTGGAAACAATGTGCAATTAAGTGATGGAGCTCTCCGCTGAAGGCCTGGCTGCGGGTGCCGAGAGACTCCTCGGGTCCAAAACACAGCCGGGTGGATTCGTGGAATAGAAGCTCTCCCTCTCGCGAAGAGAAGTCTCTGCAGTGCCGCGCTCCCACACGGCCTCCCCTACTCAGAGACTTCGGGACTCCTGATGTTCCCACCACCCCGAACAACACGTGCCTTCCCAAGAGCGGATTTCCTTCGAGAGATTTACGGGGCTGTCGGGAGCACCTCATGCCATGGGGACTACCCGGCACGACACGTGGTCTGGGTGGCCATCCCCCCAGGGCTGTATCTAGCCCATCTTCAGTACACCGTTACTGTAACAAATGCACCCAAGGCTTGGAGGCTAGGGGCTACTGCTCTCCGCAGCCAGGTGACCCCACCGTTTCTCAAGAGAAGCCACCTCTGTCCACCAGACCACGGGCTGCCAGGTTTATCACATGAGCTCTTATCTGCTGCGCTCCCGGAACTCAGTAACACACATCCAAAGACAGACCACAGCCGCCCCACCACTCGGAGGAACAAGGACTTACTGCCCCTGTGACCAGGGGACACGGGCACGGGGATCAGACGAGGGGAAGGCTGGGAGAGATCTCCATCTCCAGCAGCGAACAGAGTCAACATCTCTCTCTCTGTGTCTGTTACGGTGCCAAAGATAATGAAAAGGGGACCGTGGAGTAAAAGAAAAAGTAACTGGTTTGTGTGTGTGCAGAGATATGAGGGGAAAACTAAACTAGATAATGGGCTAAAAAAATACGCGCTGAACTAAACTAGTTAGGGCTACTAACTAGACGCTCTAATGGGACTTTTTCATCTCTAGTGACTATGATTCTGTTTTTTTAAAAAAAGGAAAATTAAGAACTGTATGTTCATCTTTTCTTTTTAAGCTATACTTTAGGAATGATAAGGAACTGAAACACAGGGATGAAAGCAAGCATTTCAGAGAACTCATTCTGCATCTCCTGTGTGTTTTGACCTTAACATCAGTGGAGATGAATTACTGGCTTCCGCTTGTTCCTGGCAGCAAAAGAAAGGACAGGTAACAATGATGAAAGCGTTATTACAAGAATAATATGTGGAACTGCAAAGAGATGCAGATCCGTGGGCCTTTTCTTTTAGGCAACTTGAATGGAGAGGAATAACAGCTGGACTTTGCGTTCTGGTCCAGCTGATACTTACTTGACTTCCTCCTAATCCAGAGCAGGGATGCTGTGAAGTGGAAACCTAGCATCCCTCCAGGGCTAAGGCCAGTTATTTCACTGAAAAGGCATGTAGCTTTACGTGGGTTAATTTTCCTCTAGGTTTCCATAGCTGGAAGAGGGTTGGATTTGCCAGGTGACTGGAAGACGGGGAAAGGAGGGAGGACGACCTCTTTCTGCCCAAGTGCTGTGCTGGGGAGGGGCAGCTGTGGGCTTTCAGCGATACGATAGAAGAGCAGCTGCAGGGCGCCTCCCTATTTGCATTACAGTTGTATATGCTCAGCTAAAAATAATCTCCTACCTCTGTCCCTCAACTGGTGAGAAAATTAGTTAATGTTTGCACAGAGTCTGAAAACACAGATTCATCAGTATTATAACGACTTCCCAGAGATCCCTGGGAGGAGCACGTAAGTGAGCCAAAGCTAATGATAACAACGCTATTTTTGTATGGCACTTACTCTTTGCAACTTACACTCCCTTGATAATACCATTCGAAAAGCTCCCTCCTTCCGGAAGTCTGCACGCAACTGAAACTTAATTGTAATAAAATACTTTGCGAAGCTACACTACACACGCAGATATATCCCCACTGTACTCTACAGTCAAGATATATTTAAGTACAGCAGCACCACAGTGCCGCTGCTCAAAGCAGCGCGACTAAACGCTGTTCTTTCAACGACAAGACTAAGCCCTCTTCACGCAGGCAATCTGCTAACGAGTAATGACTGCCGCATGCCTGCTAATAAGGCTAAATGCTTTCATATGGCCACGTCAGGCTGAGGGTGAGGTCACCGGAGACTTCAAGCACGTAGAAACGATCTCTCTCTCTCAACCCAGGCAAGGGAAAACCAGCAGAGCCGTCCCTGCTATGCAGGGACACAGCTGATCTGGGAAGAGACCCAAGTCCTGGAATCTGCAGGAAACCTAAATTAAACCCCCGTTTCTAATCATATCTCTACGTGACTCGGCCTCCATTCTGGAAGCATCCCCGGTGGGAAACACAGCTGGGGAGTATTTCGGCTGCGATGATGTCAGCCCGCTCCTGATAGGCTTCTCCGTAAGGTGACACTTTGCTGGCTGAGACCCGTGTGCCTGGCCCTGGATTTTTACAGCCTCAGACTCAGCTTGCTTTCTGCCAGAGGATGGCACTCCACCCCCTGCAAAGGCGCTCTTCCCGGCGCCCAGGACTACAACACACCGCCTGCGTTGACAGATCTGCGAACGAGACATGACACAAATGCTACCTGCTAATTTGTACCTCTTCTGCTGGTGCAGAGACCGGTGGCCCGGCTGCAGGGAGAGAAATGAGAGCAAGATGAAAATTGCAGATGGGAGATTGCTGCTTTTGAAATCTCATTATTCAAGGCACCGGGGCAAATTATAGTAACTGGTCCTGATCCAAGGATGGTTCCTCTAATCACGAAGCCTGAGATGGACCAAAATACAGTTGAGCAGTGAGGAAAAAATCACATCTTTATACTGAAAGCACCAGAGGCCCAACTCCTATCAGCTGTGCAGATGCACGCACATATACAAACAAAACCACACAGGGAATTGCACGTTTGACATGAGAAAGGGGACGTGTCATATGTAGCGATTTACCATGTATGCCCAACTGGGGAAGGATGGGCCACAGACTGCTGCAACTGTAAGAAATTTTTCATGTAATCAGCTCCTCGGTACCGTCACTGTTTGGTTTTTTCCTCCAAACTGTCAGCCTGAGGTGCTTTACTACACGTGTCCATGTCCAGCTCCCCTCTCCCTCTCTCTCATTCCGGTTCTCCCGTGCTGAGGGTGCAGCATCAGGGTTGCAGATGCTGCAGTTCGCAGAGCTCAAATCACACCAAAAAGATTTGCAACAAGATTATTGAAAATGAGTACCTCTAGGAAGCAAAATGCCATCCAGTATATCTGAACTACTCCAGCCTCAACACAGCAGAATCTCAATCGCTCAGAAAATGGACAGCATCAGGATAACGCTTCATGATCAGTATGTACTCATTCTCAACCTAAAAATACCTTTGGGAAGTTACAGGGTTTCTTCCTACATTGCGAACCAACGAGGAACAAAGGCCAGCAGCACAGCCTGCCCAGCCACCTAGATGGTTTTTCTTTCCAAATTTCCCTTGAACACACAGTTTATGTGAGCCGTGCAGTGTTTAAACCACCCGCAACTGAAGCTTCAGTAAAACTCTGTCGTGCATTTCAGTAACTTAGGCGTGTGATGGAGCCATTCCCAGGCAGCTCCAAGTTTTCAAGCCATGGAAATTCACCGCCTTGTGCCCTACCT
Organism: Nipponia nippon; assembly: GCF_047370975.1. Lineage (NCBI taxonomy): Eukaryota > Metazoa > Chordata > Aves > Pelecaniformes > Threskiornithidae > Nipponia > Nipponia nippon. The sequence goes on along the minus strand of NW_028262290.1, from coordinate 98,003,403 downwards.
ATCTCTCAAGGGTAGCATTTGAGCTGAATCTAACCTGAACTTTCTGGTGTGGAAGGTAAAAATTACCTATTAAAAATACAAAATATATCCTCTTATACTGCTTACCCCGTTTTATATTTTAATGAAAAAACATGAAGATCATGTAATTCTTCCTGTGGGTTCTCCAGCTATAAGAAAGACCTGTTTTATATCCAAGAGACTACATTTATCATCGGCGTGACCCTGATGGCTCGCCCGGCACAGTGAGGGGGATGAGTTTGGACCAGAGTTGGTCTCACGGATGGACGTGAATGATGAAGAACCAACCCCGCACGGACCCAAAGCAACTGAGACACGCTGAGGAACGCCGCACCCGGGGGGCTGCAGCGTGCGCCCCAGTCCACCCCCCACGCCCCACCATGCGTTGCCATTACCTGTGCTCGATGCTCCCCAACCGCAAACTGTATCACGGCAATGCCTGGGCTATGGCTGTCTTCAATCCTCTCCACAGTGCTGGAGTCTATTTTCAGGTCGTTGCTAATTTCCGCGCTCTGTATGAAGTCTTCTGTTTTCAAGTCCTCTACTTTCTTCAGCTCCCCGTTGGCCAGCTGAATGATCGACCCCTTCATGAAGTAGGGGGGCAGCGTGGGAGGCGCGGCGGCGGGGGAAGCGATGGACTGCACCACGGGCAGGTGGATCTGCGCCTGCACCATGGCGGCCTGGTAGGCAGGCTGGGTGGTGAGGGGCTCTGCGCTGAAGTTCTCGCTTTTGGGGACGGCGGTGGTGACGAACGTGTGAGGCACTGCTGCAAACTGGGGAGACGACGTGACGATCGCAGGCGCGACTCCTGACGGCTCGACGTCCGCGCCGCCGACCGGTATCAGCAGGGACTGTGTGCCAGGGATCACCAGGTGCTGCGGCAGGCTGCCGGGGTACCCGATGGCTTGCTGCTGACCGCTCAGGTAGCCGATCACCGGTGGCTGGGTCCCGGCGTAGAAGGCTGTCGCCGGCAGCCCAACAGGGAGCTGCTCGGAGGCGCTGTGGGTGGTCTGAATGACGGTGTGAGGGGACAGCGTGGCCACTGCCTTCACCCCCTCGTGGCCCAAAGCCTGCTGCGGAGACAAGGCGTAGGACCGGTGGGCTGGCTTTCCTAAGTGCAAGCTTCCCTTGTCGTTGAGGGTTGAAGGAGAGGTCTCGCGGTTGGTGGCCTGCTGCACCTCCATGTCCGCCGTTGGCGTGCTGCTGTTGGGGACCACCATGATGGAGGCTCGGACACCTGAGGAATCCCGCGCGCCATACTCGGCGGGGCTCGAGTGGACCACCACGTGCCTGGTCTCGTAATGATGGGGAGCTGGTTTATTGCCTGCTTTGACTAGACCCATGTCGGCAGAGGGCGAAATGCCGTACCTCCGGCTCTTCTCTATCTCACCGTTCAGTACCTCCTTGGCCTGCATCGCCTGCAGCCGGCTGCTCTCAGGCTTCTTGGGGGGATCCCTGGTGACGAAGTGGCCCCCCGAGTCGGTGTACTGCACCACCACTTGGGAGGAAGGGCCGAGGGTGAGGGTGTGCGGGATCACTGTCTGATGGGGGTGCAGGGGGACCGGGATGGTTGGAGGAGAGACGTTTCTGACAGTGCTCTGGGAAGAGCTGGAAATGTGGACGTACTGGTTCTGCTGGGTGGGTGGAGGAGACCCAGCGGCGATCAGTCCAGGTGTCCTGACCAGGTGCGGCTCAACTTTGTGGCCCTGCTGGCTTAAGCCGCTCATGCTGGCCAGCAAAGTGGAATAAGCCTCCAGCTGGGAGCGCTGGGATGGAGTGGTCGCAACGGCCGTGGCCGCTGCCACGGCGCTGGTCGCAGAATTGGCTGTTGGGGAAATCAGCTGTGAGGGGATGAATCCGGTGTACGATCCGCTGTACTGGGGCCCGACGAACTGGAAGGTGTGCTGCAGGTGTGTGTACTGCACGGGGGAAACGGGGGTCCCTGACTGGGAGAGGGCGGGCGAGTACACCGTGGGAAGAGTGGTGGAGGCTGGAACGGACCTGGGTGCGCTCGGTGGGGAATAGTCCAGCCCTGCAGACAGCGACTTGTGCAAACCCTGCTGCAAGCCCGCCTCCACCGACGACGTCCCCCCGGGCCGGTGCCGGCCCCCCAGGCCGCCCTGGCTGCCAGGTGTGCTGGGGAGCCATGCTAGGTTATCCGCACGGTGGTTTTCGTTTGGCAGGACCGGCTTCACCTCCGAAGGCAGGCTGGTGGCAGGGATTTCTCGCTTCTTAGGTGGCAGGCATTCATTGCTCCGCTCTTGGTTGGATTTCATCTTTCGCCGTCCCCCCTCCACTGTGCTTGCTTCACTGTCTGGCTGGCTCTGATTTCAGTCTGATAAACGGAAAGTCACATTTGATTTCTGCAAGGGATCCAGTGACTTCATGAGGAATCATCTCCCCGTGAGCACGATTCTCTGACGGCTCCTCTGGATTCTGCAACGAGAGGGTGGGCAAGGGAGGGGGGAGTCACACCGTCAGTGCTGAGAAATGAGAACAAATGAGCAGACACCCCGAAACAGCAAGCGAGTAACAGAAAAACCTCTGGAAAAAACAAAACCGGTCAGGCATTGCTGCTCTCATGTCAAGGAGCAGTTGACAGCTGTGCTGTAAACAGCAGTGAAAATCCTGGGCACGTCTGCTAAGGCATCACAAAAATGATTAAAACTTTAGGCAGATCAGAAACTCTCTGGCCATAACTTGCCACAGTTAGCAGTGGTCACTTATTTCCCAAGGCTCACTTTCTCCTTCCTCTGGGAAAACCCTCCATGTCTCTAACGTGCCCAGTTCGCTCTTCCAGCCTCTCCTTCCCCTGCAATGACAACGTTGCCTTCACCCTGCCGTGTCTAAAAAGCATGGAAGCGCGGCAGGGAGCCCCAAGGAACATGCACACACAGATTTTTACATTAGGAACAAGTAGCTATTAGCGGTGCGGAGGGAAGGTGGTGGGTCAGCCCTGAACTCTTGAACCCCAGAGTCACCCGCAGGGTGACTTCACATCACCCTGGGCAGGGCTGTGGAGGGCAGCAGCTGCCCCCCCACGCCATGGCTCCTTATGGGCACACGCGCCCTTCATCTACCAGTCTGGCAATGAACCTCGGCCATGCGATCTGTTTACAGCAGCAGCCCAGAGCCAGAGATGGCTCTGAGCCAGGTTTTTAATGTGTGGGGTTTTTTTTCCCCAGCGCTTTGAACTCCCTCTGCTACCGATACCTCATGCCCAGGTGCCTGGGAGATGCCCCCCCACCACACGCAGGTCGGCCAGAGCCAGGCGCCAGCACCATCTCCACCTCTGTGGGGATCCGATCCCCCTGCTTCCTAGCGACTGCCAGACCAGGGAGGCTGTGGGTACCGCACTCGCGGCCACAGCCAATCGTCCAAACCCTGAGCAAACAGCCCTGGGGATGCCTCCCTAGGACCGCTTGGAAAAGCACGTTTGGTTTTCCTGATCCAAACCAGAAGCCCCCACCAGTGTAAAAGCTCACGATTTTATATTAGGCTAGTTTTGCTATTGGAGCAAAACAGTTACTTTCTTTGCCCTGCATCACTTAATTCAGTGATTTCAGCCACCCAAAGGCAACAAAGTCAACAAAGTCTTCCTAACTCTTTCATTATCTGCTAAGGAAAATACCGTAACTAAATCACATCATGCTTTGGAAAAAAGCAAAAGGAGCTGACAGTCTCCCCCTACCTTCCTGAAACCTGCCTTGCCTTGTCCCATAACAAACTTTACAGAGAGTGAAACTCTCCCCCTGCCCCTGTCCAGCCGCCGCCTGCCATCTGCATTTCTGGCTGTTTTGAAAGATATGCAAGAATGGGTGCTGAGAAACCGTGCACCTCACACAGCCAGCACCCTAACAAGAAAAGTGTGCATTATACGTAAGAAAAATGGAAAGAGAAAGAATTAAGAGTGGATGTGAAAGAAGATGGAAATAGGATATAGCCCACTTTAAGGTGAATGCTGAGCAGCAGTAATGATACTGATGGCAAGTAATATTCCTTTGGGGGATTTCTTTCCCTGCTGCCTCGCTTCTAATGAACAATAAGCCTGATGTTTATATGCATACGCAGTACTTTGAAGACATACTAGACTAAGATTAAACCTATCTTTAAGAGCACTCTTTACGTTTATGGTCCTCCAAGCTGCTGTAAGCCTGCAGGAAAAGTCCAAACCTTCTAGTGGTTTGGTACAATCAGTCTTCAGTTAATTATTCCGTTGTTTAAATATTGATAAACAGTAATGAAACACCAATAGCCACAGAGCCGGGGGCGGGGAGGGGTAAAGCGCCGTTTAAGGGCGGATTCCCTGGCTTTGAGGTGAGAGGGAGGACGAAAGGACTCAGGGCAGCTTCTAAAGAGCAAGGGCCAGCGACGCCTTGAGCACAGCGGCTCGGGGGCAGCAGCACCCGCCGGGCAGTGGCTTGGCACCGCTACCCTGACCTGCCCTGACCCGCCAGCACCGCCGCCTCGGCGCTGCGACCGCGGCCGGACAAGGGCAGCCAGGAGACAGGGTCCCCGCTATATCAGCACGGGTCTTCCCCCTCCTCCTAACAGTTGCTCAGCGTGTCTTGGCAACAGCTAAAATTATTATATTACACATGACTTACAGATTTTTATTTTTAAGTTCAACTAAAAATAAAATCGCCGAGCTCACATTTGCGCAGTCATCCTTGGTTAACTTTAGCTGGCTGTAGCCTTCTGCCCTGGGCAGTCAGCTTTGGCAGGTAAAGTCAGCAGCTCCTGGCCGAGGCGGCTGCCCAGGGATGCCGTGGGGGGACGCCCCCGACGCGGGGTGTTCATCCCACTCCCCTTGCCACGGGGAGCTCGTGCTGGGCTGGGACCGTCCTTCCACCTCTCGTGGAGACGGACATGAGCTGCAAACCCCGAATTTAAACACACTCCCATGGGGAAAAGCTGGGAGCAGAGGGCTGGCCCCTCTGCCTGCAACAGAGCAGGGAGCTCGTACGTGGGACCGAATAGGGCCAGTCTCTTGCTGTGACGGACAAACCAGGCTCCCCCAAACTAGTTGTTCCAAAAGCCTGAGGTGCCTGGAACTACTACGTCAAAAGTATTACTATGAAGCTGTATGAAACCTGGTGAAGTTTCACTCTGCAGAAGCTGAAGCAAAGGTTTTTCTTCTGCTAAATAGCACTGAATCATTGAGTTTTGGGTAGCCTCCAAAGTCAAAGCTAACATCCTTCAAAAATACCAAATACTCAGTCTTTCAGGGATTTTTTTGTGTGTGTGTAAATCTTTCATATGGCTGATTTCATCATCACCGGTAACAAAAGGGCTGCCGAAAATCTCTTGGAGAGCACAGGAGGAATGAACAAGCTTAACAGAGACAAGGGATGAGACAGCCGTAGGGCGGTGAAGACTGCCCCACTTTTCCAAGCCCAAGTACTTCACGGTGAGACTTTGAACTCTAACAGACAGAGGACTGGATTTGCAGAAATGCAAATGTGCAGCATAAAACAGCCTACTTCTACTTCAAGACTTAAAAGTAAAACGATAACTTTTCAGCATAATTCAACTTCCAGCAGCAGCAAAGATAAGACAGGACTGATTTTGCTCAGGAAGCAATGAAAGGGAGACAACCCAAACAGAGCGTCTCAAAGGCAAGAGGTACAAGACCTGGTTAAGCTGTTCTTTGCTGGCTGTCCTAGACAGGTGAACGCCTTTTGATGTGTGGCGCACGGTTTCCTATGTGTATGCTTTTTTTCTGGATCCAAGTCCTTTTTCTGACTCTCGAGGTTTCCTTTCCCTTTAACTTCAGAGCTGTCGATCACGGTTTGCGAGATATGCAAACGAGCAGCAAACACCAGGTGATTTTTCGCTCCTGCTTTGTACGTGTGTGTATCACACGGGTGCGTGCGTGCGTGCACGCCTGTGTAATTATGGCTGGGAAGGTAAAGAGGACAAGAGATCAGGGACAGCAGCTGGACTTTGGTATCTCTGGCAGCGAGTACACATGGAACATTGCTAAAATGTCTGGACAGCCAGTGTCCGCTGGCAGCCTGCCCACACTCAAATTCCTGGAAAGGCTTAAGGCAGAAAAATAATCACTTGGAGGAGTCACCATCTGGGCTTGCTCTGGTCTCCAAGGGATTGCTCACTGGAGCTCAGGATGTGCATTTTTCATGCAAAACTCCAGCGTCTCTCTACAAGGCACTTTAAACCTCACTATGTCTCCCAAAACAGTATTTTTCTGTTTATTTCTTCTAATAAATTTAAAACTCATGAGAGGATACTGGGTTATAGCTTGAGGGGCTGACCTCCTTTATTTATCCGGAGTTCACTGCAGCAAAAGCAAAACCAGCAACACAAGCCTCCGTCCACACCGTAATCGTACGCTGTGTCCCACCAGCCAGGACTGAGTCTTGGGGTGCAGAGAAGTTGGGGCCAGACCCACAAACCACCGCAGCACCTGGCTATGCAAATGGTGGGACTTTAACTACCTTCAGAAATCAGGCACTTTTTGCAGTCCCATGATGTAGCTAATGTCATTTTTAGGTCTCTAAAACACCTTCAAAAATCTAGCCCCTCATCCTCCCTGGTCCCTGACCTTTCAGTAGCTGCTAACAAACTCACACCGACATTTGCCACCAGGAGCAAGGGCTGGGACCACCCCCTCATTTTTCTTATTGCATGGAGCAGCCATCCAAGGGGGGGCAGCCGTCCGCCTCCAACTTCAGGGATATTCAATTCAAAAGCCACTTATTGTCAAAATGCTCCTTTGAACGCAAGCCCTAACAAGACACAGATTATTACGACTTTTTAACTTTCACCTTCTGGCTCCAGGTATGACTAGTAATTTCTCACATTCATCCGTGCAATAAAAAAACTGGGTATCCCCTCTGTCAGAGACCGTTGCCCTGCCTGGCAAGCAGACATCAATGCAATATTCAAAGAGTACACCAAAAAAAAAAATCCTTTGAATCGATCCTGACACGCAGCTCTTTATGTCTAGGGTGTTACTGGGCAGAACCAGCAGCGCACTCTGATGCTCCTGCCTCAAATTGCCCACCCATCCCATCACGATAGGATGAGCGGGTAATTTCGGCAGCACTGGAAATCAGTGGGAAAGGAGGGCACTTTGTCCCACCTCTCCCCTCCCCTGCGAGGAGGTAGGCATCTTGCAGGATCAGATTCAGAGAGATTAAAAGACAGACACATTGCAGAGGGCTCCGCAGCTGCATTCTGGCTCTCAGATCTATATGCCAGCTTTCCCCCCCCGCCCCGCTCTACACCCTGCCCGCTGCCAGCTACATATTCATAGTTGTAACTGCTACAGATTTCATTAGCCTTGCCATGTGCAGCTCAGCACATGCCAACAATAGCTATAGGAGTTTATTGTCCAATCCAACCAGTTTTCACAGCACTCTGGCAGATTTCCCAGAAGGGCCAACTGCAGAGATCCATTAATAAGAAACATGAAAACCTCTAATAAAATTTGAAATTCTCCTCCCAAAACTAAAGGATTCCTGATCAACACCACATCTGCAAGACAGATTGTCCACCACAGCGTTAGCTCTTATCATACTTCTGGGAATCTGCCACAGCAAATTACTACAGGTTTCTGCAGAGTGAGCAGCTATTCTGCACACCCCTCCTCTCCCCAGTCAGATCAGACAGCCTTCACGCAATATAAAAAGCAAATGATACGAGCAAACCTCAGTGAGCACATCACTGGATGTCAGATGCCCAACGGCTTGACATCCCCATGACATTTCATGATGCAAGTATGTAGGTACCAGCATTGAGAGAGGAAGATTTAGGAGGAAAAAACAGTGTAAGAGACACTCCTGAAAGGACAGACAGATGATGGAGTTCCAGGACAGCCATTCACTTGATGACATTCGTGAATGCCGGTGATAGATTATCAGAAAGCTACTCCACTGGTTAACTATCCATTTCTGCTACTTAGCTCCTGAATTTTGAGGATAAGGGGAGATCTACATGTTCTAAGCAGGGCACATGTCTCCTGTAGTCCTGTTTTACAACAGTTACACTATGGTTAGTTACACAGTTATTTTGTGTGGTGGGTGCTGGTGAGCTCCAGAAGAATACTATGCTATAGTATTAGCTGAAGTTTCAGTTAGGCTAACTGCTGAATTAATGACATTTGAATTAACTTTCAGAAGTTTGCAGGTTTCTGCCATCAGTTCATCTGGGTGCCATCACCTGGTTCTGCAACAGGAAAGATGCCCGTATTTTTAGCACCTGTAGAATTCATGCCATGCTCTGGATGCACAGCATACCTTTCTGTGCACACGCATAGCGATGCAGCTACACGTAACCTTGTAGGACTGCGAGTATCAAGGGCTATCTGGGTAGATTCACAGCTGCCTACTCATTTATTCCATGTTTTTTTACAAAAAAAGTTGTTAGCAAAGGTGATCCCTCCTCTTCCAGCAGGCTTTGCGGAGAGGCGGTACCACAGAGCGCAGCACGAGACACCAGGCAGGCAGGCAGGCTGGAAGCAAGGAAGCACTTGCTCCAAGAGCCGCAAGCCGACCCAGCGGCAGGGCTGCCCTCGGAGGGCTGGGTGCGTCAGCCGTCCCGCTGCCCTGCCAGCCCACCCCGCGGGCAGTGCCCTCGCTCCCTGGCACAGAAATCCCCTGCCTCGCAGTGCCAATCCTGGAGGCTCAAGTATCACGAGTCAGGCCCTGCTTCTTGCCCCTGAAAGACATGACACTGGTTTACAAATAGAAGATTTCTTAAAACGGTAACGGTGAAGGCTATTTGCTTTTTTATTATTTTTTCTTTTAACTTGCCCTTCTGCTGCGTGAGGCCTTTCAGGCTCGAGGTCTCTACCTTTTCCCTGCAACCCACAAGACCACAAGACCAGAAACTTACTCTTTTACCTAAAAGTGGAATTTCCCATGTCATCGTTTGACACCGGGAACTTGAGTTTTGTGAAACAGCGTCAAATATCTAGAGGCTAGTGATTAAAATGCAAGAGCTGACAACGCTGATTACAGTGAAATTTCTTTGGGGGTGAAGCACTGGACTCCAGAGCCCTCTGCCTCTACAGAGAAGGGGAGAAGTATTTAACTCCTAAGTAAGGGCCTGAGCCCTGGGGCAAAGCCATGTGAGCGTGCACAACTTGATGCACCTCTTTCTCTCTCAGCTGCACAGCAGAAAGTGCACCTCAGCTGACGCTACGAGAAGCACCTCTATCTGCAGCCACGAAGGGAAGACCTGGGGCTGCTTGGGCCTGGGGTTTCAGCTGAGGCCAACTGCGAGCTGCATGGTCCTGCAGGCAGAGCCGATCCAGGTGTGACGCTGGAACATGTTCCAGCAGCACGATCTTTTACCACCACGCCACGCTGAAGCCTTTACAACCTGACAGAGGTCTGCCAAACCCCTCTGAAGCCCTGCTCCTGAAGCCTCGGAGGTGGCTGTGCCAGGAGCATCAGGACCACCAACTCAAGATGCTCGGGAAGGCAGCATCCCCCTTCACACACCCAGTGCCTTCGGTGGCAGTGGGGAAGCTGTGGAGCAAACACACACGTTTTCAAGTGCTCCTTCAATCCCACTGACAGCAGGATGGAAAGGCAGATCCCACCTATGCCGCTCCGCAAGGGGCCAGACCGCAGCACCTAACCTTTCATCTCCTGCACCGCACCAACTGCTGCCAGTGCAGGATGGCAGGTTTACAGGACCAGCTTGTCTGATATTGCACCCATCCCCTAGAGGCGTTTCTGCAGCTTAAATAAGTGAATAGCGTTCATTTGTAAACAAGTATAATACCGAAATTACTTTGTTGATGTTTTTCATTTATCTAAAATGTGCCCAGCTACAAAGGGAGCTGCCTACACAATTTTCCATTGAAAATTTCACGAGTGACTATAAACGTAGCAACACCCACTCGCCGCTCATTTTAACTTGTGACAGAAACTGTCATGCCTGTACGAACACATTTGCACCGCAGATATGTCACACAGGTCTCCTTCCATGTGTCTGAAAATGCTCGCTAACGTTCTCTCCTTCTTCTGCAAAACAAATTAGAGAGACGCCTGGCTTCACTGCCAGGAGAGATGAATAAGACCCCCACGAAAAATTACAGAAAGCGGGGGCGTTTCACCCCTTTGAAGATCCAGCCAGTAACACCAGCAAGCAGCGGCCAACTCGGAGCAGCCATTTTACAGATAAGCAGAGGCGCTCATGGGAAGGAAGGTACCTTTAAGCCTGGCTGATAAGGGGATGGGGTGAGAACATGGGCTTTAGGGGCAGATTTGGAAAGATCAGCTGCATGCTCGATGCCTTTCCTTGGAAGTCCCCCCTGCAGACTGCTTCTCTGGTCGATTCCACATGCTAGCAAATTAGACTATAATTAGTCCATCTGTAAAGCGCGAAACGTGAATTGACATTAAATTCCCCTTGAAATGGATTCCAACACCTTGCCTTCTCTCAGGGTTCACTGAGCAAAGCTTTAACTTGAAGCAATTTTGCATGAGCTCTTGCTCGTAGCCCCAGCACACACCCAGTGCCTCGCCGAATCAGGATCACTGACTGTCACCACTAACAAAACTGAAATGCCAGCAGCTCACCCCGGCCTTGAGGCATGCAGCACACTCCCCCAGTGCCGCAGAAGGCCGAAAGCGAGTTCAGCATCCCCCCCCAGCCACCTCTCCGGTCTTTCTTTCTCTAATTCATTCATTTTTTTCCTTCTTCATTCAGGGTCAGCTATGTTTGGGTGTGCCCTGCAGCACTGCCCACTCGTCCTGCACAGACCCCCTAACTGGCAGTCTCAACACAGGCAATGGCGTAGGCAAAAAAAAAGACCAACTCTTCTGCACCTCCTCTCCCCATAAAATGCCTGTCCTGGCCCTGCAGCCCACAAAACCAAGTGACTAGTTACTCTTCCTGACCCAGCTTTTTAGGGAGCCTCTCTCCTGCTCCATGGGGAGCGTGGCAGGCAGATAAAATGGGCACGGAGAGCCAAATCCATCACCACCATCACTTGACTGTGGCCAGCGCAGCGAGGGTGAGACTGCCCCGACTGTTCCATCTGACAAGGCAACACAGAAAACAATTAAAAGAAAATGAAATAATGCAGGTTTATAACAACATAACAGGCTCCACAGTCACAGGCTCCAGTTGCAATTAAAAAACACACCCGTTCCAACTAAGAATGCAAATCATCAGCGTTGCTCTCAAGCAGGGAACGTTGACAAATGAAGGCGGTGTGCTAACAGGCAGCGCCAGTACTCTTAATATAAGTATGTGAGAAACAAAGGTATGTACCATCCAGGACTGCCAGAAAGAACTCGCTTTAAACAGCAATCAGAAAGAACTGGAAGGGTTTAAAAACTACTTTTCTTACAAAAAACAGATACAAGAAAACCTTTTGCTCTGCTTCTCCCAGCCAACTGAAGAAGGAACGAGAAAATAAAAATCGCACAGCTCCCATAAAGGTTATTTATATAGGAGTTTTGAACTCAGGAACTAAAAAAATTCCTCCATTGGACATGTGGGTCCAGTGAATCACAGCTTGGAAATCCGAATGGATCCTTCGTAAAAGCCAGTGAGCCACGAACATGCTTTCTCACCGCTGTGATCACTTCTGTGAAAGCATCTTACCCATCTGCCACTGGAAATCCACGGCGCAGAGACAAGTGACTCCCCGACACCAGTGAAATGGACAAAAGGATGACTAGCTACCTGCAGCTGGTTTCAATCGAAAAGCCAAGTAATTATTGCAGCCCTCTCCTGTGGCTCATATGGAGCGCAGCATGGAGCTGTAAAGCGTTATGCAAGTCTAATGTGCTGCCAGATCTCTTTAGAGCAGGCAGCAGCCAAGTCGCTCCCTCCCACCATTGGCTCAGCTTCATTAACTTAATCAGGTATTCATTCATTCATTCACTCACTCATTCAAAAAAAACCAAAAATTACACTAAACCTGGCAAATAGCCAGTGCCATGCACGCAAGGAGCATGCTCACATCAGCCACCAGGGCTGGAAGAAAAAGGGTAATCTAACATCCCTCCTGCTTTGAGAAGGGCATTAGTTTTTCACGCAGCCGGGTGCACACACACCTTTGCAACGACCCTCCCAAAAGCACAGAGGGCTCGGGAGCTGCAGTGGGGGCAGATGCCAGCTCTGGAGACTGTGGAATCGAGAGCAGCCCTCTAAGTCAGTGCAGTCAGCAAGCAGCAGAGTACTTCCCCAGAGCAACGGACTAATTAATTGATTTGATTGTTTAGGGGGGGGGGAAAGGAATTGAGGCAGGATCAACTCAACTCGTTTTGCTGCAAGGTTCTTACCCTTTCTTTCACACATACCACATATGTTGCACAGCTTAATCCAGACAGAAGGGAACAAAGCAGAACAGAAAGAAAAGAAAAGAGCAAAAAAAAATAAAAAATAGGGGAAGCATCACACAACCAATGTTAAGAGCAATTGGTAATGGAAATCTGTTTGACCTCCGTATCTGTAAACATAAGACTTCCTACAGGCGTGCAGCATTCAAGCATTGAATAAAGAGCCCCCTCCCTTGCACAGCTCTTGCACTTGTTTTCCTTAGTCTTTACATGTAAGTTTGCAAAGAACGTTATTTCTTCCCTCTAGCTGTCATCAGAATGACTTTCACTGCATTTTTTTTCCAGCAAGCTACAAGAAAGCTGCTTTATGACTATGCCAAAAAGCAGGCCTTGAGAGTCAGCTCGGACTTTGCTGTGAAGAGGTTCATGCAGTGAGCCAGGCTGGGCATTAAGGATAGTGGAGAGGTGTGACATTTCCCACAGCGGAAGCTGAGCAACAGTGTGAAAGTAGTCAGCATCTCTCTCCCCCTTATCTCATTCTGCCCTGTGCGAAAAAATGCCGGACGGCAGGTTACTCCGAGCAAGTCCATAAAAAGCAACATAGAAATACAAAGCACTGTGACTATTTCAAAATAGTGTTTATGGTTATATAATGAAAAGTATACACCCCGGTGCGAATCCTCAGCCAGAGACGTGGCCGACGTGCCCCAGGAGCATCCACACTCCCCACCTTTGTCCAGTGATGCAAATCAGACCTCACAACCCTCCATCTTCTGTTATCACGGAGAGCACAAGTCTTCCCTGTAGGAACTTCAATCGCCTCTTTAGCTAGCTTCCAAGTCGCTATCCCTCTTCAAACAAAAAAAAAACCCAGATCTTCTATGGCCACTGCCACAAACCACGACACAAATGACAAATCAGACAAAGACTTTCAAAAAGGGCTATTAATGTAAGGCCAACATTTAGCTAAAGGTCTGCAGTTCAGATGCGCTTAGCAAAAGCACCTAAAAGACCCCGAACCAACACCCGTTACTCTCACCCTGACTCTTCCTCTGACCATACCGCAGAAGCCCACAGTTAACTCCTGGATCCCTTCTTGAATTTCTCTGTCGGTGGGCACCTAAGTACCTAGTAGACAAGCAAACGCACAGCTTCTGGGGAACCAGCTGTTGATACGTGTAAGGGCTACAAGTGAACGTTACGTATTGCAGCTCATCAGTGAGCGAACAGTGAAGTATGGCTGAACACTGCTTCTTTGACTGCCACATGATGGCATGTACGTTTTGCTGAGCAGAAAACAAAAACTACTCAAGATGCTTTTACTGTGTTAACAGAATTAAAAAAGAGAAGAGATGAAAAGGTGTCTGAAGATGACACGCTTCTTAGTCCTTGGCCTTCTGCACTCCAAAGTGTGTAGGACATCAGCCAAGCAGCCTCGGAGTACTCTACACTCAAGTCAGCCTCCTTCACCACAAGTTCAGTCTCGAGCTAAGGGCCTTTAAATTATCCAACCGCTTAAGCACTGTGTCTCTTTCATCATCTTCATCCCCATCTCTAACCCTTCTCTGAATGGGGTCCAAAGCTTGGAGGTTCCTCCTTTTCACTTCACCTCCCTTCTCCTGCATCCCTGACACCACTACTTCATTCAAGACACAATGCGAATCCTTCCTCCTCTGCCCATGCCACCAGTCTTAGCTTCCCCTCTCCTGCTTAAGCAGCTGCTCAAGCCTTCTTTGCAGCAGCAACCTCCCTTCCTTGCATCAAGGCAACAAACCACCGTAAGATTCCACCTTCTGAGCCTCTCCTCCATACCTGGGAGCACCCTGCGAGATGTGATTTCTGTCACAAGAAGTAGCTACATGGGTTTTAAAGTGGGCCATTAGAAGAAGGACGGGAACATAACGGAGCCGGAGAAGAAAATCAGCCCGGGAACACTACGAGTATTTTATCCCAAACGATCCAAACTTGGGCAGAGGTACTAGTTTGGTCTAGATAAATAAAAGGGATGTGGTTTGAACAATTCTGGTTCTTCATATGAATCATTTCACTTCTCCCTCTGAAAGAATCATTAGAAAAATGTGGGGTTTCATGATTCAAGGTAAGAGAATGAGAAGGCAATATTTCAGCACTGTGAAATGAGGCTTGTGTGTCTAACCGCACCGCCAGCTCAGAGTTCACTTCTCACAAGTGTCAAGTATATTTTCCCTTCTGTACCTCTGCAAGCCCTAGTTCTGTCTGTTGTCATCACTCATGGGATTTACCTAATCCCTGAAACAGCAGAAAAAATCATCTTTTTTGCTGGAGAAACAGCATCATGTCTCGAGCACACACTGAAAAATTCAAATTGTACATATCATTTATTGTAGCTCCATTCATCCGCGTGGTGTTGACAGTATAAATACAAATGATGCCCATAACAAAATGCTGAACTGCGGTCCAATGTATTCCGTGGTATTTCTTAGAGATTTCCACTAGCTTTTGCTGTTTCTCTGCTCACATTCCTCACAGTTTAGCATATTCAAGCAGCTGCCTGTTTATACAAACACAGCCTGAAATGTTGATTCCTTCTGCATCAAAGCTGGTGGCTTTAGCTATATCCACTGGTCTGAACTATAAAGTGGGGCAGAGGCCATCAGAAGCTAGGAGTTCGTTTAAAATCTATTATCTCACGATTCAGCTACAAAGGGAGACTTCACAACTTTCTAAGCACAGAAATTCACCTTTCCAGCATTTTATTTTTAACACTAGTGGACTGTGATGTTGACCTTTTAAATTTATTATATTGCATTATACACGGCAGGTACAACTTGCTGTATGGTTCCTTTCATACGCAAACACATGACGGTGTAGTTTCAGATTTTATTGGTGCTCCTTGGACCCACGCCACTGAATCCAGCTCATGCCTGTGCACCCTCTACTGACAAAGCTCTCCTACCAGCTAGGGCAGCCTTCTGCACCGCACCCAGCGAAACTGCGTTAGCCCTTTTGTAGCGACAGACACATCCAACTGCAGTTTGCCAATGCGTTTCAGTGGGTACTACCTACGGGGCTTTGAAGTGCTCCTTCCAGACTGGGGCTAAGGCAAGACCTAGTGTGAGAGCTTGTTCTCTAACCAACGACACATCGCTAATGACAGGATTGCAGTTTCCGCGTCAGCTAAGGACGTTTCAGAAGCACTCTAACTAAATTAGGGGAAGGTAAAGAGATTCAGCCGGGGGTCTGCGTGCTCAAAACCTTTGTGCATTCCTCTTCAAACCAGCGTTTAAGTGCTGCTCTCCTGGAAAATAAAATAGTTAAAATAGGCTCAGATCCTCCCATTACAAAGCAGAACCCAACGGGGAGACTTTCCTGGGAGAGGAAAGCTCTCGGGGGAGTCCCTTGCAAAAACTGTCTCATCTCACCAAGACATCTGCTCCAACCGGGACGAACAGGGAACACTGAGAGTTGGTCAAGTCTGCTCACAGAGGCACCCTGTGTCTAACGCGTGAACCTTGGAAGCGATAGCTACGTGATAGACGTGATGTAACCCACCACCCTGCAGCTTCCTCTGTGGCCGCAGAGACATTAGAATCATAGAATCATAGAATCGTTAAGGTTGGAAAAGACCCTTAAGATCATCGAGTCCAACTGTTAACCTAGCACCGCCAAGTCCACCACTAAACCATGTCCCTAGGTGCCACGTCTACACCTCTTTTAAATACCTCCAGGGATGGTGACTCAGCCGCTTCCCTGGGCAGCCTGTTCCAGTGCTTGATAATCCTTTTGGTGAAGAAATTTTTCCTAATATCCAATCTAAACCTCCCCTGGCGCAACTTGAGGCTGTTTTCTCTTGTCCTATTGCTTGTTATTTTGGAGAAGAGACCGACCCCCACCTCGCTACAACCTCCTTTCAGGTAGTTGTAGAGAGCAATAAGGTCTCCCCTCAGCCTCTTCTCTAGGCTAAACAACCCCAGTTCCCTCAGCTGCTTCCCATAAGACTTTTGCTCTAGACCCTTCACCAGCTTCATTGCTCTTCTCTGAACACACTCCAGCACTGCAATGTCTGTTTTCTAGTGATGAGCCCAAAAACGAACACAGTACTCAAGATGCAGCCTCACCTGTGCCGAGTACAGGGGGACGATCACTTCCCTAGTCCTGCTGGCCACACTATTTCTGACACAAGCCAGGATACCATTGGCCCTCTTGGCCACCTGGGCACACTGCTGGCTCATATTCAGCTGGCTGTTGATCAGCACCCCCAGGTCCTTTTCTGCTGGGCAGCTCTCCAGCCACTCCTCCCCCAGCCTGTAGCGTTGCATGGGGTTGTTGTGACCCAAGTGCAGGACCCGGCACTGAGCCTTGTTGAATCTCATACAGTTGGCCCCGGCCCATCGATCCAGCCTGTCCAGGTCCCTCTGCAGAGCCTTCCTACTCTCCAGCAGATCAACACTCCCGCCCAACTTGGTGTCATCTGCAAACTTACTGAGGGTGCACTCGATCCCCTCATCCAGATCACTGATAAAGATATGAAACAGAACTGGCCCAAATACTGACCCCTGGGGAACACCACTTGTGACCGGCTGCCAACTGGATTTAACTCCATTCACCACCACTCTTTGGGCCCGGCCATCCAGCCAGTTCTTTACCCAGTGAAGAGTACACTTGTCCAAGCCATGAGCAGCCAGTTTCTCCAGGAGAATGCTGTGGGAAATGGTGTCAAAGGCTTTACTAAAGTCCAGGTAAACAATATCCAACACTGTTTCCCTCATCCACTAAGTGGGTCACCTTGTCATAGAAAGAGATCAGGTTAGTCAAGCAGGACCTGCCTTTCATAAACCCATGCTGACTGGGCCTGACCACCTGGTTGTCCTGTACATGCTGCATGATGGCACTCAGGATGATCTGCACCATAACCTTCCCCGGCACTGAGGTCAGGCTGACAGGCCTGTAGTTCCCTGGATCCTCCTTCCGGCCCTTTTTGTAGATGGGCGTCACATTTGCTACCCTCCAGTCAACTAGGACCTCCCCAGTTAGCCAGGACTGCTGATAGATGATGGAGAGTGGCTTGGTGAACACCTCCGCCAGCTCCCTCAGTACTGTTGGGTGGATCCCATCTGGCCCCCTACACCTGTGTGTGCGTACGTGGTGTAGCAGGTCACGAACCTTTTCCCCTTGGATTATGGGGGCTTCATTCTGCTCCTCATCCCTGTCTTCCAGTTCAGGGGGCAGGGTACCCCGAGAACAACTGGTCTGACTATTAAAGACTGAGGCAAAGAAGGCATTAAGCACCTCAGCCTTTTCTCCATCCTTTGTCACTATGTTTTCCCCCGCATTCAATGAAGGATGGAGATTCTCCTTAGCCCTCCTTTTGTTGCTAATTACCTGCCACTGCCATTCCTACAGTGAAAAGCAAAGGGGAATTTTTTTCCCCCTGGTTTTATTTACACTCATTTAGCCCTGGACTGAGTGATTCTTCAGCATCTGATATGTTTATCACCCTCTCTCTCTGCCTACTCTGAATTTTTTCTTCTGAATGCATAATGATTTCACATCTGTTAATCTGGTTTGGTTTCTTTTTCATACATGGGTTTTGACTTGTAGGCTCCTTATGGTAGATATGGAATACAATGCTGTTTCTTTGGCCTTTTGCTCTCCTTGTGTTTACAAATGAATGTTATGTTGTCTTAGAAATGTGAAATAACTACTGCAATGGGTGATGCATAATCTCTTTGGTACAATGGACATGTTAGAAAACATGGAATAACCATGAGATCATACAACCACGGTGACTAAAACAAAATCATCGGTCACAACTCACTCAACTCCTGAGGAGGAAAAACCTTGATAATACTCTGCTGTGAGGCTAGTGAAACTAAAGCTGAAATAAGCTACACAGTCACCTTTCCTCTTGCGACAAAATTAAGTAAGAACTAATGGTTTCTAATAGAAGTGGCAGGTATTTTTCAAGGAAAATTTACATTAGCAAATGCTTGTTTTCAAACCTGAATCTGTTGGAGGGAAAAATGTTTGAATACATTTACAGCTGGGGAAAACCGCTGGGATTTCTTTGCAAGTATTTTCTCAGTAATATTAAAAAAAAATTAAAATCCATTTGCTGGGCCCAAAACGAAGGTTTGTTTTAAACATTTAATGAAGGTGTAATTAAAAAATGCTGTAGCTGCAAGAGAAATTTGGTTTGAAATGAAACTATCTTCTAGCTAGAATACAGAGGTATAGGCTTTGTTGTACAGTTTTATAAAACATTTTTACTTACTACCTGATTCTCACTGTATCTCAGTTTTTCAAGTTTTCCTCCCATTACAGCATAAGACATTTTTTTGAGATCTTGGAAATTTTCATGGGCAGAAATATCATTTCCTCCTAGCTCTGATTTCTAATTAGATTTATATCTTTCCTAGCTGGGGCAAGACCTACCCAAGCATTTTGAAACATTGCCAGGTTGATTACCCATGTATATGAAAATTCACATCCTTGCTATTGGCTGGCAAAAACCATGAGCAGCACTGGAAAAAGAGTCTTTCTTCTTCTGTGACGGCATCATTCAACTCACACCCCAAGGGTCCAATTCTGCCTGCAAAATCTTTCCCTTCGGCTCAGATTGCTGCCAAAAGAGCACAGTATCTTCTCTGATGTACAGCCGGGTTGAGATGACAGTTACCGCATTGGTTTAATGGGAGGGAAAAGGAGAAAGAAATGGAAGGGAGCTGCTGGCCTGTATGGTAAATTGGGATGAAGGAGCTGCAGCATCTCAGCAGAAGCCATAGTGCTGGTCCATTCCATTCAGTGGGGAAGGAGGGAGAGAAAACACATCTCCTATACATACGCTGCCTGAGCTGTTGCTGGAAGTCGCCACCATGGCTAACAGAAGTGGTACCGCAAAATCTCTTGGCTGTCAGGATGAGGCTACCTTGGCTTTTTGGTATTTAGAGAAGTGGGTTAATGAGATCTTCTGGTGGTCCAAACTGCATTTCTCACATGGACTGCATTGCTATAGCTTTATCAGCAAAACCTTGTACAATTTCAGTTTACTAGCGGGCTGCTGGCAAGGATGGCAATGTGCTCGTTACACCTATCCACTGAAAATGTTGGAAGACTCTCAAAAATGGTAGATTTTAGCAGGTGATTTTGACAGCTATGCCCTGTGACACCACTCAGCGCAATGGTGCTGAAGCCACTCTAGTGAGGAACTACAAAGGTGGGGGTAACACTGCTAGTGACTCGTCTGTATCACCTAGGTCACGGTCTTGCCCAGGACCCCCGCTGAGGTCCACGGTAGCTGCTACTCAAAGTGTACGATGTGTGAGATCCCATGGGGAGCGAAGCACGGTGAAAGCACTGTAAGCTACAGCATGGCCCACACTACACACCAGCACACAATGGTTCTTCCATGCAGCTGCAATATCTACATCCATCAAAACCCCATATATGTCACAGATAAACTACAAGCTGACAGAAACCCAACAAAAAAACACCTGCGTACTACCTACTGGACAGACCTAATGCTCCAATTAGACTACGTGCCTTCTCACACAGCTTACTTCGTTTGCAGAAACATTTCCAGTGGAAATGCAGACAAATCAGCTCTGGGATCACCAGCAGCAGCTGCTGCTTTCTGCATGCAGAGTGTTGAGCAAATCAACAGAGACGAGCTCCTGCTCACATCAAAATCTCAAAGATGTGGATGACAACTCTGGTTAATTAAAAGACACAGGATCAGACTACAGGAAAATTTTTGCTCAGCAGCTTACACTCAAAATCAAGCTGGTCTGACAAGAAATAGCAGCTTTCCCAATTTTCAGTCTGTGGTCAAGTACGGTTTCTACAGTTCTGGTCTAAAATTATTTCCCCCCACACTCTGTTCTTTTCTGAACTACTGTTCTAGCATTTTTCTTCTTTATTCTCCTCATCTTAGCATTTCTGTCATTCTTGCTTGCTCTTAAATGTGAGTTTCTGTCCTTGTTTCAGTATCAGTTAAAATGCCACTATCACTAACAGCATGAGCCTGAGTCAGAATTGAGACTGCGCACTCACTCACATTTCTAACTCTAGGAAAAAATTACTAAAAGCCAAAAAAAGTACTGTGGATTACATCCCCTCTCACTAATGCCCAGAACAGTAGAACTGCACTAGTACAGTCTCTCATTAAAAATGTATGTGATTGCTATGAAGTATTTATTGTGTCACTCTCTATAAAAAAAGTTTTCCTCTGTCCTGTCTGTTCCCACCCCCCAACTTTAAGCCTAGGGAAAACACACTGAGAGGGCTGGCAGGATCATATGGGCATTAATTTGTGTCTTCAACATGTTCTTAAGGTTGACTGGTTTTGCATCACTCCCATTTTAACCACATAGAACAGTGGTGAAAGAGCCTTCCTGAGAGGGCTTTCTTATACCCTTGCAAGGGGGGGGTTATTCTGTTCACGTTCATTGCAGAGAATCCACACTTCATAGGCAGACGAGTAAAAAATTTCTGAAAAAAACTGCTGATCTCAAACAGGGATTAAACAACGTTAAATACGCGTGTGAATTGCCATTTGTTTTGGATTTAATGGTATTTAAGTATAACCTTTAAAGAGAAGAGCTGATGCAAAACAACCTCTCCTTTTTCATTTTCTACCCGCAGAATGTGGCCTGGAAGACATTGGATGCAGAGGAGCTCATACAACCAGGATGACTGTGGTGTAGATAATAAAACTAATAAAACATTTGTTGAGAGTTACTACCTAAAGTCTTGCTCCTTTACCGCTAGGAGTTGTTTATTGCAATGGGAACAAAATCAGGCCTTCCTTATACCAGGAATTTATTAATAAGCCAAATCACAGCAGTAGCACACAAGTAATGTGCCTATGAAAACAGCTCTAAGAGCAAACCAGACTTTTGGAGATTTCCCTAGTACAACGATACGTCGAAGACTTCAGTAAGTGCAGGCCTTATTTTGCCTCCATAACACCTCTAAAACATCCAAGAACCTCAAGTCCAAAATTATTTGGGTATGTTATTGTATCAGTTGTTTCCACGCTTACTCAAAAGGACAACCTGAGCCAGTCTCCAAATCAAACCTGTGCCCTCCCTGTAGAGCAGTCTCTCTCCTTCCTTGAAGCTCCACCACCCCAAGCAATGCTGTGCGACACCAAGCCTCTACGGGCCATATATGCTCTTCCAAATACCCCTCACATGAGGGTAACCGAGAGCCTTGCAGTAAGATCAAAACTGGGATGGGCTGAAAGCAGTTAAATGAGCAGAAACAAATTCCCTCCACAAGCATAGGCTATATTCATGCAGTGGCAGCACTTGCAAAACAGAGAAGACAAAGTCTGTCCTTCGCCATCAGAAAAGAAAAAGCCAGTGATGAACGAGTCTTTAAAAATCACAGTTGGGCAGTTACAGGAGATTATCTAATTACCATCATATTTAATATTATATGGCTTTAATAATTCTCTGTTATTATCAAGCTGCTAGCACTAAAAGAAAATGGGAAATTGGCTCTGATGCCTAATGGGAAGGAAAGGCTCTGCCCTCTGGGTCCTTGGTTTGGAGCCAGCTCAGGTTGGAAGTGAAAGTCATTCCTGCTGGGCAGCCTCTCTGAAGTGAGCTGATGTTGTCAGGCTCGGTCCAGTTCCATGTTCAGAGAATACAAACCATCACCACAGCAATGGGGTGTGCTGGAGGAGGGAATTGTTGAAAACACTTTGTCTCTAGCTTTCTGCTAGCATACAAATAGATCTTAGCCTGGAACGAAGATATTTTTCCAGCGATGTTTACTCCAAAGCAAATCTCACCAATGGTGACTGTATGAAACTTGCATGCACCTTATACCGGTTTAAAACTAGAATGACTTGCCTTGGAATAACAGAGGTGGTTTTACCACTGTGCAACCCTGTTACTTTGGTGTGGAGCAGCAAACCTAGAGACCACCAGGACCGCCAAGCCTTCAGTAACACTGACGGTTGAATGTTAGTCTTGGCATTATTATTGCTTTCATTCTTAAAATATCTGAGCAATGCTCAGTTTCAAGGTGCATCCTGGGTTAGGCTGAATCTGGAAGACCTGCGCTGGCAGGAAAGTTTATAGTGGGTCCATGTTGCCCAGTAGGTCCCCTTAAATCCAGCTAAACAAACAGTTAAAACCCAGTTGAATTAATGGAGGTGTAGGTCCATAAAGAGCTGAACAACTCTTTTTTTTTTTGAGGTTGGACGCTGCGAAGTCTAAGCTAACCCCACATCCCTCAGGACTGCCCCTTTCTCAGCAAAGGCTGCAGCACATTAACAGGGCAGAGCAGCTTGCATTGTAGCTGCTGTGCCTGCTCGGTGGATTAATAGAGACTTCATCCTCTGGGGCTGTCAGTCCCAAACCTTTCAGGAGAAAGGAAATCTCCAAGAGAAAAAAAAAAAAGAAAACCAGTACTGAAATTACAAATAAGTGTCTTTCTGACTTTCAAATGAGACCTGAAGCATCTTCATTTACAATTTAATATTTTAGTAAGCACTTTATTGGAAAAGACTATGTAATGGGTTAATTTCCAAAAGTCATTTATCTTTACTCACTGGGGATGACTTTCTGTAATTCACTTGAGGCTGCAACACTCACGGATTAATACATCATCCTCCAACTTGAGAAGATAAAAGCCTAACAAGCTCTAACCTGCTACACAGGCTATATTTAAGCAGTACAGGGTAATGATAAATATCTCCCATAAAATGTGTTCTCTTCACACTTCCTGCAAAAACTGCTGAGCGAGCCAGCTGGCGAGACGGAGCTGACGGTCCTCGCTCACAGCCCCACCATCCACACACCGTGAAACTGGGGCGCTCCCTTGCACGGCGTCCCCCCGATCCCGGGCTGCCCACCGGCCTCTGGAGGCGAGGCCTGTTTTGGCGCTGGCTGCCGGTACCCTGGCTCTGCCCGCACCCCGTCAGTGCCTCTCCCTCCTGCCTGGCAGGCAGGCAAGGAAGGACTGCTGGGGGACACACAGCTTGGTTTTCCTTAAACGTGCTCCATTTCCTGCGCTGGACTAAACATTTTGCAGAACAAAATGAAGACCAGGCGTCTCCCCAGAAGCACTTATAAAACTCGGGGGACGACTGTGGCAGGCAGAGCGGAGGCGATGCAGGAACCGGGAGGAGGAGAGACCATGCAGTTGCACGCGCTGCTTGCGGGGCCCAGATGCAAACTGAATCACTTCTCGCTTCCTTCTTTGTGTACGAGTGGTGGATGCTGATAAGCACGCAGGGACCTCACAGCGCGGACGCTCAGACCGCGCTCCTGCATCAGGAAGCTAGAGGAGGTCCAGGCCCGTCCAACCACAGTCTTTTCAATTTTCACTGTCTCCTGTTGACCAGATGTTACCCCAATGCTTTCCAGGACTGCTTTTAGCATCACAAAGATTCAACTGCAGCCAAGTACGAGAACCTCCGGCTAGAGTTGACCTTCCTGCACAGGGCCTGAAGCCTGAGTGACCTAAACGCAGCATCAGGATGTTAACCTAGCTCCTCACCCTACGTGGGAACAATCTTGTATCTCCAAGAGATGCTGATACTCAGCACCCTTCCGGCACCACCTTCATCAAGCCCTCTCCTTACTTTCATCCCTGCTTTACATACACTGATCATTCTCATAACTCCCTAGAGGGACAGATGAGCACTACAGCCCTCCATCTAGTTTGGAGAAACAGAGAGCAAAGCAAACAGCCTGCCTTTCTGACATGCCGAAGAGGAGTCCTTGGCTACAGCTGCGCTTCCCAGCCATCAGACCCTGGAAGTGTGCCACTGGGAACTGGAAGGGCAAATCATTATGGTTAAAAATTATAGTTACCTTCTACAGACGTAACACATATCCCACCACAAACTTCCTCATCTAATTAATGCCGGAAAAGAAGCCATCCTCCCACCCACCTGGCCATTGTAACGGGCTGAACACATCCACCAGAAGACTGTTTCAAAACAGCCTCTTATGATAAAAGGTCATTTATTTTGTTGTGTTAAAAGCTCCCTAGGCCTTCACTAAGCCTGACTGTGTGGGAGCTGCAGAAGTCTCACTGTCCTCTCCCAGGGATGTGTCTTCTTCCAGGGCAGCCAAGATCAAAGTCTGGTCTAGAAAAAACGAACTCACACTGCCCTTGCCCTGGGCCTCCAGGCTTTATGCAGTCCTCTCACCACGGCCAGCTCTGCATAATGCGATTATGCTTCCCTCTATCTCCCATGAGTTAGGAGAGCATCAGCTCAGAAACAATATAATCAGATTAAGCCAGTTCCATCTTTTCCTGCTAATTCTACCTACATTTTATTTAGACGGTACATTTGGATTCCTGAGGATATTTCTTCTCAGATCATCATAATCTCATGGTAGGTTACTGTTTAAACACATCCTCGACAGCATACCATTGATCATCACTTTTTTCCCCAAAACCACTTTGCAGAGATGGTGAATTCAGTTTTTCAGCAATGGCAGAGATGAGAAAATACTTGTTACAATTATGAGCTAGTAGTATGAACTATCCTTAGCATTGTTTTATCTCTGTCTAAATTTTAAAACATGAAGAGATGCAGTAAGAAATGAATGAACAAAGGTATATGAACGAATGCAATGAAGAAGAAATCCTCAATACCTGCCATGTATCTGTTTCCATTTTCTGATTTTAAATGAAGAACTACTGAGACAAACAGCTTTTTTACTGATGCTATGAAGAGCTTTCTTTGAAGACCAAAGGAGACATTGGGCCATAAGTTTATGAACCTAGCACATTTTCCCTGCAACTTTATGCTATATTGGTTTTGGCTTCCTTTTCTTATTCTGCCCATTTAGACGATAACCATTTGGTGAAGAGATGATCTGGCAGTCATTCCATGCAACACCTCCAGCAAAGCAAAGCGAATGCATTCGCGGTCAGTTCGTAAGTGCTCCCGCAACGATGACACATCTGGTCTCCCAGGCTGCCGGCGGTGGGCAACACCCGGTACCTCACAGAAAGGCAAAAACTATGAAAGCAATAATAATAATAATAATAATGCAACTAGGCAGTGTAAAGAAACAAAAAAATAGACTTCATCTGACCTCTGCAGTTTCTGCTCTTGACCACTGAACTGCATTGCTGACACGCGCGGCGGCTGCTCCAGCACGCGCACTGTTGAAGATTTGGGCGCAAATGCAATGGGGGCGTGGCGCGTAACGTACATACAACTCGTGGTGAGAGAAGGGAACTTATTCCTGCCTACAACCTCCTTTTTATGCCTGTCATTTTTGGAGAACCACTTGCCCCACTGAATGCGCAACACTTGTGAGCAGTAGGATGGAGACCCCGGTTCAGGCTCTTTTTCCCGTTACCCCTGTTTGCAGTCAAGAGCGGACACAGACTGGGAGACCAGAAGGTGCACAGTCACCTCCTGTCCTCCCCAGGGCTGCGCAGCTTCGTGGATTTAGAAACACGGATGAAATCCTGGCCCCAGAGGAACGAAAGGTAAAACCTCTGGGAAATTTGTCAGGTTCATGATTTTGCCACGTGCCATCTGGCCTACTGCCATCATTATTACTATGCAAATGGGAGTTGTCCGATGGTACCCTGGGAGGTTTTCTCCCCAAAAAAGCTTTTTTAGGCACAGCATCAGGACACCGCTGGCTGCCTGGCTACTAACATGGTTCTCCAGAAGAGCATACCAGTTTTACACACACACTGCATCTCTGTATCTTATGATCAGGATGCCATTTACGCTGGTCATAGGAATAAAATAACATATGGAAAGCCAATGTCCAACAGAAGACTGCATGGAATATGGTATCTTACAGAGAGTATCTTAGATTTCCCTGTGGGAAACAGTTGTATGAGGAGGAAAGTCTAAGTGTTAATAGCACATGCAGGGGACAGTAATTTCCGTGCAATTTTGAAACTGTTCGAAGCATGGTTATATACCTGTTTCTTAGCACTGGTTATGCTTGTTCCATGTATATGCATAATTTACAACCACTTAAGCTTTGGTGGAAAGGCAAACACAATTTTGCACAGCTATACCACCTCCTAAACTGCTCAACCCTGTCCTTTTCTTTAATTATTATTTCTTTTTTTCACAGCCCTAAGGAAAACTCTTAGGAATTTTTCTAGGGGAGTTTGCCGGGAGTTGGGTAGATTCATATGATAAAAATGCAGTTGTCCTCAAAACTTGCATAAACAAATCCATAAAAGTAAACATCAGCCTTTAGAGTATAAACAAAATGATTCTCAATTTTAATTTTGAGATCTTTTCCTTATCTACTAATGACTTTTTTTTTCCCTAGTAGAAGCCTTTGCCCATGCCCAAACACAATGTTTCTAATACAGATCCAGTCACTGGATATCTCTGTGCACAAAACAGCAGCCTGAGTGACTTCAACGCATTTGAGTAGAGATCAAAACTGGTGTTTCTCTAGGTCCAGACCTAGCAAACCACTCAAGTGCCTATTGATGTGAAACCACAGGTAACCAGCCTGCTTAAAGTCCCATCACCGAGAACATTTAGTGACTTAGCTGGAAGGGCAGGCTTATGGTTCTCTGCTGAACTGGGCCACTGAGACTCCAGACCTGGTTTCCACTGTGCCAGGCAAGGCTATCTGAGCGAGGGTGGACGCAAAAATCCCATTTAAGCGGGTGGAGACTGCGAATCCACTGCTTTGCACAGTCAGTAGGTTCAATGCAATGAACTATGTAACTGATCTTCATGAAACCAAGCCACTTTACTCAAGCTTGAGCCCAAGTTACGTGTGCTGTGCATTAGTACAACAGCAAAGTGACAGACCCGTTTCCTGGGAAGCAAGTGAAGTTGTGACCGATGCATGTTATAAACTTGCTGGAAAGAGTACACTTTGGTTGTTTTTTTAAGTGAACAAACATACGCAACAAATACGTCTTTTCCTTAGCACCACTTGATACGATGCAGTACTGCAGACTGGGTTTCCAGAGAAAAACAATCTTTCCAGAGAAAGGGCAGAAATGAACAAAAATGTTTACAGAACCTTGACAGCTCTAGGGGATAGTTTTTGCTTTATTTGCTGGTATTTGCTATTTATATTTATCCGGTCATGTATGTGTTGGGTTTTTTTAAATTTAATCCCTGCACTTCAAATACTTTCTCTTTGGAAGGAATGGCTCAGTGGTTAGACTCTGAACTCTCAGATCCTGTTTCCAACTCTCCATTTGCTCACGGGAGTCCCTTCGACTCCAGTTCATACTGGAGTTCCAGTCTGTCCAGTACGGCAGCACAGAAACAGCAGCGATGTCCTGGCCGTCTGCCAGCCCAGGCACATGGCCATTGCTGTTATCAAAATGTTCCCAGGCACAGCAGAGTAAGATGATAAGCAGTACAGCAGTACAGCAAGCAGCAAAAGCAAAAAGCAGCCACTAACAAGCACTAGACTCTAATATACAGTAAGGCAAGCAAGCCCCATGGCAAGCACAGAAGCCTCCCAATTAATAGCTAAACAGCAATAACAGCTATAAATTCGATTTAGCACATTCCAGTCAAATCCGTCGTTATCTCGAACACTTCGAGCCCCACACTGGGTGCCAAAAAGGACTGTCGTGGTTTAACCCCAGCTAGCCACTAAGCACCACACAGCCACTCGCTCACCCCACCCTGGTGGGATGGGGGAGAGAATCGGAAAAGTAAAAATGAGAAAATTCGTGGGTTGAGATAAAGACAGTTTAATAGGTAAAGCAAAAGCCGTGCACGCAAGCAAAGCAAAGCAAAGAATTCACTCACTACTTCCCATCGGCAGGCAGGCGGTCAGCCATCTCCAGGAAAGCAGGGCATGTAACTGTTACTTGGGAAGACAAATGCCATCACTCCGAATGTCCCTTCCTTCCTACTTCTTCCCCCAGCTGTATATGCTGAGCATGACATCATACGGTGTGGAATAGCCCTTTGGTCAGCTGGGGTCAGCTGTCCCCGCTGTGTCCCCTCCCAACTCCTTGTGCACCCCCAGCCCACTCGCTGGTGGGGTGGTGTGAGAAGCAGAAAAGGCCTTGACTCTGTGTAAGCACTGCTCAGCAGTAACTAAAACACCCCTGTGTTATCAACACTGTTTCCAGCACAAATCCAAAACATAGCCCCATACAAGCTGCTATGAAGAAAATTCACTCTACCCCAGCCAAAACCAGCACAGGTATGTATATGTATCTTTAAATCACAAGGAACCTATTCCAAATTTTAATGGTGTAACCTCATTGCATCCCAGCGGAGTGAGAACTCCTCTTGTTACTTCCGCTTCACAGATGGGAACAACCGTGTTGAGTTCTTCAGGGGATGCTGCAAACTGGTACTGGCAGCAGGTTGCATTAAAAGGTCACGCTGAAAACCGCTCTGTTGAGGAAAAGGCACACATTCTCTTCAAAACACCAGCAAAATGGACTGACGGGAGAGGAGGGAGGTGGGATGTGGACAGCTGGAAGCTGCTGCCAGTTCAGTTACCGGCACCGAATTTCAGCGAATACCCTCATCACTACTGTATTTAATGTTCTTGCAAGCTTTTCACTGCACTGGCATGAGCCACCCAGAAAGAAAACCAACCACCAAACCACAAAAAAACCAAAACAGACCTTCATGCAAAGTAACAGAAAGAGTTAAGTTTCATCCATCATCAAAAATCAGTTATTTTTTTAAAAAGCGTTCCTTTGCGTATCATTTAATGTCATCATTCAATTGACTTTAACAGAGAAGTGAGGTATTTTAAACCCCTTAAATGGAAATATAATTGCTGATATTCTGTTTTCTTATAATAATAATATTGACGATGATGTCACTGAAAACTCACTCAGTAGAAAACCCTAGCAGTTTCTGATCGACTCAGTACTTTCAGGGCAATGCTATCTTTCAGATTCGCTAACGACAGATTTTACTCCTGAACCTTGTCCCCTGATGTTTGTGAAATGACCCCAATCGCATGGGTTATCTCCCCAGTCCTGGCAAATCATTCCAGCTTCGGTTTGTTTTAACACCGCATTTCTCTCATCTTCCACTTCGGGTACGCTGTCCTTATGTCACCCCAAAGAGCAACCAAGGAATTAAGAGGGATTCTTGGGGAGAGCAGAGATAAAACAGGAGGATAAAAGCAAGAAACTATTTGTCTGCAATCCCGATAGTGGAGAAAATGCTTTATAAGGTTACCTTGTGGGGAACATGCCCTGACCAAGAGTAAAAAATCCTCCATGGAACTGCTCTGTAAAATCCCAAAGTATAAAACTCTTCTTTGAAGCCGAATTAATGATCCACAGCACGTTGGAAAGCATTTCTTCTGACATTTCCGTAGACATAACGTTCTTTCACCCTTTTGCCTTTCAGCAGAGCCTCAGGAAGAGACTTGCTCAAATTGATAAAGCTCCGGAATAGAAAACACTGGCAGAGATTGCCACAATGGAAACTACAATGAGGAATATAGGGTGTATATTGTGCCCACAGCTATTCTTTCTAAGTAACTCTAGGCTGAACATTTGGGGATATAAAGGAGGTATTTTGTGCCCGTTCTAATATGAGTTAAGAATAGAAATGACAAAGAATGTAATTCTCTTAATCTGGTTTCTTAATGCTTCCTCTTGGTTTTATCTGGTTAGTATCCCTTTTGTTTAGCAGTAAAGTTTTAATTTGTATAATTTGGTCTGTGGAGAACTAAAAGATGCCCTGCATTTATAAACTGCTGAATGCTATCATCAAAATCTTCTGCAGGACTTTGAAACAATGGAATTTCTGTAGGTCAAATCCTGCCCCTCACAGTAAAATAAAATTAAGGAAAACCAAACCTGAAAGGCTAAAGAATAAGAGATATCTTATAAGAAAGCCTATTCAGGGACCTGAAGGGGTACAAAAAGCTCTCAGCCCTTCAGCAGAAGACCCTAATTACCAGTGAAAGCCTGGGCCTCTCACGCAATTTGTAGATCCTGAAGACAATTTCCCCGCCAGCCTGTTGCCTGCCCTCCACTGGCCGTGCCTTTCCCTCCGGATCTGTGCACACCTGCAAGGATGAGGGTGCTGCCGATGGCAATGCCAATAGGATCACCGTTCATTTCCATGTAAAATTCTTCAAAACTCTGTATGCGTTAGCAGGTGGAGCGCACCAAACAACTTTCTCCCAGTTTCTTCACATCTTACCTGACCCAGTATCCTAAATAGACAGAGCTCCAAATATTGCTGTCCTATGGGACAGAGTTGGTTGCATATCCTGCTCCCCCTTTCCCACCTACCCACTTACAACTGCTCTGCTCCCTTTAGGAGGTGGATTGCGTCCAGGAGGCACGTATGAAGTTCCTCCCCAGTTACCATGTTTCAGATAGAAATGGCTTTCCAATTTGCAGCCACTGTTTCTCTAAGGTGCCCAGATTAAACAGTTAGGACACTGCTTCTCTTCTTTTCTGCAAGGTCAACCCACAGTGGTTTCTCTAGCGGATAAAATACAATGGCTCTAGACTCTGCTTTGCAAAAGATAATCCATGAAAGATCATATGTGTGAAATCTCTGTCTAAGAGCATCTGAGACCCAAGGGATACTATAATGCCCAAATGCCACTGAAGGAGGGTAAGTCACTGCTTAGATGTACTAGGGGTTGCTTTCAGTGCCTCTTAATGGTGGGCAAAGTTTGGCCCATGTTGTTTCACGTGATGCACACAAGGGCAGCCTTGATGCCCTTGAGCTACTTGCCCAGTGACTGAGGATCTGATAATTTTTAAACAATCTCAGAGGAGCTTTAATTAAAACCCATTCCTGGCCTATAAAATGGGTGAGAGCAATTGCAACAGTGGCTCCAGACTTGCAGATACATGGGACCGTGGAACAAAATGTATTTATCAGTGCACCTCGCAGGGGAGCGCCGTACACACCATAGGACAAATGCTGACCTCAGTTGCTAGGAGACTTCCATTTACCTTATCATGAATGCCAGATTTAGACCAGAAGAGGTAACAACCTCAGCCCCTCGATTTGCCCTCTTTCTTGGGCTGAGCGTATGAATCCACAGAGTGGACTTGAAATATCTGGATGGCTCCCCACTCACAGCCCCTCTTGGCCTAATAAAAACCCTTCCCTCCCTCCTCAACACATGCTGGAGCCTGCAGAAAGCAGTAAAGCATCACTGCAGCAGCGCTTGGTGACCCTGAACAACCTCAACAGGTGCACTGCTCTTGCGGAAAACACATGTTGCTCTGTCACTATTAATACACCAGGAGTGTGAATGGCATATGCATGTTTGTTTGCGTGGGGAGCATAAATTATGGAGTTCCCAGGTCTGCAGTCATCACCTCTTGCAGCTCTAACAGCGCCGTTTCTGGGGACAGCCGAGGCACAGGACCCCAGGCACTCGGGCTAAGTGAGGAGTGAAGCCCCGGCGGCCAGGCAGTCACCGGGAGGTGTGCGAGGGCAGACCCAGGATGCGATGCAGCTGAAGGTCTCAATGCTCCGGTGACTGAGAGGGTTCACAGACCAGGGAAGAAAATAAATTAATCGTGCTGCCTCCAGACTGCCTGGCTGGAGAAATCCTTCCATCGATAGCCTCCCGCACTGCCACGTGCACAAGCCGTTTGCTCCCCCCACTATTAAGTACAAGGCAGGAGCTGTTTGCTGTTTCAGATTTAAGACTTCAAAATGGCAAGTCAAACTGATTTCCTGGGAAGTGAAAAGAGGAGAACTACAGTCAAACAGTCCCTCTACTCAGCATCAGCTCTATATTCACCATAGCAAAGACATCCCCCACAGGGCTAACAGCAGTGGGGTGACGTGTCCCAACAACTGTATTCTTCCTCTGGATAGCTCTGGAGCCACACACGGCAGAAAAATAAGGTCTACGTTTGTAGCAAGCAAAAAGGAGCGCAGATTATGAACTCGTGGATGGAAATCAGGTTACTTGCAGAAGGCACAAAATCCCATTCCCTTCCCGCTCTTACCCTGACCACAGCCGCCATTTTCAAGCCATACCAGATGAGAGAAAGGGAGAGATGATGCAAGTAAAGCGCTCTATGCTCATTTTCCTCAGGACCTCCCAGTTCTGTGTACAGATAGAGGAAACGGTGTCCCGGAAACCTCTCCCTCACGACTGGAAGATCTCTAGAAGGTGAGAAAGGTGCTGATTCAAACTTCCTTGTGATCTTATCAACCCATGTTTTCATTGATCAGACTCCGCCACTCCTGCCACATGAAAGCCTTGGCTGAGCAGTGCAGAATGAAAACGGAAAACACGAGGCAGGTAGCACTATTTTTTCCCCCGGAATTCACACAGCGGTGCTACAAACCTCTACCTTCTCTAAATTACTGATGCAAGAGAGAGACCGCCAGAAGAAATATATACACACCCCACCCCGCCCCCCGCCCCGAGTGTACAGGGACCAGAGTGGAGAAAGCCTGCATTCTCTACATTCATGGAGAAAACAATGATAAAGCAAACCAAAAAGAGAAAAAACACTGCTGACAGCTTAAGGGAAGGAAGACTAGCATTTTATTGCCCCAAAGGGGTCATGCCTGTGCGTGGAGAAACCATGGCCACTAGCAACGGAGAACACATGTAGGAAGCGTTACCACCCATGACATCCTTTGCAGCCACCAGGGAGTCCAGACCTCACACAGGGGTAACGTTTTTTTCTGCAAAGTGCGCTGGCAAAGAGGGCATTCCCACACCCCTGCCCATTCCTCCCCCTCCCTTTGCAAAGGGAGCGTTCATAGCGCTTCGGGCAAACAAGGCAAGAATCGGCCGTGACCATAACCTCCCACCAGTGACACAATACGAATCCTATTGGCCCTGAAGCAAAGATTAAATTAGGTCTCTGTGCAGCCAAGTGCCCCTTGGCTGATGAGACCACCTTCGTACTCTCAGAGCACTCCCGTATATCCCATCTCACCTTTCGCGTCCCCTAGCTAGGTCCTTTTCTCTTGGGCTCACACTGCTCCTGCTGGCCAGCCGGTACTGTAAGGCAGACTGCATCTGATGTGCAGGAGATCAGGGAAAACCTCTTCTGTCCTCTGCTGCACCAGATCTCTTCCAGATTTGCCTCCCTCTCCCCTGTTTCCCATCCAAAATTTATCTCGCAAAGCCCAGGAAAAAGCAGATCTAGGGATGTGCCCACCCTGCTGCATGGAGCTGCAATTGCCTAACACTGTCCCTCTCGGCGTGGCTGTATGGGCACTAAACCATTTTTTTTTCTAAAGTACAGATAACAATCAAGCAAAAAGAAAAGAGAACTCGACTTTTATAGGTCTTTGGAAAAATAACTATTAGAGCAAAAAAGGCAGGAACTTGATGCTGCTGGGGCAGGGCTCGCTGCCTCTCTACCCGCAGGCAGCCTGCCCTGCCTCTCCTCCTGCCTTCTCAGTGGGGTCTCCCATGGAGGCAGTGTGGCCTACAGGCCTCAGAGTTACCATCCGACTCCATGCGGCATCCAGCAGCATGTTGATTTGCTACCAGGGGCTGTACCTGCTCCCCAAAAGAAGATCCAGAGCGTAATACGCAGGGAAGGCACAGACCTGACAGGCCCACGCAATACGCTAGAGCATCGTATCGATGCCTATCAATCGACCCATCCCCTACACAGAGGAAAGAAAAGATGCTCAAAGCAAACTGTCTTTTGCAGGCACGACAGCTGTTACACCACTTTTTGGCAGGAGCTGCGGTTCGTACTGCAGCCTTGTCACTCTCCACCCCTTTCCTGCAGCTCCTTTCCCTCATGGACCACCTCCACTGAGCAACTCGGGAAGGCTGACGGCAGCCCCACGACATCTTGGGACGACTGCACAGCATCGCTTCCCCGCTCCATTTTCCTGATGCCTTCTGCCCATTGGCCTCTTTTCTGGGCCACCTTTAAGCAAGGGCAATGAAAAAAAGGAAAGGATATAGAAACACTGGACTGGGATATAGTCTTTAACTGCTCATTAATGGCATTGCAATGGAAACAGATAGCAGCTGTGGCTCTCAAGCCCTCACCAACCAGCTTGCTAAGGCTTACCCCCTCATTTCACACAATTGATTAGTTTGAAAAAACTGTTTATCACAAAAGCAGTCATTTAATGTAACAATCCACAGAGGCCTCAGATAACATGCTTCGTAGGTCCCATTCTCAGGCTTATAATGATCAGCTCAATCCCCTGCAGCCTCAAATCCCTTATTTAACAAGCACCTTCGGATCCCAGTACAATATTACACAGCTGACAAAGCAGCAATTAAAGAGAAATATTTTTAAAAGGTAGGGATGGTAAGAGAATAATCAGAGATACAGTTGTCACATCCTTGTGTTAACTAAGGACACCAGAGAAGTACGGCTGATCCAGCCTCCTCACCACTTAATGTGAATAAACAGCTTACGAGTGGGAGAGGCTGAAAGGGGAGCAGCCTCCTTCCCTGTCACGGGAGAGGGAATGTGATGATCGCCAAGTACCAGAAAAGCTCCCATTTGTGAAACCCGTGAAGGGAAGGAGCCTGCCGCTCCTCCCCACAGCTTCTTAGCGGTGATCATGAGCTCCAGGCGCAGTGTCTCTCATCATGCCATCTCACGGTAAGTCTCATGTCATCTTCACAATGCAGAAACACAACCGGGTTAAAAGACAAAAGCCTTCTGATAGCCTGTTCTTTTGGATGCCTCTGTTTCTGGATGTACAACCAAAGCCCTTATGCTTGTGTTTTCTGAAAAGCAGCCTTGAACCTAAACCAGTGCCATCAGCCTTTCCCAGAGCCACACGAACAAGCCCTCACGTCCTCAGAAAACACAAAACAGTCCCTGCACCTCGGGGAGGAGAAGGACCTTCAGGGAACACCGCAGGGTACCACCACAGAGCAACTCCTCTCCCACGATGCGAGGTTTCTGCAGTGGGCATGGGTGCGCAGCTAAGTCCCAGGTCTCCTGGCACAGCAGCTCCCGTCTGGCTGCTGGCCAACCATGTGCTGTCTGCGAGCAA
This sequence comes from Nipponia nippon, assembly GCF_047370975.1. Classification (NCBI taxonomy): domain Eukaryota; kingdom Metazoa; phylum Chordata; class Aves; order Pelecaniformes; family Threskiornithidae; genus Nipponia; species Nipponia nippon. The sequence continues at coordinate 97,968,231 of NW_028262290.1, read as the reverse complement.
GGGGTCGATAGCCTTGGATGTACAGCAAACGACTGGAAGGAAGGGCTGACCGACTGTACCCTTTACGCTGTTCGCCCAACAGCTGGCGTCATTTAAATTAAAACACTGACCATTAAGTTTGGTCCCTGGCAGGCTGCAGCGATGCAAGGCTGTATTTTCCAGTTAGCTGAGAGAAGCAAAATAAACAGCGCAGTCTTGACCTCACATTCCACTTACCAATAAAGCCTAACCAGGGAGCGAAAAGGACAAAAACCCAAGCACAGGAGAAATACGACGGAGTGCAATCTTCTCCCTCTGGCACGCGAGGGGCCAACTCTTCCCCTGCAGAAGTACTACCGTGCACCTCCACCCCCAAGCTCTCCACAGCACAAAGAGACGCACGGTCATGCATCTGCAATATAAAGGTCTGTACCTTGCAACTATAAAAAAGAGCTGCACTGCTGTCCCTAGAGAGTCTAGAGGTTTCCCTACGAAGGACGGTTTTACAAAGGCTGGACACTGAAGAACGGCTTTTGCCAGTTCAGCAAAGCAATTTCTACTGCCTAGGTTTCATAATCAGTTTTCTTCTCAAAAAAGCGGCCTCGTAAACCACCTAAATGAGACCTGACGGATAGTTTTGAGGTAAGTCACTATCCTTCTGATAAAAACAAATTGAAAAGATACATATGACGATGGTACAAATACCTTATGCTAAATGACTCCTAAAGCAAAATCCAAGCTTTTCCTGGAAGGGTTCAATATTGGACTGGGCTCTAGATCTGAAGCTTGTAATGGCTTCCCTCTCCGTTACTGCGAGCACAAGAGCATTGCGGCCACTCAGCTCAGCCCTCCCTCCCCCTGTGTTACTGGCCTGTGAAAACAGCCCCTTTAGGTTGGCATCAACCGCCCTAGCTTCTGTAAACAAACTTATCAGATGTTAAAAACTAAAACAGAAGGGAAACGGGCCAGGAAATTATCCAATATGGTTCTGAATGAGCATTTCAAGTTGCAGAGACCTCAGGAGTCCCATAGCTACCACTGCTGGGAAACGATCCCCAGCTAACAAAGACATAAAAAGACCCACCCAAGTAGGAGAAGGGCTGCAAAGCTAAGGAACTAGGAGAAGCCATGAAAGAAAATACATTATTAAGGAAAAAGAAAAAAATCAAAGCAAGAACACCAAAGGGGAAAGAAGTAAGCCTCCGGGATTAGCGGAGAGAAGTACAGATTTAAGAGAGATCCATTGTGCGAGTACAGCTTTATAAAAGCTTGCAACACAACGACCTTTAAAATTAGCTTTATTTCTATTGCCAAAGCACCACCGCAACCTGCATCAAATAACGTTATGATCCATCAAGGAGCTGAATGCACTGGCTTTAATGGGATTTCATGGTGCTCAGTAACTTGCAGGATTAGGTCCCTGCCACAAAGTGCTAAATTGTCTAGGAAAACACACAGGAGGAAACAACAGTGAAACAACCCCGGAGAGTTACACTACGCACAATCTTTTACATATAACTGAATGCTATCATCAGCTGTTACAATAATGAACATGTCCGATACCCCAAACTAGAATTGCTACGCTGATGCAGGGTACTGAACGCTTTTGAAAAATGTACTGTTTTCCTTAGCTGTTTCGTGTGAGCTTATAGCAAACAACCAGGCTCTTTCTTGTGTGTTTTGGGGTGGGGAGGTTACCCTTTTTTTCAGTGACATTGCTTATAAAAGCAAGGAACAGTTATCGATGGCAATGGTTACGTTACCTCCTATCCCAAACCATCCCTCTCTATCACCACCTTGGAAAGCCTGCAAGTCGAAAGCACTGGTTACTCCAAACTGCTGGGGACGAGGTTGGTGAGATCACAGTTACATCCCTTATGCCTTAAGCCATGCTCACATTTAAACACGTTTTTAAACCTGGCACTGTCAGCTTCTTAAGAGTAAAGGCTTGGCACCAAGTGAGACAGGCTGCGGGGTGACCACGGCATGGCTCCCAAGGTACTGCCTCATTCGCCAGCGAGACTCAACCAGGGGGAAGGGGATGGCCCACGGCAGCGACTCCGCACAGGGAGGCTGCGGCCAGGAAGGGGTGGTTGGCACCACGCTGCGCCAGGCAGCGCCGCTGAGCAAACCCGGGATGGATGTTCATGAGGGACCGCACCCCTGCGCAAACAAAGGAGGGACTGCAAGCATCCACGGACAGCCAACATCCGACGTACCTAGAGGCTTCTGGAGTTTCTTTTGGTCACTAGGACAATTTCTAAACCATTTTTGGTAAGAAAAGCGCACTGGCACTCCAGGAGCAGAGAGATGCCATCAACGGCATTTGCATGCTCTCCCTTCTTTCAGGGGTCAGCTTAGAGAGGTAATTTACGCAAAAGTAGCATCACCCTTTTCATTATTATATTTTTTTTATGATGTCTTCAAAGCACAGGGTAACAACCACAAAGGAGAGGACCTGTGCTCTAAACATTCACCTGGAGAAACAACTGAGTGCACAACATGCAAAAAAAGAGGTGAAGCGATGCCAGGAGGAAGAGAGCTTAGAGAAGCAAGCACGCTGTAGTCACCTGTGAAGGGGGGCGATGCTCTGGGTGCGGGTATCGCTGCTGGCGGGGTACCAGGGTGACAGAAACAGCCAAAAAAAAAAAAAGAGGAGTTGCTTGCAACAGAGAAGACGGAGTCACTTGCAATAGTTAGGGAAGAAAAGACCCTGCAGGTCATTTGCTGCTGCTCAGTAGGCTGCCTATCTTTGAGCTAAACCTGCAGTCCCATCAGCGAGGACTGCGGAGCCGAGATGAGTTTGAACTCACCGGCAGTAAGGTTGTACGAGCAGATCAGCCTGGTAGCCTTGCCTGTGCGAGTGTTCATCACAAGGCTGACAATCCTTGCTCAAGGGACTTGAGACCAGAACTGAAAGGGATGCTTGTAGGTCAGGTTTGATCCTCAAGAGCCTGTGGGTGGGTGAACAAAGAAGGGGTGGGCGTGTATGTAAAAATAAAAGACCGCAAGACACCTGGTTCCGAGTACTGCTACTAGCCTATTCCAACACCATTAATAGCATGCCAGACTTCACAGAAACAAAAGCAAGCAGCCAGGCTCTTCCTCCCTCGAACAATAAAATAGAATAGTAAAACAGAAGCAAAGATGGATTCAATCAGCCCAAGATCTTTTTTGATAAAAGTTACTCAAATAAGCCACGTACGGAAGCTCTCCGCATCTACAACGTTTCTGCACCATTATTTGTAATAATATGACACCTCAGTTTGCAGAAGGTGCCACACTGGATACTAATAGCACACTTATTATTAGATTTTCTGCATGGTTACATAAGCCTGCAAAAGGGGAAAAATGTAAATGATTCAAGAAGATATTCTTCTTGTGGTTCTCATGAAGTCTTTAGTATCTGAAGATTGAAGACAACCCCTCCTGGCAAGAAACAATCAATTTTTATGCTTCATTAAAAGAGTTCTTTTAGTACTTTTAAGAAAATGCTCAAAGGCAAGTCAAGCGAAGAATATATATATTTTTTAATCTAAACATTCTGTGCTAAATTTTACTCTCAGATCTTCCAAACTCTTCTCCTAAAATAAAACGAAGCTATGCATGCAACTTTGTGTTTATTTCTTCCTCGTGATCTAACTATGATCTGAGGACATTTCACCCTATCTAAACCCAGCTGCGTGAGCGGGCATGAATTTCAAAAAAGGACGTAATAAGGGCAAAAGCAAGGGAGGTATGCACACTCTCTGGTAACACTGAGGCAAGAAGACTCCAGCCATAATACAAGCTCATAAGTCAACGTCAGCCCAGCCAGAATAACTTACCTGTGTCAACATACCGGCAGTAGGTGCTCAAGCACATCTCTTCCATTATTCAGAAATACACAGGCCATAACAGTGATCTCTTAAGCACGTGATGACTGTATAGTCCTCAGAGAACCTCTTCCCCGAAATCAATCAGTGGCATACACTCATCCTCAAAGTCCACTTCCGCACCCGCCGGATCTAACTAAGCCTGCTGACCTCCCTGTGGAAATACTGTCTAAAATGACACATGCCCAACGGAATGGTGGGCTAAGCCACCACTATTAACCAAATTTATCCGGTATGAGTTTACAGGTCACTTAGCCATACCACAACACTGCACACAGGATCCTATAAAGCAGCAGATGCAGGAAGGGTTTACTACATGCTACAGCATCCGTCCTTACCTATCAACGAGCAGAACTCTAATTTAAGTGTCATGTTGTCTCAAGCTTCACTGCTGTGCAAACGGCATATCAATGCTGCTGTTATTGGTGCATAGGGTCTGCTCGCAGCTTAGATAAGTGAGATGAAACTAACACAAGTTCAGAGGGCTGGCTGACAAGTAGCTGCAAGCAGGAATAACCGTTCTTCTCCCTTTCAACATAAATGACGTCAAGCAAACTTACATTTTGGAGGACTCAGTGCTCTTGCCTTCACGCATACGGAACAGTCTCCCAGCCCAGGGCAAGTCTCTGGCAACAGCAGGGAACTAGGTGGACACCACCAACACAGCAGAAGGTTTGGCCATTGCACTACCAGCTTGTCTAACCCACCTCCAGATGACTAAGACAGCATGACAGCTGGCTCACCTTATCTCTAGTAAACGTATTACTTCCAGAACTCATATGCAAATATATATAGTGCCTTCTGAGATACCCATTGAATTACCCACACGTGGAAAGTTTTTTTACTGGAAAAAAAAAAAAATTAAAAAAAAGATCAACTACTGCAAAATTGCTAAGCCTTTACAGACAGAGTAAACTGTGGCAAGGTTTTTTTAGATCCTGCATCCAGGTTGTGGCACAGGAAGTCAAATTCAACCTGGTTTCTTCACCTGAACTACGGCTGGAAGGAGCTACGTTCTACCTCTAGGTTACACCCCTGATAAGATGAGCCACGCTACCATTGCAAAGCTGGGATGCAAAAAGGTGCTGGTAAGAGGCAACCATTATGTTCCAGAGAAGCAAAGGTGCTTTTTTTTTAGCCCTCAAAGACTAGAACTTGGGGCTTCTACCTCATGACCTCTGTTTGCAAGAAGCAAAATGATTTTCTGTACTGCAGGTCCTTGAATCCCCTCCTGAACTTCTGTGAATACGCTATTTTGAAGAAAGCCTTTTCTGTCCCGCAGTGCTCCACGAAGGGCTTACTATAACAACGACGGGTAGCTCTGCACAAACATCGGAGTACATCTGCATCCCTGCTCAGTTCATTGCTGAAAACAGACTTTGTACGGACCAGTATTTTGAACCTTGTATTCTTAAGTCAGGCTTCTAAATTCATTTTTAGGAACCAAAAAAAAAAAGGCTTGATTTTTAGATGGGCTGAGCAGCTGCATCTCCTCATTACTTGAACAGAAGACGCAGTTGTTCAGCACCTTTGAGTATCGGACCAGCTTTATTTAGGTGCCTAACTTCAGTCACCCGTAGAAGAGCAAAGTCAAGGGAGATTCACATCCTTTTCGAAGTGTCATGCTTTTTATACGTGCAAGTGATAAAGCTGCCTGTATTAGTGAACACAAAACCCGAAACAGAGTACTTGGAGCCACTTGTACCACCGACATCCCACATCTAAGTAATTCCATTCAAATGTAAATGAGACGCATAGCAATTTCAGGATTACTTACTACATTTGTTTAGTACAATCACCTTGCAAGAAGTCTTTAAGCACTTTATTTGCAAAGAGCTGCAAAAATTGCCCCTAAGAATGTGGATACAATGTGTCGCATTTTATTTTTTTTGGAAACAGAGACAAATCTGAGCAGAAAAACAAAAAAAAGCCCCAGAAAAACATGCTTGGAAACCTGGAAGGGAGGTATAAGATCCTTTAGAAAATGCAGCTCTCAAACCAGAAGGAAAACTGCTTGCTTGCTCTCCATGCAGGTGGAAGCTACCTGCATTCATGGGGGTATAGGAAGAAAAACAAGATAAAAAAGAAGAGGACTAATCTGAAATGTCTTGGCTAACTTAATATACCTAGACTGAATTTGTAAGCATGTTATTATATTAATTATTTACAGTCTTGCCTTAAGAGGATGTAGATTTTTGTGTGTGTATGCACATTTGGATTTTTTTAATACATTTATAACTGCTGATATAAAGAGTTTTGTTCTTTGCCTTAGAAGAAATGATCTGATTCTGCCTTCATTTACACTGATCTAACTCTTAAATCCAACAGTTACACTGCTGTAAAATTACTATTATCAAGGGGAAGAACATTCTAAAATTATCCCTTTGGCAGAGAGCACGAAGCCTGAAACTCTCAGTGCTTTCAACACCATTTTATCGGGATTGTGATCTCGGCACAGCTCGTAATGCAGCCAGCCGAAGGCATGAAAGGGAGCTTTGTGCCCAGCTACACACCAGGCCATGTAAGACTTCCAGCTTTTTGACTGGCCAATGGGGATGTTGCTCTTAGTAACCCAGCAAGATTTATGAGGTACAATAAAAAAAAAAGAGGCGTTTAGAAAGACAGCAGTGGAATAAAGTTCCTCCTCTATGAAAGCTGCTACAGTGCACGCAAGCGAAAAATGCCAAGTTGTCAAAAAAAAAGCAAAGTGCTCAAATATTTCAGGTAGTAAACTAGTAAGGAGACTCAGAGATTTGTTTGTAATGGGAAAAACCTCAGCCCCATCTGATCCAGAATGAATGCAGTGCGATATCTCTGGTGAACCACACATGAACCTGCAACCGTATCTCCAGCGTCTGACCCTGCAATGGCAAACCCAGCTACTCTCACTATTGTTGTGACGTTTATCCTCGAGATCTTACTCTGACTTCTGCTGGTACTTTGCTCCCGTCGGTGGAGGCTGGCCAGCAAAAAGAGAGAGATCTTCCCTGGAGAGCTGCCCTCCTTCAGGAGGCTCCAGCAGACGCGTCCCTGCCAGCGTGCCGGGGAGCAGAGAGATGGCTGCAGTGAACCAGCCCCCTCTCTGATGATCCCATGTTCCATCTCTTCCCCTTCGGGGCTGTTTCAGAGGATCTAGGCTTAGAAAGTGGCTTTTCCCTGGGAAGACAGGGGTGGAGGGGAGCAGTCCTGCTGGCCAGCTGAACACCATGGAGGCAGCTCCTTCACAGGGTGCTCCCACAGTCGAAGGTACAGGTGAGGACCGAGATTTCCGTTGTATGCTGTGTATGGGAATGCCGCATACTCAAAAACACTTTGTTGACTTTCCCATTATAGACCTCTGCATCAGGTGAGAACTGCACTCAACATCTAACCCGTACCCACACACATCTGTAAAATTTACCCTGACACATTACACCATGGCAAAAACTTCACCAACAAATGTGCTGGTTGCAAAAGGCCCCAAACCTAACAGCTAATCTTTTCCCAAGATGATTAAGAATGAATATCACAGCACTGATGTTTTACTCATCTGTCAAAAAGTATGACTCACCACAGGCAGGTGGTGAGCACCCTACCCCACGACTGGTGCACAGCAGGGCTTCCTGACTCCTTTTGGGCCAGGCTGACAAACAAGTAGCTGTCACCCCATGCCAAGCCCGAGCATGGCACAGTTGGCCTTGGCCTTCTCCTGGCTCTTGCCTGCTCTTCAAACTGGGCAGGTAGCTGCCTGCCACAGAAGTGAGGAGAAAGACGCTGGTCCCAAAGAAGTGAGGTGGTGATGATTCAATGCTCCCACCGCTCCCTTAGCTTATGTGGATGGCTTTTAAATGACCTCCTTCCACCCTTCATCGCTCCGTGACACCTTCATGAGGTTCAAATTAGATTTTGGGCTGGGTAACCCCTCTTCGTTCCTTGGACTTTTCCCCTTCATCCGTATTCCTAATCCCTGTGCCTGCTTCTTAGCATTTATATAGCTACCCACGAATACATACTCAAATCGTATACACAAAGAAACGCAGACCGGACCAGCTTTACTCAAGTCCCCGCAGAGACAAGCCCAGCTAGTCTCTCCCAGTGCTATAAAGTTTGCAGAGCAGCTTTAAATATCTCTCTTCTTCAGAACACAGATTGGCTCGGCGAGGCGGTATATACACATTACTCTGTATACTGTGTATGTGTGAACATATGTTTGATAGCTAGATCGCTCTATTCCGATACATAAAACCGCGTATACACTTGTTCTTTTAAAACCTCGCTGCTGCTGACTTTAGCAGTGGCTCCCTCCAGGAATCTCACTCCCCTCTGCCCCTGGGAAGGTTTCCCTCCAGCCATCAGCAGCGCTTTGCAGCTGGCTCCAGAGCAGAGCAACGATGCTGCGAGCATCAGCCAGAGGGGGCTGCGAGAGTGTGTTGTGAGATGCAACCGCCTCGAAGGGCTGAGCCTGCCGACTGTGCTAGAGGCTTTTCTCGCTTGCGTAAATCATTTCTTGAAATAATAATGCTTAAAATAGTTCAGCAAGTCTCCAGGTTTCTCACTCTTTTATGCATGCAGAATTAGGCAGCCGGGATTGAAGACGTAGATCTGCACACCGGCCGGCTATTAGCGCCGGATAGCTGTGTCTGAGACCGTATGCAAAATGCAGTCAGATTCTGATGCCACCAAACTCATAGAGATGGTGCTCTGCATTAGTTCGCCAAGCCACCATCACCTACAGTTTGTTAGTGCGGGCTCTGTCGTTCAGCGTTTTCTAATCCAGCTAGATGTTAACAGTAAAGAAAGGGGCCAGACTTCTTGGGATAACGCATTTGACGGTGATAAAAATGTTTCCATGGAGCTTTACAGCAAAACAAAAATTGCTGCCCTTTATCTGATGTGCACACATTTCATACTTGCAATATGTCTAAAGTGATTTTATGACTAAATCCTGGGAAAAATGCAAAGAATGCTTGGCTAGAAGCATACTTTTCCAGTAAAAACACAACATGGCTTATTAACTGCGGCACTTGGAGGAGGCTATTCAACATGAAGTGCATTTTTTTTAGCTCAAGACCGAAAACATGTGTTCAGATATACGTTTTCTTTGGCTTCAGGCACCAATTTGACTGACTACATTAGAGGGGTCTCCAAGCCCTTTTAGTGTACGCTAGCTTCAGTACAAATGAAGTGGTATTCTATTAAGCATGCCAGGGTACTGCAGCTGAAGGCAAGGTTAAAACCTCCTGACTTTTTCAGAATATATTAAGCAGAAATAATGGAAACAAAAAGCCCCATTAGGTACCTCGTTAAGATTTTTGTAGTTGCTGATCAGCAACCTTGTTATGGCAACACTTTTCAAAGTCACTGCAAGAAATGTTAATTGTGGTGATGGCGGGGTGGGGACGACGCACAATGAACTGCGGGAGCAGTACTATTAGTGTTACCGTGAGAACAGATTATGCCATTTCCATTCTATCTTTGAATTCTGGTGGGTGTAGGGTGATGTGACTCTGAATGATGTCAGATTACCCAGCCTACATTTTTCTTGGAAAGAAGCTCCTTCCTCCACTCCTCTAGCAGGAGGGCTTGCAAAGACTGCGCTTGGGAAATCTCGGCTTCATCAGACTCTGAAACGATCCCTGTGCTATCTGGAATTTCTTTAATCGGACAACTGGAAGGCGTACGCTTCTTGAATACCTGGAAACACCAGAATATGCTCACTTGGGCTTGAAATGGTGAGAACCGATAACAAGGGGTGGTTTTCTGGACTAATCCCCAGGAAACAGGACTTCACTCTCCCCAATGTGGGCTGAAATCCAGACAATCTCAGGCACATTTGTAAGTGGGTCACAATGTCACTCCTCTTCTCTTCCATTAAAATACTAATTGTAAAAGCTTTTGTCTCTAATCTGCAGCTAACAAACCAGCAACACTGCACAAAGGGGAAGAGTGCAACTCAGTCCAACACGCCTGAAGGGTACACTATCTCCACGGCATGCAACTACGATATATGAAACTGCCCAAGATAGAGCTTGTCAGGAAACGCAATCAAATACTGGGTTTTGCTTTGAAACAGCCGTGGATTTGCACACCTCTGCTCCCCCCTCCCTTCCCCGGTCTACCACAAAAAGTCGTGCAGCAGAGGGGCGCGTAGGGTGGCGGGGCCAGCCCAGCACACCAGCCAGGGCCAGGCACTAACCCTGCTCCTGCCCCACGAGGTTGGCAGCAAGCAGCCGTCTCCCAAGATGCACCATTAAATGCAAAAAGAGCTAGCAAATTTCCGCCCTCTCTGTGCCAACACACACACACACACACACACAGGCTGCAGGACGGGCAGCCAAACCATGAGGATTATTCGGTTTACGTTTGAGCCAAAGATAAAAGATTTTAAACCCCAGTCAGGGGCAAAACATGCTCCCTCCTCTCACTCCTGAGGTGCTGTTCCCAACTATGTGGATAGGTCATGCTGGCACTGGCTCTGCTCAACCAGGTCATTTTTTTTCCTTTCTGATCAGGAGGCTGCAGACTGTGCTCCTGTGTGAGAACAGATCGGGACAGATTTTTTTATTACCCCTTTTTGTTGCACTGTCACAGGTGGGGAGGCAGAGAGGTGCTGGTCCGGTTCAGTCTATCACAATATGTGAAGAGACTGACGTTCCTCCCCACTTTGGCAGCGCGTGTGGGGGTGGGCGTGCTCCTCGCCCTCCCCCTTCCGTACTGGGGAGCAACTCCAGTAACACTCAAACCGGTATAAACGGTCTGGCAACAGACCCAGGATCAGTCCCAGAAAGAAAACAAACATCAAACTGTTTATTTCCACTGCTGATGAACTTACGCAGGACAGAGCCGGGATGAATCACAAAGATCACCTCCTTTCATGCGAAAATCACTTGCACAACACTACTCTCCTCTTCATACTTTGTCAAGCAAGCTCCCAGCGATACTAAAAGGGGAGTGGAGATCTGCTGATGCCAGAGCTATGAGATGGTGCTACATTAATTTCACCTCTAGCTTTTTAAATGCTTAAAATAGCCCCCTCTCACAATGAAAAAAGGAACTGCACATGCCACGTTCAGAAGAATTTGTTGCTTTTCTGGAAGTAAATACAGGAACTGAATTATTCTTTTTCCTACAGAAAAATAAGGTGCAGTGTTTTTTTTTTTTCCCTTGGGTTAAGGCAAAAAGAAAAAAAAAACACATCCGAAACCCAGAATTTTTAAACTTTTAAAAATGTTTTTCCAATGTGCACTGAAGCTTTAAAAATTAATTCTGAAACTCATTGAAAAAGGAAAAAAAAAAAACCCCAAACCCAAGTAATTTTCAGGTTTGACAATTCTTCCCGCACACATACACCCTTACATAAGCACGCATGCGCAAACTTTTCTATTAAAAAGGTCATGCATACAGGCAAAGAAGTCTGAACCCAGGTATGCACAGAAATCCCAGTCACACTACTGGAAGGTGGAAGGACGGAGAGAGTGGCTAAAGCAGCCTTCAGTATACAGCTGTGCCGGGAAACACAGAGGAACTCTTTAGCTCTTCTCACAAATCTGAATATTTAAATGTGATGGGAAAGTAAGAGCAACACCATCTTCTTTGAGGTGAGTCTGCTGGTAATTACAGATGTGTTAATGAGTGTGCGTGTAAAAGGCAAAGACTGTTCATGATACACTGAAACATGGATTCTTATTCATCACAGGGCCAGTGTGAGGGGTTTTCCCTCTGCTGAATAATTCCATCCCTTGTGATCATCCCTCGTCTTCTTACATTTCTGCCTGCTTCTGTAACCTTTTGGTGCCTGCTCTTTACTCCTGAAATACAGTTACTGCTGAACCATTTATATCTCATCCAAGATGCTCGTCTCACACTTGGCACAGCTGATGAGTCCTACAGGGAGCTGCTGCCATGTGAGGCTGATTCGCTCTACGCTTAGTGCCACTTCATCTGTATCAGTGTCCCATTTACCTTTACAGTTACAACCCAGACTCGCTGATATGCCGTCCGCAAATGTCAGGCCAAGCTCTGAGTTGTCTGTTGCTCACTTCCTCTGCCTCTTAAATCTGCAAGGGAATCTCTAAGAAAATATTCTGCTGACCCACTGCAATTTTTTTGGTGCTTCTTAATTTTTGTGTGCTTGCCCCAGTCTGCAAAACAGCATTTTGCACATTATGGTTTGTTAGTGAAACACTAGCGATTTTTCTCCAAGCATCTTCCTTGCTCCCTTATTGCTCTCTATTTTAAGCAACTTTCAGCTGAGAACAATGTCAGACCTGACAGCTCTGGAGACCAAGGTATTTCAGGGAGAGGAGCCAAGCACAACTCCCTTCCTCTATGAAAAGCTAAAGGCAAGCGCTCTATCCTCGTTGCTGTACTGTAAGAAACTGCATCCTCTTTCATTCTGCCTTAGTCACTGAAAAGTCCCTGTTCACCAAACTGATGTGCTGGGCAGGTACAAGACCAAACCTGCCCACACAAATCCCTTTGAAGGACCAGGACTCAAATCCCTGACTGAGCGAAGGGGTCGCTCTCCACTTCTATACAGTCCCATACTTCTGCGGATGATGAACAGAGGCAGTCCCTGGAAATACAAAGTCCCCTGCTGCTGGCCAGGGCCAGGTGGAGCCTTCCCAGCCGTCAGTCCAAGCAGTCACACCAGCAGAAGGTCCCTGGCTGAATCATGCCCACACAGCCCAGATAGGTGGTGAGAGCGAGCACCCCGCTTCTCGCTCTCCCTCGGGGTGGGGTGGGGGGGTGGGGGCAAGACTCTCTTTTTAGCCCTCAAAGGGGAAAAAATCGGGATCTTGACCTTCCAGTTCTGCTGTCAACGGTGCCAAACGCCAAAATCCTCATCTGATTCCTTAGGGAGAAGAAGGTGGCACTAAAGGAACGAGAAGTGCAACAGTAATGGGAAGCTACCACCCAGAAACCCTCCAAAACCACTCTTACCAGTTAAATGATTTCTCCACCTGAGAAACCAGTTTCACTGAGCAAACAAAAGTATTGCCATACCCTAAAACATTCCTACTCATTCAGAGACGAACAGGCTGGCTGCTGAAGAGAAAGTTAAGCATGTGCCACAGAAATGTCGTACCATGCCCTGTGTAATGGCTGCCGAGGAAGGCAGCACTGCAGTTGATTCATTAAGTTAAAATTAGTTCACCGAAGGACGGGGGAGACAGGCATTTCATAGATTATTCTTTTGACATCTAACTGTAATGACAGACAGGACCATTTAAAAACTATCTCAGAATCTGAGCCTAGCAGGACTACTTACAGAAAAGCTCAAGATAATATAAGGAGGATCCTGTTGAATTCTACAGGACTTAGCAGAAACGCTGCTCTTGTTTCTATCCTTCTTTACCACTGCTGCAATTCAGCTGCTTCTTGACTGCATTATGAATTTTAAAAGCAAATAAAAAGCAAATAACACCTCACAAACATGGCCGAAAAAAATCACTACTTTCCTCACAGATCTGGAACATGGGCTTTAATTCAAAAGGTTCCCAACCGGTTTTGAACCATTTTTGTTTTCTACAAGCATGCACTTAGGAAGATACAATGCTGTCTGAGAGATGACCCCGACTGCTCCTTTGAAACAGGCTTACAAACAATGAAAACACCACAAGCACATTAACAAGCAGTAGCACGGTTCATTATTAGCAGGCATTACTCAGTGTTGATAAATGCTGATAAAAAAAATGAGTAAATCAGGCAACCAAAGCCCAGTGTATTATTAAGTGACAAAATAAACCTTTAAAACTTTGATTTTCAGGGCAAACCCTATTTTTGGGTTGTTGAAAGCAGCCAACCAGCCAGCAGCAGACTAAGATGTGCATGGTGACCAACTGCTATGTTGGTCTGCCAACATCCATCACACAAATTGATTAAATATAGTCTGCCTTAGTCATTTAATATAGGAGAAATAAAGCCATTGTAATAGAATATAGTTTGCAGGATCAATACTTCCTGCTAAGGAAATAAATGTTTCGACAACACCTTGACATATGTTTCTCTCCAGTACCCCATCTGTGTTCTGCTACTTAGGTGGCAGCGGGAAATCGTTAACCTTGCTTTTCAGAGACTCTGAAAACCGTACAAAACCCAGCTGTGACATCTAAACCTGTATGAAGCCACACAAATCCTCTTCCCCACTCAGGGGTCCCTCGGAAAGAGAAAACACAGTACTGAAACACCAGGCAGCTACAGATGCAGGATGCTTCCAGCCTGGTCCGCACACCGCAACAGAGCTCTGCATCAGGAACACCGTGCGGGAGCGTGCGCCCACTTCCCTACCTTCTCAACACAAAGCATCCGAGGATGCAATCCCTGCAAGCTTCAGGTGTACAGCCATCTCAGCATCTGACTTTTCTCTTTCTAAAATTTCATAGCACGGACTTGACCTGAAGGAAGTAAAAGCAAGGCGGCGATAGCTTTATCTCAGTTTATGCATGGAGCAGCAAAGAGAATACAGCAATCCAAAGCCCCACAGCCACAGCAGTGTGGGGAGGGGAAGGTAAACATTTCCTTTCCACGCCATTTTTTTAAAGAGAGCCTAGCAGTAAGGAAAAACTACGGTGGATACGGTACTGTGAATACAAGTAACATAAAAAAACCCTATAGGCTTATTACAAAAAAAAATTCCCTAGTTTTCCTCATACACATTGTAGCTTTCTAGCCACTGGAAAATTAGCTTTATGTCCAAACCAAAAAAAAAAAAAAAAAAAAAGTCATAACACTGGAGACCAAGCCCCTACATGAAAAGTGAAATTTAAGAGCTTATGACTTGCTTGGATACAGCAGAAAAGTGAATGAGTAAAACAGGTCTGTTCTGCTCAGTCATTCTCACTTGTAATGGCTGTACGCAGCTTGCCAACAGCTCTTCCTCAGCCTTCGAGAACAGCCCGACGAGCCTGTTCCAAGTGAAGTATAAAAAAGTTTATCACTAGGTAGTTTTACAGTAAGGCAACTTCTGCCCTCTTTCGTTAGTTTTTTTTTTTTTTTTTTAACAAGTACAACAAGCAGAGACAGTTACAGGGCAGAAAGCTGAACAGAGAGGGATTTTTGTGTTTCCGCAAGGAAATCCCTATTCAAATATATGCTAAAATACAGTGCTCTTAGAAATCCCTGTGCGATTTCCAGCCACTTGTCAGTGTTGGTACCAGCAGCAGATAACACAGGGAGGAGGGGGGGATGTGGTGAAGGTGATGCTTGGACCCCTCCCCTACGCAGGACCTTTCCCATGCCGTATTCGGGAGCTCTGCCTTTGTTCGGTCTAGTTCAAATGGCTCAAGCGATGTGGCTTCTACCCCTTCCCGCCGGGGATTATTCCACAGTCTAACAGATCTCACTATCTGCAAGCGTTTCTGGATTTCAGCCTACATTTTCAGTGCCGAATTTTATCTCGTTACTCCTCGTCATACTGCTTGGACCACCCAAAACAATCCTTCTCCAAACTCAGATATTTATACCCCTCAAGTTTTAACATTGCCCCATTTTTTCACCCTCTTTCTCTCTCATTCAGACAACCCATACGTATTTAATTCTTAATCTTTCTTCTCCTCTCTAGTCCATTAATCACTTTTGTTGCAGCTGTCTGAATTCCCTGCAATTTGCCAAAGTCTTTCTGGTAATGAAAGACCCACGCACATAGGAACTTTGTATCTCCTAAAGCTCTGTCTGATAAAAAGACACGGACTAATACGCACACACACAGAAACACACCAGACGTTTTCCAAATTCATTCTTTTTATAGAAAGAGCTTAGCTTCTTTCAGGCAGGAAGCAAAAGGCATTTGTCTTTTTAAGTCCCTGAACAGAGGTGGAAAAGTAACACACTGTACTTTTTTTCAGATAAGAAACTGCCTGACTCCCAACTGTTTTCCACGATTGCTCATTCTGCCTTGCAAAAGCAATGTATTTATCGATGCCTTCCTCTTCCAGTTCTTCAAGGAAGCTCACGTGGAAACTTCATGTTCTGGTTGTCAGAAATTGTTCGACTCGCCTTCAAAAACGGTTCGGTGAGGGCTTAACAGTACCCTCTACCTGCCCCTCGCCCTCTCCTTTGCCTCCTTTTTGCTGTAAAAACTGGGCAGGGAGACAGGTCGCAGATATGAACATGGAAACCCAACTCGACATTCCCTTTCCTTAGCATTTTAGAACTTCAGGTTGCTGCTGGATGATAAAATAACACAAAGAAGGGGAAGTCTCCTTTGGACCCCAGGGCAAAACTCCTGCCACCCTGATGTGGAAGAACACCTTTGCTCCACCAGAGACTCCGGACTGATCTTGGGCAAGTGTATCACTGATCTCTGTGCGGCTGCTACTTTCTCCCAAAACGGGCTTTTATATATAATATATACTTCAACATGTTTAACTCTGAATACTTTAAAGGCTATTCAGTAACTACCAACCGTTGTGGAAGATTAACTTCCTAGCTATAGTTGGGGGTCAGATATATAATGAAGACCTTGATTTTGCAGACAGATAAATACATGTGACTTCAAGTTCTACTTAACTGAAGCAAGAATAGGAAAAAACGGGAAAAGAGCACATACGACATCCAAATGCACTTTAAGCTGAACACTCATTCACTGCAGGGCAGGGCGGAGGGAGAAGAGTCCTTGCAGGTTGATGCCACTTACGCGTAGGCAAGTTCTCTCCTCTAGCCTGTGAGTATCTAGCATTAGAAGTCATTTTATCCCTCGCAAATGTCTAGGGCATTTTCATAGCAACAGAGTTGCCAAAAAAAAGAAAAAAAAAAAAAAGGCATGCTCAAATAGCCACTGAAAACCTTACTACTTATTTCCCTTTTCTAGTCTATTTGTATGCTTACAATATCCAACACACATTTTTATTCAGAAGTTAAAGAAGTCACCCAAAACTCTTCTGCACTCGCTCCTTTCATACCAACAAAACATGCACATGCAAATATCCTGAGCATAAAGAGAAACTCTTAAAGTCATTATGACATTATTTGTACCCTGAAGCGAGTCATAATTTGTATGCACCCTGCCAAGTACTTTCTGTCAAAGCTAAAGTAATTATTAGGAAGTATGAAAGCAGGTGTCACTTCTGGCAAGTTGTAAGATGGCTTTATATTCTCAGTTGCAATGGGATAAAAATGATCCCTAAAAAGAGCATAGCAGGCTATTACGTTACATCCAGTATATATGTGAAACGTAACAGTTGCTGCCTGTACTTTTTTTTCCCTCTTTGGTATTTTAATTAAAGATTCAAGCTCCTAAAAGACAAAACCTAAAAATATGTGCAAAATCAACCCCATTTTGCATAATTTCTATTTAGTTTCATAACCAACTGTCAAGCCATCTGACCCTCATTTGCATGTGCTTTAAGGCAGGCAGCCGAGCTCGCTTCCACCGCAGTGAGACACATACTCCGTCCCTGCTCGCTCCCACCTACGAACCTCCAGCTTCTCGGATGAATCTCTGCTACAGCACTTCAGGACAGAGGGGACAGTGATTGTTAGGATTACAGGGCCAAAACTTTTCCAACTTGGGTGCCTTAATTTAAACGCCTAACTCCATCTTTAGGCATCTGAATAAGCTGGTAGTGTTTCAAAGGTGCTGGGCACCCAGCATCTCCTACTTGTTTCTGTCACACTTGCCAAAAAGAACATCTGCTTTTAATTAATTTACCGAGAGCTGCAGGTACGCAGGACCTTTGAAAGCCATCCCACTTACTTCAGTCCCTAAATATAAATCCAGGTGCCTACCTCTAGGCAGTCAACTTTTAAAATGCTGAGAAAGAAAAATTAGCATTAATAAATAAATAAATAAATAAATATTAAAAACACATGCAGATATACCCAAGGCTTTTGGATTCTCGTTCCATACTTGACATACGACGTGATGTAAAAGAAAGCAGATCTGATTTTGTCAGAAAGTAGCATTTCAGGCTGTAACTAGAGTATGTACATTGCTAATAATTAACATAATTACAATAACGAAAGGCATTCAGGGAAAGTTTCTTCAAAAGTTGCTCCTCTTCCTTGGATAAACAACCAAGCAAACGAACCCCCAAAAGCGGTTGTACTTATGCTAAGAGTTTAGGGAAATTGCAAATTTACTAGTGTATTTATTATGCAAGTTTATTTTATTTTTCTTTCGTTCAGCCAGACACCCACATTCTTGACAGCGTAGAACTTGAAAAGATTTTTTTTTTTTATTTAAAAACTGCAAACGGAAGAAAAATACAGGCTACCACCTGCCTCTGCAAATCTTTCGCATGTGCATTTGTGCTTCTGAGCACGATGCAACTGACTACCCCATAAAGAATAATATTCAAACACAGCAGCAATATTCCACCCTACAATAGGGCACTGACTCAAAAGGCAACATGACAACACACATCTGCACGTACATAAAATGCTGTCCTGCATCAGGGACCAGGGATGCCATGCTGCAAGATGGAGAGATGCTCTCCCCAGGGCTGACCAGAGAAGCTCCTGGCTCTGGAAAGGAGCACTGCCCACCAGAGTCAATGGAGAGACTCACTGGTCTGGGGCTGCCCAGTTTTTAACTGGGACTTGCCAGGTAAGTGCGTGCTTTGGATTAAAAAAAATGGCTCTAACCAGGCCTACAGTACACATGCAACATGCAGTTAGTTTGTACCTGTGTGGAGGAAAGGCTGGTATTGCCACACCTAAATCCACAGAGTTTCAGACACAGTACTACGGCTCCAGCTGAGCCACCAGAGCCACAAAAGCCTCAGAACAAAGGAGAAAAAAATTATTATTACTGTTATTATTTTATTTTCTTAAAAAAAAGCCTCAGAGTGCAAGCAGGCCAAATCTCTAAACAAGAAAAGAAAAGGAAAAGAAGTATGCCTGGGGAAAATCCAGAAATACCTTTATGGCAGTTCTACATAAGGCTCACATAACAACAAGAGACAGGACAGTCGTCCACAAAGGTCTGGTTTCCGCCAGGACCAGCAGCAGGACCAGAACTGTGCCTGGCCCTGCCCTGCCTGCAGCATCCCAAAGAAGCTGCAATTTGTTTCACGGAGCGAGCTGTTACCCTTGCTGTCACTTCAAAACTTCTCCCACCACAAGCCCTGCTGGCACAGCGACCACACGGGCCACCACTTCCCCGCTGCACCGCGTACCCAGAGCCAGTGCTGACCCAGGCCTCGGCGTGCAAGCTCTCCGCAGCCGAGGCAACACCAGAGGACTCGTCCCATCGCTCTTCAGTGTGCAAACGCCACATTGTGACTCTCATGCACACCCGCTCACAGGCACGCAGGGGACTACCACCACCTCCCTGCTCACAGGAGCCCCAGCAGGCTGCAACCGAGCCCCCTTCGCAGACATGCTGGGGTAGGCTAATCCCCACACCTGCTCCAGAGGCACGCTGAAAGGAGGTTTTTAATCTTTGCAGACAGGCAGTTGTTCCCCCCACCCATCATCAGCAGCCACATCTTGCTGCCGCTTGTGTCAAGGCAGGGAAGAAGAGCCAGAACTGCTGCCCTGCCGTCATCGCTGGGTGCAGCCGGAGGGAAACCTGACCTGGTGAAGCAGCCAAAGCCATCGCGCTCCAGCAGCATACCAAGCAGACGCACCTTCCGCTCCTCCTCGCGCTGCGTCTCGGTGCCTGTTGTGGTGCATGCGGGAACGGGAGCTGGGTACAAAGCATAGCTACCATGCTCCCTCTGCTCACTGCAACAGGATCTGTCTTGTGCACCCGCCCTGCCCTTCCCACGGCAGGAGTGACCCGCCAGAAGCATAAAGGGGCTATGGGGATGGTTTAGGGGGAGAGAGGCTGGTCTTTCCTTGATACACTGAGCAACTGTGTGACATGGTGCATGTGTGAGGGTTGCGCGTGGGAGGATGTCTGCCCAAGCGTGGATGGGGGGGGATCCATCTCACTGCCAGGGATGCCTCCTTCCCTTACTTCAGTTTGGACCTGTGGCTACAGCTCTTTCTTACGCTTCGCGGGGACTGCAGTACAGCACAATCAGATACGCTACAGCCTTATCAAATAACCACTTTGTGGGCATGCGCACACGCCGGGCAAAGCAACGAGCGCTGCAGATTGCCCACCTCACTCAGGAGGAGGCAGATGAGATGCCAGCCAGCTGCTCTGCCCTGGCTCGTCTCCGTCACTGAGAGCCAGGTTGCTCCTCCTTACGCACAGCTCTGTCCGGAGAGACCAGCCGAGGGGCCGGCAGTTCCCACTCGGGTGACTTCTGGGGGAGACAGCTGTGCTTTGGATTCATGTAGGAAGGCTGGAGAGCAGCCACCTACCTGCACCCTGCTCCCACCACAGCTCCCCTGGGCTCCGGGAGCTGGCCGGAAACACCACCGCTTTGTTTTGTTTCGACATTCCCAAACTGAGCAAAAAAAACCCCAACAGCAGAGCAGTAGGAAGAAGCAGGGAAGGACGTCACATATTTATTTGTCCTAAGTTACGCTTGGGAGAGCATTAGGCACAACAAGCCATCACTCATCGGAGCAGGTTTCTGCTGCGTGTCAGGGCGCTGCACTACACTTCATTAGGAGCATTAACTGGACACCGGCAGGAGATCAGTCTCTGCTGCTCCTCCTCTCCACCCCCGTTCTGATTTCATCAAAACAATCTCCTCCCATTGCTTTGGTTATCTCTTGGAAGGGGAAATATTTTTTTAGTGCACAGGACAGTATGATACTTTAGGATCTAACAGGAAAGCCTCTACCCAAAACAAACGTGCTTCTGGTGAGAAACTCTTTGCTGCTGAATGCTCAGATGAAGCACGCGAGATCAAATGCATGCATACCTCCTCAGCCCCACGTCAGAGAGAAAACACATCGGCGGCGGGATGTGCTAATGAAAACTCGCGTGCTCTGGGTCCTGGCAGTGCACCAGGGAGCAGGGGGACTGCAGGCTCAGAGAGGCGGTTCCTGGCACTGGCCTCCAAAGACTGGTAATTTTGTCTGGGAGGCAGCAGGACTCCGAAAAGTCTTGCACATTATTCCCAAATGGCTTCCTCGATGAAAAGTCTGCACACCACGTGATGAAACCAGCAAATGTTTCTACAAGTGTCCCACTAACGGGCTGTTACTAGGAGGACGTGTCACTCCCATGAGACCAGGCTGATGGAGAGAGCCCGGATACACGGGCCTGGGCTGTGCCATTAAAAGCAAGGAGACAGCACTTGGGTTGGATTTACTTCAGCAAAAGTGCGCTCCAACGAGGTTTGGGATGGAAACAGGGCTTCATTTTGTAGGCGGAAAGGCGGCAACCCTTTAGGAAGAAGCATTGATACCTGCAACTGAAATAAACTCGGCTACAGGCTGACGAGGCTGATTTGAAAGCCTCAACACCTAAAGCACAGACACCTAAGCGTGCTCTTCTGGGCGCTTTTGCAAGTGCTGCTGCCCCAGCTCCTCACGCCACAGGCTTGTGTCGCACAGCCCCGCAACCAAAACACGTGTGTTTTGTGCTCCTGTCACGTAGGGACAGCCGCGAGAAACACTCTGTTTGCAGAGAGACTGAGGAGCATCACTCATCTTCCCTCTGGTGCCAACAGGAAACAGCAGAGAGCTGCTGACAGAACAAGGACATCGCCCTCACCGAGGGTATTCCCAAGGGTGCATGCAAAAAATCGCAGGCGCGACCCTATTTTCCCTGCACCTTACTACCCCGAAAACACGCAGAGCAGCCGCTTTGAAGGGGCTAATCCACCCACTGCAGTATTTCTGGTAATGACTCACAAAATCCCACATGATTCTGATACCATTTTCTTGATAAAACCAGCTGCCAAAATGAAACTATACATTTGGTGCTTGAAAAAAAAAAAACCAGAGAAAAAAAAAAAGACAAAATCCTACTAGTTGTTATTAGTAGTGAAGCAGCAGAACATGAAACCGACAGTCAGCGTGCGGTGCAAGAACAAAGCTGATGGCTGCACACAGCCTCGCTGCAGACAGGGGTCTGAAAGACGGGCTCTGCAGCCTGCCACCAAGAATTTGCCTTCTTGTATGTGGCGACTTACACAGATGTTCGCATAATTTCTTGCATATGGACAGCAAAAGGAGCATTCATTTCAAGAATGACGGGATTGTCTGTGTGGTAAGGATAAGAAGGGAAAACTTTCAACATGTATCCAATGATACAGCTAAATGAGAAGCCAAACTGTTCCCAAATGCACTCAAAGGACTTTGCATGAAGTCAATGACAAAATTCAGACGAGACTTCATAGAACTCTCTCTTCCTCTCATTTAAAAACCTTAATTAAATTACACTCAAGCATCTTACGAGATTCACGAGCACAAAACATATCAGAGCATCACAGTGTTCACTCACCACCGCAAAACATTAACTCAACTTGCTCTGAAAAATATTTTGATTATTTATAGAGAAGCCAAGGGGGGGGGGGGGGGGAAATATGCTTGCTGGGCTGTTAGTTTGTTTTTGTTGGGTTTTGTTTGGTTTTTTTTTTTGGCAGACTTCATTTGAAAGCAGCCAAGCTCCCTTCTGCTTCTGTAAGGCAAACTAACAGAGCACTGGGTGTGCTGAGGTCACAGGAAGAGAGTCCTTAAACTTGTGCTTAAATTCAGATTCGGGACAGCTTTGTACCAGGTGCTTTGTCCAAAACCTACTGAACTCCTGCTTAAGCCCTGCCTTAAGGAGAGATGCTGCTTACCTACTGCCTTAAGGAGAGATGCTTCCCTCAGGCTGCTCTTGAGCAGCCCTTGTAGGACTCCAGCCCAAAGCCTACTGCAGGTTAGCGGCTGACATTTCATTCACTTCAAGGGATGCAAGATCACGGCATGGGAAATGAAAACACTCAGTGCTTCTTTTGGGTGCCCAGCGCCCCGCAGGATGGAGCTGTCATGCAGCACCAATGAACTGGGAAAGGATGCTGGAGCAAATTCACCTTTGTGACAAGCAAAGCAAATACAGAAATTTTTATTTGGTCCATTTTCACAGCAGGAAAGATAACGAGCTTGCGTTCAAATAGCTGGCTGGAGAGAACATGCAGCATGTGAAGGGCAATGCCAAAAAATTCCAATTAATTTGATTTATTTTTTTTTTTTATTTTTTTTCAATTTAACATAATGAATGATTTCCTGAAATGAAACAAAACTTACATGAGGAAAAAAAGCAGGTAAGGTCATTTCAGCAGTACTTTCCAGCAACACTTAAAAAGCATACATGTCTCCAATATAAAACAGAATGCAAAGGGCTCTGAGAGTCCGTTTGCATGTCGTCCTTCCTAGAATAGCATTATTATCACCAGAAACCTCAAGTATGCTCCCCCCTTCCTTCTCAGCTGGGCAAAACAACAGGTCTTAAGAGCTGCCATTGGTTCAATGAACGCAAAGGCTGTGAAACTGCACCGTCAGCTGCTTGTAACACGTCGCCCTCCCCTGTATATTGCTCTAATGATCCAAGCACGCAGTGTGCAAGAACTCTACATCACCTCCTCGTCCTGACGTTTTCTAAACCAAAGAGTAATAAAAAAGTAAGACAGCAGAAGAAAGTCACTTTGGAAAGTTGAGCAGCACCAAACAAAACTGTTAACCTTCTTTTGGCAAGGCGAAAGATTTGTATAACACTTTTTCCTCCTACTAAATGTATTTACTCTTAAAAATCGATTTCCTCCCTCACTATTTACTGCTGCACGGTGCTCAGTGGTCCTGAGAAACTGCATGGAAAATCACAACGTTACGCTTGTTAAATTGACCCTACAGGCCATACCACCAGTGCATGCATCATCCCAAGAGGCAAGCCTGCCAAAGTCATGCTGTGCATATCATCACTAAACCCAAGACAAAATGCAAATTTGGCTGTATCATAGCTGATTTGCATAGCTTTCCATTGGTTTTGTACAACCTTTTTACAAAATGCCAATTTACTTCACTTTCCTACAGCTTATTACCAGTGTGAGGTACTTACAGCTTTTATGCAAGGCAGGTTTAGTAGTTAAAACATCGAAAGACATAATTAAATGCCTTTTGGAAGTAGAACATAGCCTTCAATGTGACGACATAAGGCACAGGACTTTGACTGGGACAGAGAAATGTTAATGCCCCTTTGCAAAGGTGCAGACGCCTCTCTCTCACACGCTTGAAAGCTGCACAGCTTTTTCTGTTTTTTATCTGATCTGCAAAAGCAGAAATATTTGCTTGCAAACTATGAAGGGCCTGAATCCAGTTACTGAGTACACATTTCACTCACATTGATATCAGAATGGACGGCTGCCAGTTTAGTGTCTTGGCTGGCATTCAAACACGCTGATTGCTGAGCCTCCTTGAATTCGGAGTTCATGATTTTAAAAAAAAAAGGAGGAAAAAAAAAATCCCTAAACACGAAACAAAAAACCCTCCACAAACATTTCTGACATGCTACTGGGCCAATTTTCCCCCTCTCCTCTTTTGTAAGCTCAGTCTCTGGAAGCAAACATGTACAAGTAGCACTCTCTGTCAAGACAAGCAGCTAGGGAGTTTGGACTTTTATCTCCAAAGCTACGATACATTAGATCTTTCCTAGCCAAGCAATTTTCACACATGTACCAGGGGCCAGCCCTCATTCAAGTCAGCAACAGAGGAAAAGATCTGTTTACACTTCCATATCTTAACTTGAAAAAAAAGGAGGAAAAAAAGAGAAAGAAAAGCTTGAAATGTTCTGAGACTGACGTCACAGCTAGGTAACAGGGAACAGAAAGGCTGTTTGCCTTACACAAACCTAGTTTTTCCTTCTTTTTTCCTCACTACTTACTACCAAAATCTACCAGGTTGCAAGGCAAGCCAAGAGCTCCTTGAAGCCCCCCTGCTCCCAAATACCTCATCTCTGAGCGTGTTACTTGACGCGGCTGGCGCGCTGTGCGAGCCCTGCCTTCTCTGGCACGGCAGCAGACGCTGTAGATCAGGCCACTTAAGACATTTCAATTGAACTTGACAGGTGTTTGTTAATAGGCTCTACAATACGTTTGGGAAGGGCCGCCTGGAATTGTAAAATGGTTTATTACAGCAGTTTAATAAGCCCGATGCACACAGTTGAGCGCATTATTTTCTCAGCTGTAAACGTAAGCGACCAAAATCTGAACTCTACGGCAATACACATATAACCTATAACTGACCCAATTAATGGCAAATGCATTCATACAGTATCTGTACAACTGGACCTGATCCTGCCGGGTCAGTCTGGGAACCTCTCCGCTCCTTGCAGGATCAGTCCTCCATGCATTACCACAAGTCACAGAAATCAGGTACATCTATTCAGTGATAACTGCTTGGGCTAATTATTAGAAAATTCAATTTATGCTAATTTGCCTGAGGGGAGGGGAGCATAAAATTAACTTGACACATTTATTTAACTTTTCGCAGTAGTATTATTATTTAAAATTTATGACAGCATTGTGCCCAGAGGCCCCAGTCAGAATCAGGATCCCACTGTGCTCGGCATCCCACTGCGTGTGCGTGAGTGTCCTCCCAGCATACATCGAGGCAAAGGCCCCATCCCTGCGAACTATTACGCAAGCGCTTGCCCCAAAGACTGCGAGTGAGGCCCTGGAAATTAAAAGCGCGTTAGTCTTGCTGAAGTGAAGCGGGTGCATTAAGCCACCACATCCTACCATGCACTGGCAGCCCACACCAAAAAGGCTCCTATTTTGGAAGAAAGTGACAGTTGAGTCACTTTTGTTTTTACCATTAAACACACAGACACAAACATCCCCTCCTATCTACTGCTGCCTTTTCTTGCTTCTGTCTTATAAATGGGACCATCATCCAGTGAATGAAAAAAATCACGTGGGGTGAAAGGCCCCAGAAAAGAGAGAAGATATGTGTCAGTAACTGATTTGGGGACTTGTCAAAATCTCACCTTTTATTTTAGATGCACAATGTGTAACGATGCAATTTTTCCTTGCAGTGATCTTTGAAGGACATTTGCCTGAGAAAAGTAGCTAGCTGTTCCACCTGCCTTCATTTCTGGACGTACAAACGCCAACCCTGAAAGGTCACCATTTGGACGATCATAACCACTCATCGTCCTTGAATAAGTTGGCCTTTTTATTTATATCCAAGTATGCTTAACCTCATTAAACAACTGTACTGGTCAGACAATATTATCAATATTATCATATTAATCAATATGCTATCATTATTTTAACTGAAACCAATTCAAATATTTCACAATATTTAATCAGAAGTAGGGAAAATGGGAGCTTTTCTGAGTTAGGGCCTTAAAATTAAACTCTTCAGGGTACTGGCTATACTGACATGAGATAAGCAAAAGAGTGGAGAAGGAATTACTGAGAAAGGGAATGGTGCCTCCAGAAGTCATTAGAAGACCGTCAGAATTAGGAGAATATTAGAAGACCATCTCTTCCTCTGGCTCTTTGATGGTGTTTTAGAAACGAGCCATCCATACCATATGCTCTTTGTATTTGCGGGGGCTAAAGGACACCACACAAAAGTCAGCATGGTCTAACTTTCAAGAAGCTTCAGAGGCTCCTCAGCTTGGGCAGGGGAGATGTTAGCAACATGCTCCAACTCCCCGATCTTCCCCACACCCCAAACAGAGATGAGATTAGCCCATACAAGCAGAGAAAAAATGGAAACATCGGAAAAATAACCACTTGAGCGTGCTGTCCTAACCACCTCATTTCAGCACAGCATTTCAGGAGGGGTGAAGGCAGGCAAACTCACCTTTAAGGCTGCTCCTCCACAGCTAACTTGCCTCCCTGTGTCCAAACACCACAAAGACCTTGGAGCAGATTTAAACCCCAGACTCAAACACTGGTGTACCAGGTGGAGTAAGGACTTTTCCAGAACTGCAGGGTTTTATTTCAAAATGTAAATTGGGTGAATGTGTCTTCTGCTATCCTTCTACTTTCCTCTGCTTTTCTTTCTGCTGCAATTCACCAGAGCTGTTTCAAGGTCCCATTAAATATGTCAGGCCTTTTACACGCAACTGCAACCTTGCAGCACAAAGCGAAACGGAGGCAGATGAAAGA
Source organism: Nipponia nippon (assembly GCF_047370975.1). NCBI lineage: Eukaryota > Metazoa > Chordata > Aves > Pelecaniformes > Threskiornithidae > Nipponia > Nipponia nippon. The sequence continues at coordinate 97,941,446 of NW_028262290.1, read as the reverse complement.
AAAAGAAACCATCATTTAGCCACACACAAATTCTGTGTATTTTGCATATCACTCCTAACACGGACTGGCAGCCCACACCAAAAAGACTTCTGTTTGGGAAGAAAGTGACATTTGAGTCACTTTTGTTTTTATCATTAGATATGAAGACATCAAACATCACCTCCTGCCTAATGCCTCCTTTTCTTGCTTCTATCTTATGAACAAGGCACATGTTTCTGTGGTCCTTTAGAGCACTGCCTGCTTGACTCAGCACCGTGACATCTTTTGGTGCGTGTAGATCATCCCATAACCGACGGAGTGTTTAAGATGCCACCTGTGGCTCTGATGAGCTGCCATCCTGGCACGATGCGGTACCACTCTGGTCTTGAATACCAAAAAGGTACGTATAGGAACAGGCCTACAAAATGCTGTTTCTGCTGCCAGCAGAAAGCACCAGCTTTGCTTGCTGCTACCCATCCCCCTTTCACACTACCATCTTCTGCTGAAGAAGAGGCACCAGAACTCTGCCGGCTTTTGCCCTGCAGGTCACGCTTTGCCCATGCTAGTCCCATGAGTGAGACACCTTTGGTTAGATTATGCAGTGAGATGAACTTCTTGGAAAGGGGAATTTAGTCCTTTTAACCTTTTACTCCTTCTAATGGTTGGTTCCATTCTTTTTAAATCCCAAAATAACAACAACATCCATTCTCTGACACAAGGCCTTTATCAGGCTTTGAAAAAAAATAAAAATCAAACTAACCTGCTTACTTCAAAGTCATGCTCTCATAATTTTAGCTGGCACATCATGAACAAAATGGTCTAGAACTAACCTCAAACAGTCATCTGGAGAAAAACAACATATTTTCCCATGTCATCACCACTATAGCACATACTAACCACAACTATTCAGCCTGTCAATTTTCAGTTTATATTATGATAACTTTACCTAAAAGCATTTCGTGGTTCAAAAACAGCAAGTGCAATGCCAAGGAAACATTTGCTGAACTGACGAGCATGGCAGCAGTAGTGTGAGGAATATGCTTTCCGGAGAACACGAAGCAGAGTAAAAAGAGATTTCACCGGGAACAACGGACTTCTCAGAAATTCCCCAAAACACTGCTTCAGTTTGGCTCAATCCCACAGTCTAATCATGATAGGTTGTGAAGAAGGATGCTTAGTTCGGTCCTTGGATGGTGAATTTTCCACAAAAATCTCCAAGAACTGTGATGAATGGGAAAAGGAACACATGAATCTTTTTTACTTGCATTAGCAGCTCCACTTCCACACATAGGAAGGTTTTTCACATCCACTGAGCATTGAGAGAGGTAAAAAAGTAGAGATTCATGGGAATCTGGACAGGGACCTATGTGAGAGGCACAAAAGCAATGCATTTTAAAAGGGCTTTAGCAAATACACTTTTAGCCGTGCAATCCCCATGATTCACAAGGAACCAAGCATTAAACAGTCTTCAGTTAATTTCCTCATTTTAAGGAGGACAAAGGCAAACCCCTCATTAATGAAGCACTGTGGTCCAAATTCTATACTAAAAATGCTTTGACTTTGACAATCGTATGCCCATACTCAGGCTTCAAAAACATTATCATGCTACAGCGCCGCCTGTGTCATCAGTCCAGAAGCAAACAAGAAGTCACTGCATCACTCCCCAGTGATCCGGGGCAAGGAGAGGATGGTCACGACTGCAACAACTTTAGCTGGGTGCTGGGTGCTTAGGTAGGGACAGCAAACCAAGCAAAAAACCTAAACCAAATGAAAACAAACAAAAACCCCTTGAAAAACCTATGAAAACACTCTGCAACCTACGGTATTACTCTCCTCTTTGTACTGATTTGCCCAAAGTTGGGCCACAGCAGCACTATGCAGGTTAATTTACCAATAAATTAATTGGTAGCTTTGCTTTTGTGGGCTGCAAGAGCAGTCTGAGCCACTTTGCTTTGACTGTACCTTCCCTTCCCCTTCTCCTCAGCAGCACTGTGACTTCTTAAGGCGCAGCTTAGACACACCAGGGCAGCTTGACTCCTGGGGAAGAATGGAAATGCATTTCCCCTTCTTGGTTTTGGTGGGAGACACACTGAAGGTGATGTGCTCTCCCCAAGGACAGCCAATTTCAATACTGGATGGACTCTAAATGAACCTCCTTTAAAGGGCTGCTCTGAAGCCAGGCATTGCTCTCCCCCCCCCTTTTTATGAATTAGGAAAGATGTGTGTTCCCTGTGTCCTCTCTGGACAGATCTTCTGCCTGGAAGGAACAAGGAAATGGTAAGAAAGACGCAAGGATGGGGAAAAATGGGTAGGAGCCCTGCAACTGAGCTTGCATTTATTTCAAAAGTGAGTGCTTATCCAACTGTGGTGCCCCACACCCAAGACTTACAGTCTGAGACACAAGTTTGAGCAGATCTTCCATGATCTCACGGTGAGTCTGAGATAGACCACATCCAGCACTCACAAAATACACAGCTGCATTCCTCCATTGCTCTGACAGCGATTTATGTCAATGAGTGTTCTGCTGCTAATGCGCACTGAGCTCCCACTCCAGATGCCAAAGCCGTGCTCCGCACAAAGCTGGGGCTGTGTGGTGCCCAGGCACAGCTTGCTATTAGCTTTATTTTCCCCCCATCTCATGGAAGCTTTAAGGGAGCCACTAGGAGAAAAGCAGTAGCATTGCAACTTGTGTCCAACTACTCAATAAACTAACCTCAATTTTTTTATGCAAGTATTGCAACTCAGCAGTTCTACTATGGGATCCTAGAAAGCACGAGACTTTCTTAATTTAGCAAGAACAACTGCATACTATGTCAACTACTGAAAATCTCAGTGTACAGCAGAAAATGTTTTGAGTCAACAGATTGAAAAGCAAGGCTGCTGGATTTTTGTTTGATTTTACAGCATGTTTGATGTTTTGAAGATGAGACTTAAGGAGATGTAATATCAGATTTGAAATCTTACTTCTCTGCTTGAATCTTTCATTATTTTCAGACTGTGCAATATGCTTTAGTTTGATTTTTTTTTTTTTTAATATAAAAACCATGTTTCACAGTTGAGGCTTTATCATGTTGACAGTACTTAAACATGTACCTAACTTTAAATCAGTGAAGCTGACTGAAATCAAAGGGATAAGGGGGTGTTAAAAAGATAATTGTGCCCTGGAGTGTTGTCCTGAACAGGAATTAGACTTAAGTATGTGATTAGGTGTCTTTAAAATAGGTCTTCCCTGTCTAATAATAAATACAGATCACAATACACCTTGTGTATCAAAGGGTAGCAAAAGCTACGTGTCTTGAGGAGAAAGACTTAGCAGAGAGGAACTGGAAGCCTCTGGGCATAGGATGTGATTGTTTTATTAGAAGGAAGATTAACACATAAAGGTCAAGGATAAAGTTGAAACTCAAAAGGAATATGAGTCAGGGAAGTTGTTCCAGATGGCAGAGCCATGTGGGATGTGACTCCACCATCTACTGCGGAAATAAAAAGGAAGAAAGAAAAACTTAGTGTTGAGAGAGCATATAGGACTGACAGGAAAATAAGAAAGAACTGAGAGTAGTAGAAGGAAATTAAAGGCAGAGTGATGAAATGAGGCCTTCAGAAATTCTGAACTACAGCAACACTTCAATCAGCCAGTACAAAAAAGGCTCAGTCACTTTGCTTCAGATAAACCTAAACATCTCAAAGTTTCAGTGCCTGTTCAGAGCACATTCCCTCTCCTTTGGTCAAGACATGGGGTTTCACATATCATGTGGACAGCTTCTCAGGAGCATCTCCCAGCATGTACCAAAGGGGCAGATGATTTGCAGTATCCCGTAACTGCTGCTTCCACCCCTGCTGATATGCCCAACATCATAAGCGAGTAAGACAGAATTATGTCAGATGGTGTCTTGGGCAGCTGAAGACTAATGGGAAATTTTAAAAAGTGAAAATTAAGCTGAATATGATATAAGACTTATTAACAACTCCTTAAGGGAAGTGGAAGAAGCCACGAGATTTGGACACTGGGAACTTAATAGAGCAAAATACTTAAAAATGCATTGCAGGGAACTGTCTCATCTTGTCAGGAAAACGAACATGGCGTGACCTATATAAACAGGTCTTCTGCACCTCTTACTTCAATGCAAACAGGAGGCACATGAAAATAAAACAAAAAGAACAATAAAGTACGAGCTAATAGACAAAGATTTGAAACTATTCTAGTCAAATTCCCTTTGATTCAAAGATGGGATTTTCAGCCAGAAGTTAGAGGCGATCTTCCTGGACGAGTTTGTTCATTCACCACACAACAGCCCAGACTGTTGTGTGCAAACAGCCTGCAAAATGATGGCAAAGGTAGGTTGATTTGGGAGCCAATGTACACACCCTCCGAAATCTCCATTCTCCTCCACACACACATACAGAGGCACGTTACGACCTCTTTGGTTTGGAGAGTCTTTATTACCATTTATGTATTCAAATACCTAGCCAAAATGGGCTTTGACTGAGGCCTACATACGTAATGCCATAACAGTAATAATAACAAGTTCGATATGAGAGATTCTTATTAAAACAGCCGAGAAGTACACATCACATATATAAATAATCCCTGAAAAATAATTTCAAAGACACGTCTGATCTTGACTTTCTGTACCAAAGGCCTAACCTAAAGTCTATGAAGTCAATAAAAAGACTTGGAGACTTCAAAGCTGACTTTAGGCTACAGTATTTTTCCATGACTGATGCTTTCCAGTCATGTCCCTTCCTGGTCATGGCTTCTCCATTTCAAAGCAACTGACTTTAAACCTACCTAAACTAACATAGTTGAAAACAACTGACCTGAAGGTAGTTCAAAAGTCTTGGTCTTCACATAAGTGTCTTTGCAGAAGCCACAGGGCCTGTGGTCAGCTGGCTACTTGTTTACCTGTCCCTTCCTCCCAGTGAAAGGACGCTTACTCAAATATTCCTTTTAAAAAAAAAAAATTAAAAAAAAATTTGCAAATCTCTTCTCTCTTGCAAGGTATAAACTCGTTCTTCCAAGACATGACACAAGATGAATCTGATCGCTTTAAACTATCTTGGCTTTATCTGGGTGCATAAATGAGACATCTAACTGCTACAGCCATGTATGTCAGCACACCAAACACGAAGTAGTGCTAAAACCCAGGATGCAACTCTTGCATAGCTTTCACCCTTATTCTTTCAGCCTTGAGGATGTTTTCTTGGTTAGTCAACTTTAAATCTATCTATTGTATATACAGTACTATTTAAAAACAGCACTCAAGTGTACAAGATAAACATGTGCTCCCACTGAGTTACTAAACACAAGATAACAAATTTGCATCCCTGTGATTATTATTACTACCATGTAGCTGCCTTCAATGCACAGAGCAATACAAAACCAGAGTGCTCTGCCAAGTAAGTGAGAGGCCCTGTGCAGAAAAAGGCCAGCGCTCTGGAGGCACAAACAGAGCTGTGCAAGGGAGAAATTCAGCAGTCACTGAAAACAGGGCCTGCCAGATATTAACCGTGTATAATGAGGACAAAGAGAGAACTTCTTCATGAAATGGGAAGGCTCTTCCACTTGGGATACATGGCCCCACAGTTACAGGGAACAAAGGTAGCTCTATAGACTGCAGAAGTAAAATGTGAGCAGCATGGAGGGGAAGGAGCACAAGAGCTTTGCCGGAGGTGCCAGGAAAGATTCAGAGCTCCCTGCAGCAGAGGAACCCAGCACCGTGCAGAAGAGGAGTGAAAACATCCCAGGGACATGAGGAAGGCATGTTCACAGCAGCCAGAAACAAAACCACCACCAAGATTTCAAACGGCGAATTGAGTCGGAGTCCTTCTAGTAACACTTCTCATTCTACTGAAGAATAGAGAGAGCAGGACTTAACGCTCTGCATCTCTGCCTTCTCTCTGCATTCACCTGTCTCTGCACCATCTTCCCTCTGCCATTCTCCAACAGCCCAGCCTTGCTCCACATCCTGCTGTGCTGGCCTGGCACCTGGGCAAGGGTTGCCACAGCCCACTGGATGCAGCGGCGGGGCTCGCTGCCGGCCACCGCCAAAGAGAGTTAGCAAGGGCAGAGCTTGGCTGTCTCTTCCCCCTCCGTGTCAGCACTAACTCATGCCTCTCACCTCCCCTGCCTGCTGAGTTTAGCAACAACAAAAAAATTTGTAGGAATTTAATTGTCTTTGAGACTTCTACCTCCTGCTGGATTTGGTGGGAATTAGCCAAGACACTCAGTGTTATGGGAGGGGGGGAATGAGGATGGACAAGCAGACAGACAAACATCAGCACCACCACACACACCTCACTTCCTTGGAATCCAGGCTAAAAACACCCAGGCTCTCGAGCAGAAATACTCACGAAAACATTTCATAATGCTTCACCAAGGAATGATATCAGTATCATTATCTCAATTTTATGGCTGCAGCACTGACTGGTCATGACACGCCTCACATCACCCATCAGATAGCTTTTCCTTCTGGCTCTGCCACTCTGTCTCCTGATTGCAAGTCAGTGCCCTACCAGTGGAGTCGTCCCGAACTGCAGGCTGCACAAGAGAAAAGGGCTGCAGAAGTTACCACGTATATATCTAAACACCAACTAGTCTCTTTGCAGACAGGAAGGAAAGGGAAGAATTTTAAAGGTACAATAGAAACCAAGAAATTCAATTCTTCTTCCAAAAGGCAACGCCTGCCTCTACCAGCTTCAGTACGCTAGGCGTTGTAGACGCATTGCATGAAAAGGCAGCATAACACAAGACTGACTGCAACCAGCATACACCACAGAGGTGATTGATTAAATTAAGAAACAAGCCAGAACCAAAACAGAAACCCAAAGAAATCTGAGCAAGGGAGAAGGTGGGATCTGAACTCCAGCTTTCTGATCGGGCGTCTTCTCAGACTCCTGAGGGACCCACTCTAAGAAACCCATAATGTTTCTGCTCTGCTTCAAATCTAGCCATGCTTAGCACTGTTTGGCCAAACCTCACCAAGGCTAAATTTTTACCATTTTCTTTTGTTACCTTCGCATGTGAAAGGATAAAATAATTGGTAATCAGTCAGGAATCATTTAAATGATTCCTTATTTATTAAAACAATGCAATTTCCCTTGTCTTATCCCTTAGGTTTCTAATTTTGCATATCAGAATTACTTCTGACCAAGGGAAGAATGTTCCTATCATTATAAGTTGAATCTAAAAAAATCAGAAAATAAGAAGACAGGAATTATTGAATTTACTTTTTAATGCAAGAAATGGTACGAAAAAGCAGTATGAATTGCCGTTTTATTTCTCTAATTGCATATCCTCCTCCGTATCTCCTCCATTCTTATTGTTTTCAGGTAGAGATCAAGGATACAATTTCTCCCCTGCTCCACCATAAAACAGAAGGCAAGTAATGAGCCCAGCAAGACTTGACCTCTACCATCAGTCTCCTACCTGCTGTCAGCCTGTTCGACATCAGCAGGGTAGAAATGCCTCAGACTGGATACCACAAGCTCTCCCACACTGCTGCTATTACTAGTCTGAAGACTGATGGTCCACACAGATAATTACATTTGTAGTGACAAACACTGCTTGAGATCAAAGTTTTTGCAGTGTTTGTTTTGAGCTGCTGCATAGCTACCACTACAAGTTATTGCGTATTAATGCAATGTCAAAAAAAGTACCATGTGGTGACATCAGGACACAGTATTGCCCTCGTTTTGTGACTTTCTTCATCAAGGTATCAAATTCTCCTTTCTGGTACACCTCTGAACTACATTAAAATAAACAAAGTGAAAGGATGCTATCAGAGACGAAAGACTTTCAGGAACGCAGTGGTTTGATACATGGGGATGGCTCCCCAGATGGGTGCTCCTCTCACTCTGTCGCAAGCATGATCAGACCATCCTCTCTGATCAGGCAGGTAGGTTGGATGAGAGCCACGTGTAGCATCTTCAAGGGTCAAATACTGTTTAGATAAGGCACTGGTCTGACTAAGAGCCATGAAAAAGCCTCCTACAGTCTCCGTTCCAGTAAGACAGTTTACAGACAAACAATCATCAATCTGCAACTCCTTATCCCCCACACCATCTTCATCCAAACAAAAATGGAAAGACAAAAAAACCCACAGAACCAAAAAGAGATGCTTTAATATGACAAATCTTTTCTATACCTAATCACTTGGGTTTTCCAGCACAATACAGGCACCGAGACTGAACTCATGTGAGTGCAATTTCAGTTCCAGCTACACTGATACCACACCACCTTTGCACAACCACAATCAGGGAGTTTGCTTTGCTCTTTGCAACATTTTGAAGTCCTGAAGGAACGTTTAAAAAGAAATGCCTTCACTGAGCTTAAATGCATTATGCCATAAGCCTTAAAATACTAACAGTAACTCAATTGAGGACCATTTATCCTGCTTCCATTTTCTTTCCTGAAGAAGCAATCACCACTGCTTTACATGTTACCTTTAGCACTGGTCTCATCAGACAACAGCCTTTGTGTTGGCATGGTGGTTTCCCTCTTTGACCACGGATAAACACTGCTCCTTACTGCTTCCAGGCTCCAGCCCTAACATGCCAGGCAGCCTTAAGAGCGTGCGCAGGTCAACAAGCAGGCTCAGGGCTCAAATTTGTAACAGGAAAAAAAACCAGCTACTACAGGCCTATGGGGGCCACGGGGTGCCAATGCTGGGATTCGTCCCCTGCCACTAGCGGTCCAGTGCTCCTTCATCTGCCGCTCTCCACTTTCAATCCCAACGCAGTTGCTTCAGTGAACAAAGCTCTTCCCGCTCTTTCAAACCATTTTTATGCACTTAATGGGTGCAGATCTGGGAGCGAACTGGAAAATGCCAGTCCCAGTCTGACCAAGGAGCAACATTAAATCTGCAATTCTGATTGAGTTGTCCCATTAAGGTGTTCCTGGCAAGATCTTAGCGGGCAGCTTGAGTGAAACCAGTAACTGATATTAGTGATTCAAAACTGGTGAAATACCTGCATTGCAGTGAAAAATTATCTACATATTGCTTTGGCGTGTGGTTTATATAAAACAGACTTCCTCTAGAAAATGCGGAGCACAGCTCGGTCTGAATCTAGCCTGCCTTATACATGCTCTAGGAGCGCAGAGCCAGCACACATCCCTTCAAGAGAACAAAACACATCCTTCTAGTATTAGACACACTGAGCCAGTGTTTACACACTGATCTGCTAATAAGCAGACCCGGGAATTCCAGAACACGAGATTTATATTTATTGCTATTTTACATTACCATAGAACGTGCCAAGTTCGGGCACTTTAAATTATGAGGGCTGCTATCGCACGTTCTCTTATCAGTCTTTCACACAACTCCATTACTGAAGCATCCCGATAAGAATGTCTAAAATGTCTGCTATGTTTTAAAACAGCAAACTCTTCCATTTCGGTCAACAAAGCTCCTTCTGCTCTTTCAAAACACTTTCTACTCACTTAATGGCTGTGATCATACTGACTGTCTTGGAAACTGCTACTCCCAAAAATAATGCAGCACAGCTATTTATTCATGGTAGTGGCTTGACGTGATATTTTGAGGACTACCATTTCACAATATGGAATGAAACACGGACATCCATCTTTTGACAAGAGATCTAACTATGACACTCCAGGCTTCATACACAGAACATTAACGCACCTTTTAAATGAAGAAGAGCAGGAAGCTGTGCAACTAAAACAAACAACTTGCCAAAACCAGCATACACTTTTGCACTTGCTTTTACATTCCCAGGCTCACTAAGATCAATGTATATATAGATAGGCATGTGTGTATACATATGCATTCATTCTCAACCACATTCCTCAGGAAGGTGCCAGTCAGAGGAAGAACAGTCAGGAGTGTAAAAAGCCACTTCTACTATAATGAGCAAAAATAGTTTTATTTGTTGTCATTTTGGGGTTGTCGGGGGTTTTTTTATTGTTTCTTCTAAAACCTGTCTTCTGTAAGCTCAGTTCAAATGTCTTTAAAACAATATTTGATAGCAAACTTAGCTATATTGCAATAGCTACAGCTAGAACTGAATGTTAAAACACCAAATTATGAAAGTCATCTATCCCTGCACTCATTTCATTCTGCAAGAATCCCACTTGGGAAGGAAGAAGAAGGGAGAGGTGGAGTGGGGAATGCACAGCTAATTAGCAAGGTTTCACAATCTAATTCAACCTGCCAACCCATTTTTCTGCCAGTCCTGCACACGTAAATAGGATGAAAAGCAGAAAGTCCAAGTTCTTCATACCTTTATTCCTCAGTCCCACCATTTCTGATTGTCTGCCTGGGTACTTCTGTCCTCTCATCACCCCCCTCTCCCTTGGAGCTCCAGACCACCACCACCAGAACCAGGGAAGTCATTCAACATGCAACAAAATGAACAGGACAGAAGATACCTAGCAGCATGTATTTTTCTGAGAGCAAGGAGGCTACGGGCCGTTAGCTGTTCAAGATCTTCCCTGACACTTAGCACCTTTACTGCAGTCCCAGCAAGCCACCCAAGGCTGAGTGATTCTTGATAGCACATACAATAAAACGCCAGGAGATACCTGTGCTGCACAGCCACATGGCACAGACTCGTGGGCTTGTGCTGAGCGGGCTCAGACGTTGATAAGGCACACTGCAGGGCAAGGCTGTACAGACACACTTGTTTTACTCTCACCAGTGTCAAACAGCACCCTGCTCAGTCTAATTAGCATAATCAGGGAAGATGTAAGGGGAGAAGCAGGGCTAATTAGCCTGAGCAAAGCACCTTGTCAGCTTGGGAATCTCTGCACAGGGCTCGGATGCACAAATAGACGTACCCATCGTGACTGAGCCTTTCTTAGTCCCTGCAGTCAGCAGGTATTTCATTATGCCCAAGAACTACTTATTGCTGAAGCAACGTGTCTTGACATCTGAGAGCACAGTGGGGCAATTCCTCAGTTCTTAATGCTGCTTTTTTGGAGCAAAGAACTGCAGGGGTCTTACAGATCGATGTATGATGCTTTGTCCCATTGCATGTGCTTAGGCAGATAACTCAACAGTCTTCCTTTGCATAATCTTTTTTGAGAGAGGAGGATCCTATTATGTTTGTCATGTATTTGTTTTTTCTGTTTCCTTGTACAGCATTCTAGGTAGCTGAAGAGAAGAGGAGGAAGAACACGGTGCTAACAATAGTTTCACTACTTCACTGTACCTTCCCCATCTCAAAATACTCTCCAGATGGAAAGAGTTTATTTGTAAGTAGGCAAGCAGAAGGCTGACTGAAGAAAAGTGATAATTACATTAGAATAATAATAACAACAAGAAAACCCGGAGCTAATGAAGACTGCCTGCTTCATTTAATTTAAGAAGAGACTTCACCCTATAATGAAGACATATAAAGCTCTGCAGCTCACTCACCCTTTCTACAAATATCATCCAGAGCAGTAAGACTGCTCACTAAGCCAAACGCCTTCAGTTGAACTGGTTTGATTGGTCAATGATAACAAGAAGGAAGTGCTTGTACTTATATCTCCTTGATCAGGAGCCTGCAGGCTATCCCTCAGGTTGAATAAAGATAGTTATACAAACATTTTAATGGATCTAGTAAAAGTAAAAAAGAATCCCGGTAGTTCTCACTGTGGATCTAACAGACATGTCTTAACTCAGAAACGAGTTACGAGGACCTTCCTGCCTCAAACAGCAGCAGTACATGATGCAGACTGAATGACAAAGAGATATTATTTTGCCTTTTTCTCCGAAGCCGATTCTTTAACAAAGTTGTCTGCAGTGCATGGTTTTGCAAGAAAACAAACAAACAACACTCCTTTCAAAAAATGTAAAATAAATCCAAAACACTTTAACTGTGAACATGAAAAGCATTACCTCCTCCAGTGCTATTCCTGCTGCTCCACCCTGAATGTCAAACTCACTTTTACTTCACCAGAGGTTCACGTTACCTGATGTTTCTTTTTGTGAACTATTTGCATCAGAAATGCTAAATCAAGCTGTTGAGAAGAGAGGTTTTATCTGCCAGAGAGACAAACTCCTGGCAGCTGAAGGCTTAAAGCACAATTTGCCCGCTGCCTCCATTGTGGACACCTCTCCATTACAAGGAATCTCTGTAGCTCTGGTCACAAATGTCCACCCATCAAGGAAATCACATTTTGCCTAGCTTCTTTCAACTGGCACAGCTTTTGTAATGCTTTAGTAGGATTCACTGCAGTCCAAATGTTGGAAAACGAGACAAAGGGAATTTATAAATCACCACCCCAATTCTGACTGAGGGTTGCCTGGCACAGAAACCCATGAATAACCTTCCTCTCCTCATCTAATGCAACCCTCGCTCCCTAAACAGATTTCTTCTATTACTAGTGCAATAATTTGGTAATAACTTGAACTAGCGCAATAAACTTGATTTGCCATAGTGGGGAAGGTTTCTCTATTATTTGAAGAGCTGCCAGGAGAACCCATTAAAAATAAATAAAAGACTACAGCATGTCAGGTTTCCTTAGCCTGTCTCTAGTTCTGACAACCTCAACAGGGAAAGTATCTAAGAGCAATCCTGGCAACTTGCTGCTTTATCTCTTCTTCTTGACCTTTGTGCCATCAGGTGCCTCTGAAACTTTCATCAGTGTCTGCAGCTGGAAACACCGATGCTGATTACCAGAAACACAAAACTCACTGAGAAGGAACACTGATAGCATCAATACTGCCAGTTTCTTGAAGAGTATCTCATATTCCTTCCCAACATAAGCGTCCAGGGTCAACATGCCTGGCAGGCTGCAAACAAACCTGGAATAAATATGAATGAACAAGTGGTTCAGAATAGTATTCTGCTACAAAGGGCTCATGATCCCTTTTAACTAACCTACCAGTAGCAGCAGCCTTTCCTTTTGAATGCACACTCCAAACAGAAAACGGAAAAAACCCTCCCCTCTCAGAGAGCTGAATTTATATTCTCTTCCTGCTGCTGCCAGCAACATTATCAGCTTTGAGAGAAGCATCGGCAGGCTACTAGATACTGTTAGGGCCATCGTGGGCGCAGCAAACCAGCTCGCCAGTAACGCTCACTAACACAGCAGCATAACAAAGCAGCAGTGAAACAGGAGAGGCAGAAGAGCAGCAGAAGGAATATTCTAACAGGCATGGGACACCTGCGTTTTGGTCAGCTTCACCCCAGACACAACTTCAAATCCTAGAGCAGCTTTCATGCCATGCTGTCATCTGTGAAGGCTGGGCTTGGTTCCCACCGCTTCTTCTTGGTTTACACTGGAAGTCTCTTGGACCAAGGGGTGCTGCAAGCAAGGACCTGAAGTTTCTCCAGCCGACAGCACCAAGTTAAATACAAGAGCAACCATAAGCTACACTGTTGAACTACAGAAGCTTTTCCCTCATGGACCGTACTGCAACCACCCCGGTATTGTAATCTTTAACAAACGCATTCACCTGCCTTCCTTGCTTCATTTACTCGCTCCAATGCGCTAGTACTGCCTGGACTTCTCTAACGGCAAATCATGAAACAAAGCTGACAGCGAAAAGCTGGGGCAGCAGTTAAAGCGACTGCCAAAGAGAAATCTGTTTGCTCAGGCAAAAGCTGTTCTCAGTCCAAACATGGGAGTCATAATCTTACAGCCATTTGCTTGGAAGACAATGAAGGGAAGGCAGAACAGACTGGGAAACTACAGCTTGCCGCGGTAAGAGAAGAGAACAATCTTTGTGCCCAGATTTCTTTGCTCTGCAGGGTAAGTTTTACAAAGCTGACAACCGGTAGCAACATGTAGTGGCCCCAGGCATCATGCCTGCCTATCAAAGACTTGGATTTTAGCCCTGGAGAAATTACAACTTCTCAGTTCTCTGGAAGCTATATCGGCCGAGAAGAAAACAAGAGAATAATGAATGACCTGACTAAAGATTACTTTAATACATGGATTGCATCCTGCAAGCCATAAACTCAGGGGTGCGGGGAGACCTGGGGGAAGATGGGGAGGAGGAAGGCATCTTGTATTTGACAGGAATAGCATAGCCACAGATTACAAAAGGCAACCAACTGGGACTGCTATGACAGCAAAGTCATCTACTGGAGTACTAGGGGTTGGCACACCAAATGGAAAGTATGGATCCAGCTGATAAGCCCCAGAGACAAAGGAGTAGGAAGCTCAGCAGTCCAGGCTGGAAAAGACAGCAGGGAAGAGACAGGTTAGGAAGTTGTGAGTCGAGGAGCCAGCCTGCAGGTATGCAGAGAAGAATATAGGTAAATCCGGGGAAGCTGCACAGACGTGAATAAAAGGCGTTTGGCCCTGCATTGGTCCCTGTAGTGCTGGTAGCTTACGGCCTCATCGTCCTGCAGGACTCAAAGCCACCCTGGCCACCTCTCTGGTGGGTGGCAGGGGCAAGCAGACACAGCCCAGCTCTCACGCGCTGTCCATAGATGCCCATACACTGACTGTGCGGGGGATGCCCCACCGCTGAGACAGCTCAGCTGCTGCGTGCCGCCAAGGCAGGTTTGCCACCCAGGCACACTCAGGGGATGGCTGCTTCAGGGCCGGGAGAGGGGGTGAGCCGACCTGACGCCCAGAAACACCTACCACCGCTCGCTCGCTTCCGTGCAGACACAGTAGCTCTGCTCTATTTCTGCAACGTCCATTTTAATGCAACTTTCACCAGATAAAGTAAACTGCCAAACTGAACGCTGGGATTTACGGTCGGAGACTTTTTTTTGAAGCCCTGCAAGAGACCCAAACTGTTTCAGCTTCCTCTCTCAAATGTCAGCCTTGAGCCGTTCTTGTCTGGCCATCGGAAGCACGTGACGTGAAATAAAAGCCAGGAAATAAGACTTTCTGAATAAACATTTATTTGGTGAGAAATACTTCTGATTTTTGGCAGAGAAATGTCAGAAACCTGAAGCCCTATGTATAGCATGCCTACAGAGTGCAATTTCTATTTAAAGGGAAGCTGCAGCTGTCTGTAGCTCTTAATGAAGAATAATGCCTGGGAATAAATTACTGCCGTTTCTGAGAGACATTTCTCAAATGACAACAATTCTTCCCTTTTTCCCTCTCCCTATAAATACTGAGTGGCATGTACTGGGCAGTTGTTTGGAGGAACGGACACACGCAGCTCTCTCTTTTGTCGGTAGCCTGGTAATTTCCGTAGAAAACCATTAAGTGGTTTAGCATATGGATACCAAAGCGATTCAAAAGCAAACACATTCAGAAACATTAAGGCTGCATGTGCCAAAACTTCCCGTTGCTTTCCCAAGGTGTGCACAGATCATCACTTCTTGAACAGACACCGGGGCACCACTTCCAACCGTGTCACAAACCTGGCATTGAGGCTCAAGGCGTGGGAGACGGCTGCTCGCAGAACACCGCTGTAAGAAGCTCGCTAACATTCAATTTTCATCACTTGTGCGTGCCTCCTCTCCGAGGGGCTGTCGCAGCGGCAGCGCGGGCAGGCGGAGAAGGGGATGCTCTGGGGAGAGGGTGTGCCCGGGCCGCCGCCAGCCTGGCCAGGCGGCTCAGGAAGCGGCACTGACATCAGCTCCAGGAGCCGTCGCTCCCAGCCCTGCCGCAGGCCCAGGTGCCAGGAACAACAGCCAGCGGCCAGAGGAGGAGTACGGACAAGATAGGACCAGGGTGAAGGGAGCAAGGAGGGCCAAGGAGCGGAGAAAGGAGGCGGCAGTTCAAAAATGGGATGGAACCGGGGCTAAGCCTTGTGCAGCCCCAGTCCCCGAGATCCTCTCCAGCGCCACACTCAGCCCTTACAGTGGCAGGTTCCCACCGAAGCTGGGCACGGAAAGCCTGTAGGAGCAAGGAGCGGGGATGTTTACTATCCTGCCATCTGCAGTTTGCCCAAAATAACAGTTATAGATATGAGATCAACTGAAGACGTTTCAGTTATTGACACATACTGGATTTAGAGATTTATTTTCCATTTCCCACAAACTGCCAGAGGTTTTCGCATAAGCACAAAAAAAGAAAAGGAAAGTAATGCCTGTGAGTGAGGAATACGAAGAGTTTATTCATTGCTCCTGTCAGAATGTGTTTGTGCTTGTGCGGCTAGCACTCCAAAAAAGCTGCGGCATATGTTTTCAGGATGGAAAAAAAAACCTCAGGATGCCTAAATCCTATCAGAAAATTACAAAACCATATGCTGGAATTCACAAGGTACCCTCCTGTGAGAGCAAAGGAGCCTCACCTCGCTTCATTTTTACCCCTCACTAAGTGAAATAAACATTCCTCCTTAACAAATCCTCCTGACATCCCTTTTTCTCTCTGCAAAAGAGGAATATGGACTTGATTTTTACCAGCTCTGCTATTCCAGAAATGTGCTTCGTCCAAATGAGGAGAGCAGGAGAAAAGAAGCGAGAAATTTGTACTGTTTAGTAAACAGGCAGTTTCTAGGTGGATACAAGACACTGGTCCCAATTTATTGACCCCCTCCCTCCTCACACCCCCCTTCCTCTGAAATTTGCCTGGGTGGCAGGAGGAGGAGGAGGTGGAAGGGATGAGAACAGCTACCACTCGCAATGGGAAAGGTCTGATCGCTTTCCGCACATCTTAACATGACAACACCCTGCGAACACTCCAGGAAGAGTATTTTTCAGTAAAATCACTGTATGTTGGCTTTTCCTTTCAGCAGAAACACCATCCCTCCTCATCTCTGGTATCCCTGTCTCTCCAAGAGGATAAAGGAAAGAGGGGAGGAGAGCGGAGGAGCCTGGCTGACCCCCTCCTTCTTGTAAGCACTGTCCTCCAAGCAGAAGCCAGGCGACAACATACGCTCTCAAGGAACTTCTAAAGAGCTCTCCATCACCTATGAATGACTCCCCAAAAGAAACTAGTCCTGGATGCCAGGGTGAGAGTTGTTCTCAACAACACTTTCTTTCCATCTGTACCTGGTGAAAAGAGCACTGCTTTTTCTGCGCAAATACGGGCCTCACAAGTGTAATTCAGGGTTTTACCACCGCCATAGCAGACCGTGGGCTCATTCTAGTGGGCTCATTTTAAACCATTTAGGACAGGGCAGAATGTAATAATCATGCAGATAGCATCTTAGATACTCCATCCCCTGTAACGGCTGATGATTGCCTCCTTCTCTTGTGCAGTTTATCTGGCTGATCTGGCACACCACATACCTTAGAGGACCCAGGGAACGCTCTCCTCGGCATGAGGTGGTGCTGCTGTTGCAATCAGTGGAGGTGATTGCAACATCTTGAACAAACATCTCCTGTTATCCCAACAGCTTTGCATGCTAGGACAGTTTTTATTATTATTATTATTATTATTATTATTATTATTATTATTATTATTATTATTGGCTGCCCTCCTCTGCTCTAGGAAGTCAGCGTACAAAGTAAGCCCTTGTGGTTTCAAAGAAGTCTTTCAAAGTGTGGGAATAAGCTGATATGGCCACGTCTGCTTGGATACATAGACAGTGAGAAGCTCCAGGTCTCAGAGGCCCCTTATTCATCTTAATGAGTTACTAACTTGGCAGCTTAGTGGTACTAGTAACTAACAACGCGAAAAGCCAGCTTTGTTAACTATTCCACTGTAGATCAAAGCATGCAGGAAAGGGGAGAGATGATGAAGATTTTTCAGTGTCTTCTCTAACATTTATTTTGCAAGTGGCTCTTGGGAAAGCAGCACTGCTTAGACTCTGTCTCCATCTCCTTCCCAAAGCCTGAACCCAAAGGGAAAAGCAGAGCAAAGGAGGGCATCCAACTGTCAAGGAGCTAGAAGGCAAGCCCAGCAGTCATAAAATATATCTATATTCACTAAATTTATGGGAAATGCAAAAACTAATTTGCTCAAACTGGAAGAATCTGCAGCTATTTTGTCACTAACATCCTGAAGGACTACTGCATACTTTGGGCATAAGGATTTAAATACTAACTTACCTAATTTTGAAATTCCCAAGGTTCCTTCTTGAGACAAAAATAAGGATTATTCTCAAACCTGGCAGGCAGAGAATTCTTGTTTTCCTCTGTTTGTGAGGATGTTTGTGTTTGATCTGCACATTTGCCTATTTCAACTGAGAAAAGCAGTGGACTTCATGAGAAAAGCAATGAACATAAAAATATTTATGCCTTCTCTTTAGCCACCCCTAATGGGAACAGTTTCTTTTATTACATGCCGCAGCTGGATCATGGTCTTAGTTATGTGACTGTTTCCCTCTGAAAGGTGTGCTACTCCAATACCCATGAACACACACCTTTGAGAGGAGCATTTGTATTGAAAATACTCAAACTAATATAACAAACTGATCAAAGCAATGGGAGTTTGGAATACCAGGCGCAAATAACCGCATTTGCATTCCTCTAATTTGAAAGTGGCCAAATAATTTCAACCATTGTATGAGCATGTATAAAACTCCTAAATCTGACCTGTAGATTGCTGAACTGTTATCCATAATATTTTTCATTCTTCTTAGGCTACACAGTCACAAGGCCTTCAAATGCAGGCTTACATATTTAACTAGAAAGCGATAGTAATGTGTTAAGTAACTGTAACAGTCCAAGGAAAAGAAACCCAGAATCTGTCCTGAGATAACACTATTATGCTCTTGAAGACAATAAAATAAAGAAAAAAGAGAGAAGGAGAGAAATTCAAGTCTGGCTTTGCAGCCCAACCCAAACACATCTGCCTTTGGTTTCAGCAGAGCGAAAAGATGCTCAGTACATCACAGGGATGGGAGCAAACACCACAGTGCAGATACCACCCCCCAAAAGACACAATTGCAAGTACGCGTTATTGCTGCTAGGAACTCACAACATTCACTATGTTCTTCTCCAGGGAATTCTGGATTATGCTTTAGCATGAAGATTTTTCAGAAGCTGCTGGATTGCTCACGGGTCCTCACTGGCTTTCCTCTTTCAAATAAAGTAAGATAGAGCTGCAAAAGAAAAGAAAAAAAAAAAAGTAAGAAAGAAAAGAAAGGAATAAAAAGAGGAAAATCCATACAGCTGTTTAGCAAATGAACAATTGATTCCTACATCTCCTTGAAGCAAATGCATTTTTAATGAGCTCGCATGATGGAGATTCCAATAGAGAGTAAGTGTACGTCAAACACTGATCTAGGATAGGAAGAGTCATTTGCTCTGTCCTTCTTATTACCAACAATTAAAACCCAGTTCAGAGTTGCTGAGGCAAATACATAATTAAAATAGTTCTCGGATACTTCTGTTGCCATAACAAAAGGAAGAAGAAACTACTTGGGGTTCTTGTTTTGAAAAGTGCCTGCAAAGAAAACCCATGGTGTGTAGAGAGATCCGCACAGGAAGATTTTTGTTCTCAATGAAGCCCTCTAAGGGGACACAAACACCTATCTATTTCTGTGGTTATCTGTAAAATTGCAACAGAGGAGTACTGAAACCAAAAATACACACACACACACTTGCTATTCCTCAGTAGGAAGTATTTTTCACATCTGAGATTTTTAATATCATGCGGTTCTTCCATACTTGTTTTTTGACAGAATTTCTTTGTGGACCAACTCTTAATTTTTTTGACCTATTGTGCAAGGTATCAGACTATCCTCAGCCTTTCTACTGGGGTCTGGGAAAACTGCTGTGCTATATTTTTATGTGAACTTCACACAGAATACTTAAAATAGAGTGTGCATTTCCACAGGGCCCAAATTGAACATTTTTTCCTTCAGCCAGGTTCCCATGGTCTACCTGTGCTTCCTGAATTCTTGGTTTCACTTTGTGCCACAAACCTTTCCTATCTCCTTGACATAAGGTTCCTCAAATATTTCACACGTAATTTCAGGATTCATGCACACAAATTTCCATCCTATCCGTGCTATGGTGGAATCCATGTCCCCGAACTGAGAACATGTACAGGACAAAAGTCTACACCTTTACTTTCAGCGGGGGAAACTAAGCAATCTAGAAAATGATTAATTTGACCTATCTTAAGCATCTGCTTCAGGACAGAATGAATCACTCTCCAGAAAGGTCTGCTTCTCTCCCTCCATATAGTGAGTCTAGACACTGAGCTCAGATGGCTACAGACAAATGCAGATGAATCTCACCCTACATGAAGGCAGGAAACAAGTCAGACAGACGGACAAGAGCAGTTCACGGGTGAAGAGCAGAGGGAAGGCAATGCAATGATAGTAGACAGAGGAAACTACTGAAAAAAGTTTACAGCCCTGAGACAGTCTGTTTTAGTCGAACATACAAAACAACAACTACAAAACCCTCCAAAACCCAAACCAGTATTTGCCCAGCTGATCCAGCTTTGGTGTAAGACAACTACTGGATTTACTGGCTGAGGCTAAGCCTTCACAGACCAGTGTCCGTGAACGTTTGCCGTCTCCTCCAGCTGGCTGGGACTCTCCATGGCGCACTGGCAATGACGATGATGATCAGCCTCAGTTACATGCATCTCTGTCCTCTCCGCGATGGATCACAGCATTGCAAGATACCTGTTATAAAAGCTTCCCCAGCTTAAGAAACTCAGCTGGAAGTACAGCTCCTGTGTGACACAGGCACTGCAACCTCGAGATCCTTCAGATACCCAGGCCCTGTCTAAACTTCCAGGACTTTGGTCAACAGCTTGTCTCCTCTACTAAAATGGGACTCTGCTGCTTATCTGACAGAGAAGCATACCCTCAGACATTATCCAACAAGCTTTTTAACTTTAGAAAGCAGACCAAAAGGAGAAACACCCCAAATCGTACTTAAGTCAACCCTCAACATTTTGTTTAACCCAAACCAATTTATTTTCAAGATGTTTATTTCTTTAAATTAGGTGAAACTCAAGACTGAAAAAAATATTTTGTTTCTAGATGTTAAAATGAAACATTTTGGCATTTTCAAAATTACCACTGCTGTTTTTTTCCAATAATTTGGCAATCCAAAAACCGCCCAAAGAAATTCCACTTGTAATCTTCATGGCTTCCCCCCAAAATTCACCCAACACTTTTCTCTTGTCATTCAACACTTGGGGGAACCTGAAAATGTACTCCAAAAGACTACAACAAAATACTTAACGTTTCTGCCAAAATTAGATGGCTTCCAAGTTATTTTTAGTAAGAGCAGGGAAGTTTACTCCATGCGCACCTTGTCTCCCGTACCAGATTTTGCAGCTCCTGCTTGCACGGACTCTTCTGAGCCTCCCTGGAGAGTCAGCTGCATGTAACATTGGGCTGAAACCCACTGCACTCAAAGTCTTTCCGCTAACTTCAACAGGCGGGATTAGGATTTTGATTCCATTCAAGTTAAACAAGGCTCCGACTGCCTACACCAGGGCTCCGATCACTGAAACAGGAGCAAGCATTGCGTGCTAACCATGCAGTTATCTCACTCTCGGTCTGGAATTTGTCTTGCAGACACACGCCAGCATGTGGACACAGGAACAAGTCACAGGCAGCGTCTGTGCAATACAGTGCAGTGGTCCTCTGTGGCAGCTATCCTTGTCACTGCATTCTTATCTCACGGGAAAGATGACATGAAGCAAGGTAGCCTAGCCCTCGGGGAAAAAATGGTGAGAGACCTTGTATTTATTACAGGGCGCCTTTGCACCACGCACACAGCCAGTTATTATGGAGCGGATGATGTGCTGTAAATTCACAAGCTAGTTTAATCTGCTACAACTTGCTCACTTGACCTTACCCATAGGCACTTCCTTCTGTGCGGGGCAAGGCACGTCTGCCTGCAAATGTTCCCAGACATTTTTATGCTTAAGATTTAAAGACAGCATGGCACAAACTTCAGGACACACAGGGAGATACCCTGCTTCTTGAAGCACAATCCTCACCCGAAGAGCAGAGCACTCATTCCCTAATTGGGACGATCTTTTTGCTATGCAGATCTGATGGGCTGCGATGACATGCTCTTCTTGGAACATGCAGAAGAGTCGTAACTTAGACCATCAAGGAAGGCTGGTTTGCAGTACAACTAGGTTTTAACCAGGCTTTGCAACTGAAGTTTCAACATGATCAATGAATCATCATCACATACACGGTTACTGATCACATCTCGGCTATAAATGGGAAGTGTTCTGCAAGGAAGCTGTTTTTCATGGTCCCACAGCATTATGGTTATTCAAATATTACAGCATAGCCCTGCCTTCGAGTGCTAAAAAGGACACTGAGTAGACAGATTAGAAGTGTAATTGAGAGATGAACAGACCTCAAATCAAAGAACATGCAAGTACTTCTTGGGAGTATTTAGATAGTAAAATTGGACCCCAGGGCAATCAACAAATAAGAACCACAGTACAAGCGAGCAACTGCAAATTGGCAAAACTGAAAACCAGAAGTAGGCTCTGTGCAATACTCTGTATTTATTCCAAGAAAAGGTCATGCTCTTCATCTTGCTTTGAAGAGCAGGCAGTGAGAGATCACCATTTTTCCAGTCCTTTCCTGCAGGTTTTTAATTGCCATTCCTTGCTCTCTTGTATCACGTAATCTGGTTTTCCTAATTCACAAATCAGCATAAGCTAATAAAACTGTTTAAGAGATGGCAGCGTTGTTCCCAAGTTGTTTCGTTGTTCACTATTATCCCACAACTAATCCTTCAACTCAAATAAAACTGTAATTCATTTCCTCCTTTATTCTCCCTCTGCATGAAATAGTTTTAGACAGGTTCAATCCTGCCCCACCGCAAATGGGAATGGTGAGGTTGTATCTTCCTGGAGCGTGGGCTATTCAATTACCTAATGCGTATATCATCTATCATGTCAGGAAACAACTTCTAAATGATTTTCAACAGGTTTAGCCGATTTTACACATACAGAAATGATTCTAATGGAAATGAAAAAAAAAAAAACAAACCAAAACCAAAAAACCACAAATCAACCAAGAATTAACTATCTTTTAGATTTCAAGTTAACAAAAGCTTCCCTACATCAGCCATGTCCAGGTTTACCCATCTGAAAATCTCCTGACATTTTTTCTGGTGTACAAAGGCTGCTCCTGATGGGGCTCAGTCATCTTTACATTAATTTTTCTGCTAGTGTAAAAAAGACTTAAATCACAATTATGCCTACTTTAAGGCTATGGTGAAGGAGTATCACCTTAGCACAAAAGAGGTTTCGTTTGCATAAAACAGGCAGGCATGACTCTGATTTCTGATTTAACACGCATTCCTCACCTGAAGCTTGATTCTCCACAGATTTGTCACATAAACAAGCACTTCCCATAGCTTTGCATGTGGTCCATAGTGAAATGCCCAACTTCACAAGGTGTTACACCCACTTTGTGCAGGCTGAATAACTGTATCTGGGTGTAAGGGAATAGTAAATCAAGTTGTCAGCACTTTGCATGTCCTGCAGGTCCTAAACCAGAAAAACAGCATGCAGATCATGGGGCTCAGACAATGAAGTGATCCATCCTGCCATGCAATCTGTAGTAGGGGTAAGAAGATATGTTACCTTCCCCAGCTCTGTGAACACATCCACGGGCCACCCCAGCCCTGCACATCTTTCCTGTGTGAACGGCATTTCCAGTGAGAGCACTTATTGGGAAAACATGCTGCAGGATGGGAACATCTCTCTGCAAACAGCAGACAGACAGGACCAGTCCGTGGGACTGAAGGGGTAAGGCTGCAGTTCACACCCTGCAGTGCAGGAGCCACTACGGAAGATGACCAGTGATTCTGCACAACCGACGTTAACTGTTAGTCATCTAGAAATCAGTGTCCCAAGATTTAATCTAAAAGAACATTATTCATCATTATTTCAGCCACAGCAGGTATTTTTCCTGACTTAAGGCTCAGGTAAACCACCCCTCATTTTACCATCAACCTATGCAAGTAGACTGGGAACGGAGTTTTTCAGCCCTACTCAATGGACATTCATCCTTCCAAACCTGTTATCTGGAAACCATGGAAGCAACTTTGTTCCCAGAGTGGTCCCCGCTGCTCTCGTTACCCATTCCCTAACCCCAACACCTTCGAACAAGCGATCAGAAAATAAGATGAAGGTTCATCACCACAGGGGCAGTTGTAAATACGAAAACACGCATGACAACTCAAACTCACACTCTCCATTTACACGATGCCCAATAATAATACAAACACAAATCTGACTAGGACCTGTGACACATCTCCTTTACATAAATAACAGCAATCAAAACCACACTCGTTATTTGTACTTCAGTAATACCCGGTTCTTCCAACAAGACTTGAGGTTAAACTGTGCTTAGCCCTGTGCTTAGTTTCTAAGCTCTATGAGATTTTTCCCACAAAGAGAGTGCAGCATAAGGTATTAAAAGAGCAAGTAAAGAGGTGGGCAGTGGGTGCAACACACAACACCACCAGGTGAAAAGAAAACTAACAGGAACGTGTCCAGGTTGTTTTGTCTAAGAAGCAACAGTACAGAACAGGAAGAAGAAAAATACCTCACAAATGCCTCCTATCAGATGTCAGTGATGTATTTTTTAATAAAAATCCATCACCCCATTAACATCCGCACCCCCTATTTGCCACTTTCTGATGGCTATCAAAGCAGGAATAGTAGGAGGGAGGAGGGGGGATTTCAGCACCGATTTACATGTCTCTTAGCATGCCAGCCTTCTTAATTCTCACACAGAGCTTTTAAGTAAAAACAACTCTATTGCCTGCGTGTTTGCAACATAGCTATTCCTACAGGTCTTCTAAGCAGAAGAGATTGGAAAAAGAATGCAAATGGTCCATAGTAATTCAGGCTCAGAGCCAGTGATGTTGAACAGATATAAGCAATAAAAATAACCACTCTGGATGCTTCTGTTACATGACATAAATATTTCTCTTTTTCTTTTGTGAAAGCTATTATGCAAAAAACGCAGCGCAGCCCTGAGTTGAGACAATGAGCCTCCTGCGTATTTGAAGAACTGCAGCATGCTTGTAACTTGTTACAGATGAGAACAGGCTCACAGGCTAGGCCTTCATTAAACGTACAGACGTCTCACAGACAACAGCCACGGCTCTCCTGCAAACAGATGGTGTTGAAGGAGGAATCCAAACGCTGTGAGTCCCAAAGCATCGCAGCACCAAAACCAATGGCCAAGGTTCTGTTTATTTGCAATATTTTAACAAGCCAAAGATAAATCTACCAAAGAAGATAGCTCTGTGGGTTGTAGCATTAACAAATACCAGCAGAAAGGCTTGACCTTTGGCGGCAGCAGTAATCCCAGCAGATGTTCCCCCCGTACCGATTCCCTGGTGCTGGTAAGATTTGAGCTGGGGCCATGGCCTTTCCCTTGCTGGGTTCAGCCGCAGGTTCCCGCAGCTCTTCATCTGCCTACTTACTCAAAGCTTTCAGGGAGCAGCTTCCCCATAGCTCTACCCGTGCAGCAGCTTGGGTTGAGGAGGACCCCAAGTAACACAAGCCACCAGGCCGGGGACACACACTCGGGCACAGGCACAAACAATGCCACCACGTGAGCCCTGCTTCCTTAGGAAACCAGCCCAGAACCCACCCTTAACCTTCTCCCCGCTTCCAGCGCGGCCACGTCTTCTGCACTGCTGATGCAACGTGAAACGCAGCGCTGGAAAACAAAGGCACTATTGACTAACTTTTTTGCAGGATTAAGATGACTGTGCTAGCTTACAACAGAGATTTCAATGATTTCGACACTGAGCGCTAAGTAACAGGAACACGGCTTGGCAATAAATCCAGAGATTACCTGTTGAAACATTAATGGCAAACACCTTTTGATGTGGGCTGCTTTATGTGGTGCAAAAGGCAGCACTGTAATTATGCATTTCCTTTCTATGAATCTAGTATTTAAAAGCAAAGTATTACTTAGGGGGGTTGCGCACGCATATGCGTGTATATGTGCATGTGTGCGCGCGCGCGTGTGTGTGTGTTACAGGAAATACTCTACAGCTGAGCCTGCGATTTACCAGCGTAGCTGCACGTAGTAAATCTGCAACAGGGGACCGCAGCCGTTTCATTCATCGTGCACCAAGCAGAGGGCTAAAACAATTGCCACACTTAAGACAAATGCCAGCGTGAGTCATACCAGCCGGAGTGCAAACATGTTTGCTCTTGCGTGAGTCAGAATATCACATCCTGAATTCACAAACCTTCCTATAAATAATAATTTCCGAAATTGTTGCACTTCTTTAATACAACGCAATTTGAAGTGTGATGCTGAATCTAGAAAGCCTTTCCTGACTATGAAGAAAATGTTCTTCTCTTCCCTTTTGTTCTTGATTACATGTACCTACCTATAGTAGTAGGCTGTCCACGGTGACTGAAGCAGTAGTTGCGTTGATTCATAATTAGCAAAACTCAAACACGGCTCAAAAATGTGTGACAAATGAGAGATACCAAAAAAAAAAAAAAAAGAAAAGAAAAGAAAAGAAAGGAGAGAACTAAACCCAAGCCATAGAACCTTTTGCTTCCTTTAGCAGCACTTCTTTGATGCTCTAATTCTGACATGCTTTAGCACATTCAGCATTCAGAGAAAAGGAACGTCACACTAGCATGGGACACAGACCAGCTGAGAAAAGGGGTGAGAAATGCCGGAGAAGTGGCGAGAGAGGCCATGGCAGCATGCTGCACGCAAGCAGGGAGGGACCAGGCCTGCCGCCGTGCTCGATAGCGTATGTACCCAGAGCAAAAGCACGTCCTTGCTTCAAGGAGCGCTCAGCCCCAATACAGTATACAGCGATCATTATTCCCCAAGAACATACCTGGTAACAAAATCAATGCACTGTAATAACTGGTAATCATGACCCACAACTGCATTGATTCAGGAAAGCATCTGAATCCTAAGTCATGCAAGTGCCTTTTGAAATAGGGCTGAACTTCAGGATATGACCAAATTTGTTCAGGAGAGTGCTCATAAAGACGTGTGATGTCTCTGCGAGCAAGGGAAAAAAACTTGTGATTTTGTGTAAGGTTGGGGGGGGGGGGTGTTTCTAACTTGATTTTCAGTTCGGAATTTATTGTCATCTTACGCAACAGGGAATTCTTACACATACAAATCTCCTTACATCAAATCAAGAGAGTCTTGCTTTCTCCTAATTGTTTTGTGGAATAACCACTCAGAAGTTCATTTCTGTTACCTTTCTCAGGCAAAATAAAAGGCCTTTTAGAAAAATTTTATTGCTAAAACAATGAAATTCTCCTGGGAACGACTTCGTTATGGAAATGAAGTGACAGCTTCTTTTATCTAGCCAAGCAGCAAGTCTGCATTTATAAAAGGCATTCTGTGCACGAAGTACAGTGAGTGGGAGGACATGAAAACGCTATTTTTAATCCAGATTTCGGCGTTCCTCCCATACAGATCTCCTGGAATAATAACAGCAACAACAATAATGATAATTAATAATGCCAAAAAAGGAGTATCATCTTAAAGGTGAGTGGCATGCAAGAAAGGAAATTGTAGTTAAGGACTTGTAAGATTTAGGCACAAATGTAAGGTTCTTTCACATAAACTGGCATTGCGCCATGAATTTCACAGGATTTGAGATTTGTCCCCTAAATTTTATACTGTAATTTTTAAAAAAGGCAATAAGTTATCATTATGTGCGACATATGCTGCATCTCTACCATTTGTTTTCTTGCAGCAATGGATATTTTCAGAAACACCACTAAATGGGAACTTAACTGTGGAACTGATGTTGTCACTATGTTTGGGCAAGTGACCATGACAGCTTTTAGACCTGGGGAAGAAAGCAAACCTTGAGAAAATCCAGGGCCAAGTAGTGTCTTCAAATGCAGTAAGAACAAGGGTAGGATGCAGACTTTGGCCCAAAGCTTAAAAAAAGACACTGGAAAGATCCTTCTCTGCTTCGCTGACCTTTGGACCTGTTCCTCAGGTCACCGTCACAGAGCAAAGACGGTGAATTAATGCATACAGAGAAAGTGTGGGACAAATCCTTCCTCCCTACCAAGAATACCCCAGCTCCAGTGAGCCTGGTGTGTAATTATCCGAGGGCAGAAGTTAGCCCTGATTATCAAAAGATTGTTATTCAGTTGTGCTATCATCTACCAGTGGTAATTAGGACAAGCCTTTGCATTTCACACCTAATAAAAATTAACGAGAAGGAGCAGGCAGTAACAAAACGCATGGGAGGCACACGCACGCCGAGGTGCAACGTGAAACCTGCTGGTGCGATCGCACTCGGGAGTAACCCCACCACTGGAAAGCCCCCATTTCACACGAAATTAGAGCAAGCTGGAGAAATCACACACGCTGTCTCTCCCTCTCTCACACTCGGCAACTCTTAACACAGAAACACGTCGGAGTCTGGCACTGACTCATGTTTCAAACTCAGGAGCACCCCCCAACACGCGCGCCCGCACACACCCCCCCGGCACACACATCCCCTGCACGCTCCCTTTCTGGTGCTGCTGCCATGGGGTACCAACCCCGTCCAACTGATTTTCCTCCAGGTTTTTACTCCACTGTGTTGGCAATGCAAATCCCTCATCAGCAGTAGCATGAAACGTGCAGGAACCAGCACCCTGGGCATGCTGCCCCCCCAGTGAAAAATCAGCCACATAACTACTCAGGTACGATCTCTTTCTGAAAGCTATCGTTTAAGGACCATTCAGGGCACGCTTGGAGGCACCTCCTCTCTTCACCCTCCTACAAGATGAATTTTCATGCCATTAACCTTTATTTGCTCTTTATATAGTAAAATCTTAGTCTATTAAAATACAGAGTTCCAATTTGGTATTTTGATCACCTCCATCTGCTTCATGGGAAACGTACAGTGGTAACAGAGAAAAAAAAATACATAGGACTGGAATAAGTTAGCCCCGTTTTCCTTTTTTGTCCATTGCTTGCTGCCAAACATGCTTGCTGCTGGTCACTTGCCTAGCTCGCTGCCAGTGAATGCTCAGCTGGGCACGTCACCAAAGTTTAACCCTCAATAAAATTAAATCACAATAATACTTAGCACTCATTTAGGGTTTTACATATTACAAACACTGTAAAAAAAAAAAAATTTAACTGCACACTCCGTAACACTCTTGCAAGGTAAGTTAAGTACTATTATTCATACCTTATGCAAAGGGCAATTTCACTGGGGAAGGGATAATTGACCTGCCCAAAGCTATGCAACACAGGTGCTCCTGTTTCCTGGTTCTCTCCTTATTCCAACTGACCAGTTTCAGCCTTTCCTGGAATTTAGAGAGAGTTAAGAGTCCTGCCTTGATTTCTGCCTCTTTCTGCTGCTGAAGGAAAGGAGGGAGCAAGTCTCTGTAGCCGGGGGTTGTAGGGGTTGCATGTGGGTGGTGTGAGAGTGGTCCCTGGTTGCATTGGCTTGCAGTGGGACCAGAATCAACTGGAGCCACAGCACTCCCATTTCTACCTCCCTGTGGCAAGCGGGGATTAGCTGTAGAGAAGAATTTGGTCTGCGGGAACATCACGAGCCTTTTTCACAGAAGACAACCAAGTTTCAGTCTCTGTGGATGCCTTCTAGTACCGCAGGGAGGACAGCAGAGGACTCAGCAGTGTATGTACACCACACACCTCTCCTCACACTCCCCCTCCCTTCCCTCAACCACAAAAAAGAGTAAGACTGAACAAATAAAGGTTTTATCCAGGATAAACAGCAGCAGGGCAGGAGCAGTGCCCACTGCCTGCTCTTGCAGGCTGCAGTCACCCCTGCCAACCGTCGCGTGGCAGAAAAGGCCATGCTGGGCTTGACTGCAGCCACCACTGCTGCTGGTGTGTCAGATGGATCTGAAGTTTTTAACCACCTCTCTGAGGTGAAAACCCTCATGTCACAGGGTGGACAACAGAGTAATGTAGTCAGAGATCCTGTTACAACACCAGCTATTCATCCTGCCTCGCCGCCAATAGCCACAGTGTAGGTGGGACCCAACTGCACTTACTACGTCAGAAAACACAGTTTTCTACCTGTAAAAGATCTGTACCCTTATGAGCAGTGACATAATTAAAGCAGAAGCCTTACCTGTTAGCAGTGTGGATGTAATTACCTCACTTAAAAAAAGGGCTTTTACTGGCAAAGCTCATCCCAGTTCAGAAACCAAGTAAGCCCTACCTTTGATCAAAGCAGTTAGACTGGAAAAGCACTTGAACGCATTGATCAGCTCCTGAGCTAAGACAAGGCTTAAGTAGAGGGGTTTATCTCACCTAACCTCTCACTTCTAACCACGTTTGGTTGGGTCAGGGCCAACTTAGTGTAACCAGATCCTCAGCCCTAGCTGCAGGTTTTGATTGCCCTGAAGAGCTAGCTCAAGCCAAAGCCTCTTTAGCTATCCCACCTAAGAGCGCTGTCACCCCTGCAGATCAGCAGATGATCTCCACAGTTTAAGTGGATTAGATGTGCTGAACCACTCTGCTACATCCAGTTCTCGTGTCGGCAGCACTCGAGCTTCAATCAGCAATGATCTTATATTCAGCTGCTCCGGGAGGTTTTGCTGCAGAGGATAGAGCTGGGTTAAGGACAAACCTGAGCTGTCCTCAGGCCCTGGAAGAGAAACGGGCTTGCAGCTCAGGCTCGGTGGGCATCCCAAGGGGTCAGCAAGTCAGAAGTGTCCGTGAAGAACTCCCCCTCCCACACCCTTCCTGGCACAAGGGTTTGGGGTTGGCTTTCCACTACAGCATGCAACTAGGATGAAAAATATCAGCCTGACAAACCACACACCGCCTTGTCATGACTTCTTACGCAAAATCCTCAGCAGCGGCACGCAGCAGAGCGGCGCTTAAACCACCACAGTAACAGCATGCCCTCCTGATCCCACCTACCCTAGCCACCTATCTTAGTCCGGGAGGAACAACCTCTGTCGTCTCTTGGCAGCTACAGAACTCAGTTCCAGCAAACTTCTCTCAGAAAGCAATGCATCGCAATTTCCCAGGTACACCATATCCTTCTCTCAGCCACTCCTCCCAAAGGCAGCAGGCAGAAGCGCCACATAACATAACATAATCAGTGTGAAGTTGTAACAGTGTGGGAGAATGTGGCAATTCATGGAAAATGTCATCGACCAAAAGGCAATTAGCAGCGAGTCTAAATGCAGAAGCAGAAGGGAGTGGTTTCCTACCAAAACAAGCCTTGTTAAAAAAATAAAATAAAAAAAAAAACCACCCTAAAACTTGCTTTCCTCAAAAAAGCAGCATTCTCAGGAGACTGAAAGCATGTGAAAAAAAAGTACCTCTGTGAAGCCTTCCGTAAAGATTATTCTTTACAGACAGATTTGGCAGCCCTTTCTGCTCTGTCTCCTAATGCTATTGAGTATAACTATGTTAAGTCAATAAGCAAAGCCACTCAACGTTTTTTTTTTTTTTTTGAGGTTTTCTAGGCCAAGAGAGGAAGCAGTGCGATAGGAAAGTTTTCAGAAGTGGGAGTTGTGCCTCCCTTGCTTCTAATTGTAGTGAAACTGTCAACCTCTGCGTTGTGTTTCAAGACTTTACACTTCAAAATCATTCCCTCTGTGCTTTGAATTGCTATACTTTTAAGCTAACTACTTCTAAAAGTGCTGTTTAAAAAATGACATCTTCAACCACATTTAATGTTGAGAATAAATCTAAATTTGCAGAGTCTCATTGGGTCCCTGCAAAAGTGTAGATTTTTTTTATCGTACTTGACAGCCAATCTCTTGGAAATGATTTGTGCAGAAATTTAGTTTAAATTACTTCATATCAAGACATTTAAGGGAAAATGTGTTTTTCATTATAAGCTAAAAATAATGATGTTCTTTTTACCTTAGATAAAAAAAACCCAACATTCAAGCAGCAAACAACATTGAAACCAATTAGTAATCTTACAACCTAAAATCCTAGCTACGTGCAGGCACGTATTAATCGTATTTCAGAATGAGCTCTAGACGCACATGGCTAAAAAAACTGAACTAGGCTGACTTGCTTTCTCCCTTGCAAATCGCCAAAAAAGAAAGCAGGTCCACGTACTACGGTGAGAATTACAGGCACTCACTGACCTTGGAAAGATATTCTCTGCCTCTGAGCACTGAACTCGGGGAATCACCCAGTCAATGCCAGAATGGTAAATTCATAGATAAGCCAATGCGCTCAATTTCTCTTCAGTGCCCGGACCTGATCAAGCAAGGAGACAGATACCTGCCAAACTGCAGCGAGCTGAGGGAGGCCAGTGCCTTCCAAGTGCCCCTGCATACGTTTGAATTTCAGGGTAATTAGGAGGCCATGCTCTTTTCATGCCATCGTGAAACAAAGAATATTTACATTGCTTTGGCTTTAATGATTTTAAAATAAGGAAGATCTTTTCGGGAGAGTAAAGACAGGTTCAGCAAGGCTCGGGCATATTTACACTTTGTTGCTCAATGTGGTAAAGCCAATTCGGGGTAAATGTTTACTGCTAAATATTTGGGAAGATGGAGAACAGGCATGTAAGCAGCTCAGAGCATGCAGGCTCAGAGTCAGCTCAGCCAGGAGCTATCTAGTGTGACAGTGCCCAGCACAAGGAAGCCCCAAGACTGACTCCAGGTCCCGAGTAATACTTTTACCAAACAGAAAATTATACTGTACCTTGTGGGGCTGAACAACTTTGAAGTATTATCTCGAGGTCTGCCAAAGTTCGAGGTGTTCCAGATGCCAGGTTTCAATTTAAGCTAATCTATTTTTCATATCCTTCTCCCAGACTCTCCTCTCTCTGCTTTAAAGGAGGACAGCACAGTATTTAACCCTGGGAAAAAAGCAGCACAGCACGTACCATTGCTTGCAAATGACTCCCCCTTGTAGCATTGGGAGCTTGCATTAATCACCTTGCAAGGAAGTCCCACCCCACTCTTTGCTCACCGCACGATGGACACTTGGCTGGGCCAAGCTGAGGTGCTACAAACAAGCTCCCACGTTGGCATTGGATATTTGTGCACTTGGGAAGCAGGTTTATGCGGCCTTCCCTCTGCACTCCTCTCATCACCATTTCTCCATGCATGGATATGATTCCTTCCCAGTCCAACAAAACAAAGCCTTAACCAGACTCCTGTTTGGTTTGCGATGCTGGCAAAGTGCCTTCTACTCCAAACTCTAGCACCAGCTTGGGCAAGAAGTGAGGAAACGCAGCCATGTCACATGGGAAACAGCTGAGCTATCGCAAACAACAGCCAGCAACCCTTTTGACTAACCAGAAAGTGCCCAACCCAATTCTAGTTTCCAAGTGGAAAGGCCGCCCTCCGCTCCCCCTGCAGACTCCAGCAGAGCTGGATCACCTCAAATATCCCTTGTCCACCACAGCAGTCCAGCAAACATTACCACCTAATCGTTCCCACAGTACACAAATCCCTTCCTGGCTTGGCACAAGGTGAGTACAAAGTTTCTGCTAATCTTGCATTTATTTTAACACCCCCCCCTTCCCACGTCCTGTGAATCATCCCTGTTTCCCAGCACCAAAGAGTTAATGGAAGAAAGAACCACCCCAGCACGTGCTTCATGCAAGGATAAGTGGACTGGCCAGCTACCAAAGCAGATTGTTAAAGACTGCACCAAGCTCCTGATTTTTTTCCCTCAACTGCAATAAATGAAAGAATTGAATGTGGACATAAACATAAACCTAGACCACATCTGCTGATAAAGCAAAGTCTTTGTACTTGCACAACTGCCGTTAACTGTACACAAAATACTTAAATTTCATGAATTCTCCTACATTCAAAAGCTGACCTGCAGTCCGCCCAAGGCAGCCAATGTGAACTGCATGCTCAGCAGAATTGCACATTAAAGACAGAGAGGAAACAGATTATGCTATAATACAAAATCAGACTGCTAGGAAAGTGAATAATTTGTGCAACTGTTAAATGCTCGGAGTATTCTGGGCACACTTCACCACACCAGATTAAAACACGTCTGTTGTGGTTCTCATCTGAAAGGCAGCGCCAGGTTACAGGTTCGTGTTGCTTGTCCCTTTCATCACAGGCACAAGCAAAACCGGTGCCTTCCGAACTCTGTCATACTCCACTGTTAAACTTTTCTTCTGAATTAATTGAGGCTACTCTGCTCTTTGAAGATTTTTACATTCCCGCAATTGCATTAATAGCTTGGAGGAGAGTGTATGTGCGTACGCACATCATTTCTTCCCAAAATCTCTCAGGAAACTTCAGCTGTAGATCTTGGCCATCAGCATTCACACTTCTTCTCAGAAGATAACTGAATTCTGATATAGCATTCTAATTTTAACTTATTTCTTGGCAAGATACTCCCTCCTTACGTGCATACATGTCAGACGTGGATTGTGTTTTAGCAGAGTTCCCTTGGTTAATTATTACCAAATTGTTAGAAGGTTTCTCCATCACAAATCAGGTATAAGCAGCTAGGACCTACCTAACAGGACTCCATCTCCAGACAGTTTCATTTTGAATGGCATGAATGACCTTGGGTCAGCTTATTTCCATGCTGGTTCATGCTCTGCTCTGCTGTGATCTCCCCTGAGGAAGACAACTCAGGGACCCACTTGTTCCAAACCCCCTCGTCTCCTGTTTTAGATTCCTTCCTATTTCAAGTCTACCATAACTGACCTATAGGCACGAAATCCACCCTGGGATGCGACTAGTGACCCTTTCTACAGTCTGTATTATCATTATTATTTACATGGCCATTATTAACATTATGAACAACAGCAAAATATTTTAATTTACACTGCTAGCAAATTCCATTTTCACATCTAGAATCAACAGAATTATGCATACAAATAGACATTTACTCTTACATGCTGGGCTTCGAAACACAAAAAGAGGAAGAGTATTTCATACTTGGCCCCATGGCATCTATACCTAATACTGCAACCTCAAGTTAAGCAGAAGTCTGTAGTAATCCAGTCTATTTTCAGTTATCCAGTACTTTCCTAGTTCATGACTTGTTTAATTTAAAAAAAAAAAAAAAGAAAAGAAAAAAGCTTATGATAAAAATTCATACCCAGATTTCAAAGACCTAACTGTGTTGCAAGGTGCACAGCAGATCATGCTCAGAGTATTTCATGCATAAGTATCAATCAAGAATTTTGGGTGCTTCCTCTCAGGGGCTCTTAAATTTGTGATTCTAAGAGCAAAAGAAAAAGACTCTCTGCAACAACAACGTAAAAATTACAGTTGGATCTTTGGGTTGAGAAGTGCAGTGATTTTGCACAGAATTGCACACACCCCATCTACTGGCTTTTTGGAAGACTGAGAATTGTAACAGCGGCAAGGCGAGTTTACCTTTCATTGAAGTTACTTACTGAGCAATGCTTGTCAGCTTAGTGCTTGATGAAGATACCGGAGACAACCACCTATCCCAGGTGAGCCACAAAGCAAGCCAAAACTGACCAACCTGTTCAGAACCTACAATGGTAAAAACGCAGGTCCATAGGCTAAAAAAAAGTCACTCAACCCATCGCGGCATCTTGCACATTACAACAGAAACGTAACAGAGGAGTTGGAGGAAAGAATATCCCAGCTGACAAAGGCCTTGGTTGTGCTGCGTGCCTGCTGTGGGGCCTGCCTTGCTGTCCTTAGAGCAGACGTAGGGGTAACATCCAGCAGAACAGATAAAGGCAGCAGGCAGGTACCCACAGCAGAGACTTCGGTCAGTGTTGCTGTTGTGCCACCACTGCAGCACTCGGGGAGCAGAGCCACTGTGATTTTTAATTCAAGAAGGTTGCACACCACTTTGTTAGAAGAATTCACGACAGGCTTCAGTCACCGAGCCAAAAAAGGGAACTTGAGTTACACTGTGGCAATCAGGATGTTTCATCATGGCAAATCAAAGAATCTGCTCAGCTCTTCTGAAAGCTACCCAAAGCCAGTGCAATCTCCCACTCCTCTAGTTGTCTGCAACGGTTTAATAGCAGATGGCAAAAGTACTGAGATTAAATCCAGTGCTAACAGCAGCTGGGAAAACCACTAGTTTTGCCATTGGAGTGCCAAATTGTGACACTTCTTTGCCTGACAAATTTAGTAAAGTTAATATACCCACATTGCAATGCCAACGGTATCAGCCAGAGTTTGCCTGTTCATTCCTAACTCCATAGTTGCAGGCAGAGGCTCACAGAACCAGCCAGCGACAACTGCGATGTGGATCTGTAGTCTGAGGAGACTAAATACATTTAAATCTGTCAATACATTCTTTATTTTAATGTGAAACTTTCATAGGCACGTAGGCTATTACTGATAGTTGCACTGAAATACATGGTGGTCCATGATGTGGACCGGGGCGGGGTCTCAACCCCTTTCCTCTCGTGACCCACCTTGGATTTCAAATTAGTTTCTTTAGGAAGCACTTGGTATTAATACACCAGTGCTTTGCCACACAGATACATAATAGATATGATTTCTAGCAAGAGCTGAAATCACAGAAATTGTATTTGCATATAGGGTCAGAGCTGTTTTGAAAACAGACTTTTCAGTTATCTATGATGTTTGGAGGAACTCACTGTTGCAGAAAGATAGTATTTTTCTTTTATTTGCTACCGTCCTTCATCACGGACCAAAGTCTGCTCTCCCATCCAGTGCAATTTCAGCAGAGTGGCCGGGGGTGAAACTTGAGAGTGATGTAATGCATTAAATGTCCGATTTTCAAGTAACAGATCAAATTTCTTCTTAAAATACCCTCGTTACTCAAAGCATTTAAAACCAACTGTTTGATAAGAGGCTACTGTCGCTGTTGACCCCTTGTTTCCCTTTTCTGTGCCAAAATTGTGAAGGTATAGTACGGTTTTAAGCTGTATACCAGCCAAGGAGAGCACAGTGATGTGAAACTGGTATTTGTGTTTTGTCAGTACCAGCAAAGGTGTGTCTGCACAAAGCTGTGATAACTGTCAGCACCTCAAAGCAATTTAGATCTTCGCTTGTCTGTGTGCCAGGCAATCTTAAGAGCTGCAGATCTCTCGCTTCTAAGCGCTAATGTCTCAATAACTTCAGCTATATAAGCTCCCCAGATTAAAATAGCATATTCATCAATTTCTAGGAATACACCACAGTTTGGATGACACGTTATCCCAGTGTTCAGTTTCTTCTGGACACAAAGGCATCCTAGAGGTCTTAAAACTCAGACCTTCAGCTCCAACTGGAGCTGGACCAAGTGTCCAGTGCTGGCACCAGACCCACTGCGGTGCCAGAGCATTTCAGAAACTAATCCAATAGCTGGGAAGGTGTTTTTAGGAACCCTGCGCAGAAGGCACCTCTGCCAGCAACGTTCAGCGAGGTTTCTGCTGGTGACTTGAGAAGAAATATCGAATGTCAACTGCTATGTTTATCTTCTTTAAACACCGAACTTCCTTTCAAACAACATCTAATAGGGCAGATTACTGGTTTCATACTAACGGAAACTGATCACAAGACACTAGATTATTTGGCTGGCTTACCTTAAAACCTTTCCCCGCTTTAGTTTCCATGCAAAATATATCAAAAGAGTATTCCTATCAATGGAGAGCCTATAAACTAAGCATTTAAGGAGACAGGGAAAACTACATTTAAAACTGGGTTGTGGATAAAAATGCCAGAAACGCTCCAGACCAACTTAAGGACCTGCTCCACAGATTTTCACAAGAGCTACTTTGGAAAATGAACCTTAGGGACCCATGCTATATAAGGGCATTTGAAAATGCTATTCCTTATCTACAAAAGGCAGTTTCTTCTCAGTTGCCATCATGGTTCATTTGGCTAGGGACAAAAGTGGCTGGCAAACTAGCATAAAAAAGGAACAAGTAAATATTGGCATTTTAAGCGCTGTCTCTAAGCAAAGATAAACAGCAATGGTCAAATGACAACTGGCCAGCTCTCACTCCATGCCTATTTGAAGGGACAATGGCTGGGAACCACCTGGATCAAGCCCGTCAATCCATTTAAATGCAGAAACGCTTTCATGATTTCAAGGCAGAACAAATATTTTTTTGTCTGCGCACTTTTTAGAAAACATGAACAGTAACTACAGAGCAGAACATAGATGCCTATTAACAAAGCCAACAACAATTACTGCTATGTCTAAGAATCAACAAAAAAAACACATACCAGTATATTCCAAAGGCATTCGCTCACAAAGCAAACTCACTCCACGCAAGCCCAAGCACAGAAACTCGATAGTATCTCATGATTTATGTTCTCTCAGCAGGTTGTACTGGGTCCTCCAGATTCCGGGCTTGCCTTTGAAAGCAATTAAGTTTCTAGCACTTCTGGGAGCGACAAAAGCTCTCGCTATGAAAACCTGCGTGCTGCACTCTCGCTGAGTCTGCAGCCTGGCAGACTGAAACAACGGCATGCAGGGAGGTGTGAACTTCCCCCACTTAACTCATCTGGGAGCGTTAGTACGTGAAGGGCCATCCCTAAACTTTGAAGCTCTTTCCAAGTTATGTCTTTGTCCAGCACCCAAACAGCCAGCTGCCGCTGTGACTTGGAGAACATTTGCAAAGCCCCCTCTCAGCCTGGGAAGAAAAATCCCTTTTCTCACCAGCCCGCACGCAGGAAACTCTGCAAGTTCAGCTAGTGTGAACTATTCTAATTACTCAGCAAGACTCGGTACCCTTACTTACATTACAGCATGTCCAGAAACTGCGACGAAACCTAGGTCCTGCTGTGCTACGCGCTGTACAAACACACATTAGGAGACGGCACCCGCTCCATGGAGTTTACAATTTGCACAGAGTAAGCTGTATCTACGGGAAGGCAAGGGCACGAAGCACATGTACAGAAGTGAGCAACAGGTGTTTCACACAACTGGTGTGTGAATGCTGCTTCTGAATTATTATAGTACAGGAACGCTGTCTGATGAAAAAATACATCTATGATATACCCTTGGCTGATCAAAACAAACAGAATAGCAGCGAAGTCAAACTACTGAACACCCCAGCCCCAGCAACAAAAGCCCCAACGCTGTTCAAACATCAGGCTGCCTGGACAAGACACATCATCTTTACCTCCCCAAGAAAAAAAAAAAAAAAGCCAAAGCCACTTCCCATCACTGTGCTTATTCTAGCTATACTACAGACAGAAATGATCTCATGAAGCCAGAGAAAGAGTGGTGAGACGGGCTGACAAACACGACTGCCGAGTGCACCGGCGGTACACCAACAGGCTGTGCAGGAGCTGCCCAGACACCCGATCTTAGCGCCGAGTAAACGCAGCAGGGCAGCTCCTTCTAGGCAGGGTGGTGAGCCACCTCTTCTTTACCACAAGGCACCCTGGCCTAAGAGCGCACACAAGGGCAGTTACCAAGGGGTTGCTCTTACATGGGGAGTTCACACGTCGTTTACTGTGTAGCAAACCAACGTGCTAAGACCAACATTTTCTCACGTGTCAACTTATTTCTGCGCCTTAGACTCCGCATGTTTGGTTTTCAGAGTTGCTGAATCCTCATAACTCCAAATGAAATCAGCTGGAGCAATGCACACTCGGCATCCCGTGAAGTTGCCAACAGGTGTTCTGATAATTTTATTTTTTACTTACCAGTGTACTTGTTTCCTCTGTTATACAGTAACTCCTTGAACACTGTGCAAGTAAGAGACATAGATAATTTCAAGTAATTTTCATAATGATTTAAGCCTAGTTATGAGAGTTAACTCAGCTCTGTTTCCTTGCTGACAACATCTGTGGTTTCATAGCCATATTTTTTTTTATCTCTTGCTCACCTGTTGCTATGCAAGGACTTACAAATACAGGGAAATCATTTATCAGGGAGACCTACAAAAAATGACCAGACATGATTTTCTATCAGATTTAGAAGACAGTAAGTTAGAAAAAACATCTCCTCTCTTATC
Organism: Nipponia nippon; assembly: GCF_047370975.1. Classification (NCBI taxonomy): domain Eukaryota; kingdom Metazoa; phylum Chordata; class Aves; order Pelecaniformes; family Threskiornithidae; genus Nipponia; species Nipponia nippon. The sequence continues at coordinate 97,901,897 of NW_028262290.1, read as the reverse complement.
TCCTTCAGTTAAAGTTGCAGTCATTTTTAACAACCAGAGGTAAGCACTTTTGGAGACAGAAATGTGCTTAAAGAAGCATACTGGCAGAAGTGTAAGATGCTTTAATATCCTTTAAGCCCTCTTTAAAGTGCTTAACATCTTTGGACAGAAAGTACTGAGCAACTGCGAACTTGGTCACAAACAGTTCATTACGCATACAAACATATACAGGCATGTCAAAAATGTTAAGTCAAGAACTGAAAGACAAGGAAATATCAGAAACATGCCCAATTGTGTGACACTTCATCTTCTTTCTTAATTTTATGATCACACAGGGTTTTTTTTCCACAGGAAATGGTGCCATTCATGGTATAGTAGAGCGGGTGTTACTGAATAAGCAACATTCAGTAGTTTGCTTCGTTCTCACTATTAAAAATGGTCCTAAAACCCATGCTTTCGAGACAGAACAAGCTATTTCCTTATAGGTTATTTTCTGGCTGTCACCATATTACCTAACTGCCTGATATACTAAAATTAGCGCATGTTCGCAACACCCCTGTGAGAAGGTTTTTTCCCCATCGCACAGACAGAACTGAGACTCGGAGAGACTGAGGTTGTGGACAAAGGTCCCTTCCAAACCCCGCTACGCCGCCTGCTGAGGCTTTCCTCCCACACACGTGCTCGGCACCAGCTGCCCCTCTTCCTGTGATGACTGTCTCCCTTCCGAAGCGCTAGCAGCCTGGTGTAAAAGCGTTTTGTAATCCGTTATGGTGAAAAGAAACCGGAGCGGCTACAAACTACTCTTTACGCTCTTTTATGCTAACCCAGTTTTGCCTCCGAGCAGCTGGGGAGCACTCACTCCACCCCCAAGCAGGCCATTCTGCTCATTTCCAAGGGGAGGTGCAGTGAGCACGGGGAAGCTTGTGCTGACACAGGCAGACCCAAAAGAGGACATCTGCACGTAGCTACAGGTCAAAATCATTACCGGGAGTGAAACTTCTAAATGCAAACAAACAGACCTCTTCCATTGGAGGCACTGAGGTAAATGCAACCGGGAACAGAGCACTGGACCTCATGTTAACCAAAACTGCTGGGTTAAGACACACAATTTGCATTCACGGATCCGTGCTGACAGCACAGGGACAGCAAGACTAAGGCGTATGAACAGGTGGAAAGAGACGCGTTCACGAGCCTAACTACTGCCAGCCCGACACCTGTTGCATCCTCTTGGTGGAGATTGCTTCTCCACCACTGGGCTGCTTGAACAAACGGCACGAATGCTCCTCATCCACTTCAGTGCGAATTTAGACACTTTGAACAGACTCAGTAGCAGTTTAAGCTAAACTGTGTGGTTTCGCACCAGGGTTTTTGCACTGATGCAGAGGGACAGCACTTGCATAATTCAGTCTGCTGTCTCAGTAGGGCTACGAGGCTGTATCAAGCAGTTGGACTATAACAACCAACCAGAAGTGGAATGGGCTTTTTATCTTCACACCAGACAGCACAAGCAGCATCGAACTGCAGCCTCAAGAATCACAAACTCCATCCCAATGTACAGAACAGAGATTTCCCTCTGTCCTTCTCTTCTGTGGCTTCAGTCCTGCTGGTTCCCTCCTCAGACTCCCAGTTTCCTCCTGGGTCCTCATCTTAATCCCAACCCCATCACGAAATCCACTCCGACAGTCACACAGCTCCAAAATGCTATTCCCATACTTGGTGCTTGCAGCCATAATTGCCCCCGCATCTCCTTGTTCAGACAGTCTCATGTTCCCCAACACTTCTCCTGACGACATCTCCCATAGCTCATGTTGTCTCTCCATCCCTTCCTTCTGTTCCACCCTATCTGGGCAACCAACAGCTTTGCTGAAAGACACGGGGGACTATCTCCTTCCTTTTGCTTCCCAGCCTAGGACCACAGCACTCCTCAGGAGGCAGATGTAGCAATATCAAAGCAAGACCATTAGCTTTAAAATACAGTATGCTCAGTGCAGCACTACCTAATGAGCTCCTGCTGTGTAGGTACAAAATCAAACCTTTCAGAGTTTATAAACTGACTGATTATGGACAAATTTTCCTGCGAATGAGAAGGTAGATCCCTAATACCAGGGCAACTCTACAGCCAAATTTCAAACATCCACCCCCAAACATGAAGGTGCTACACAGCTACTCAATGAAACAGCTGGCCTATTTTTGAAAAAGGTACAAAAATGCAGGGTTTTGTATCTTGTTCTCAAGACAGCCTGAATCATTCATGCTGAAATGTAAAGAGGAAGAAAAATCAACATGAAACTGCCATTGAGTTTGGAAAAATGTCACTTAAGGTTATCCTGGAAAAATACTAAATGTTGTGCAATGCTGATTGTAGGCAGTTCAACCAGCTTTTCTTACATTACTTGCTATTTACTACAGGTATTACTGAGAAAGTCCCTTAAACAAAACCATGATGTAGAATAAAAATGGAAGAAGATTATAGGCTCCAGTGATGTCTGGACATATCTCAACAGGAGAAATACAGACTGTAATAAAGATGATGCCTAGTAACGAGGCAATAAATGGTGAACACGGAAGACAAGACATCGTTGTGTGCAGAGATTTTTTGATTTAGATATGCAAGACACAGGAAATCCAAGTGCTGCAGTCACAGCCTATTTACAAAAATTAGGAGGAAGTGTTGATTGGTTTCTATAGACACAAAACATTTGATATTCACACTACAATCAAACAATTGTTCTTATGACTGGAAGCAAGGTCAAACTCTGATCATCGTAGTTCAGCAGATACAGAAAGACAGCAAGAAAATCCTGTTGATACATAACCTTCACCATCTAAGAGTCAGAAGATTCAGCTGCAAGAAATCAAATAAAATTACTTTAAAACAAACATTTAGTTCTTTCTTCATAAAAATATGTAGCTCTTCAGCAGATGACTCAAATGTGAAAGTTTGTGGTCTCTGCTCTGGCAGCCGGGCGGGCTGGATTCTGATCCACTATGCACATGACTCAAGTGTTTTTCATTTTCTAGGGTGCCAGTTGCACTCCTGAACCCTTTGCAGAGGGGACCACCACTGCTGCTGAGCCTCAGAAGAAAAGAGTAACGGGGGATGAAACTTTTTTCCCCCCAAAGGTGACTACCACCCAGTTTTACGGCATGACAGAGAGAAGAGTTGTAAAGTCGCTTTCTCCTTGCCTAACACTTATGAAATAGAGGCAAAAGGTCTAACTTTCTAATTTTACTTGAAGAGAGGTAGACAAGCAGATTGTCCCATGGAACGTTCCAAATCTGTGCTTTGCAAAGCATCCTTTCAAGACTGCTGCTAGACCTTCAAGATTACAAGGAAGACGTACAAGCAGAGGAAGGAAGAAAAAAAGCAAAACAGGTCCCACTTACATGGGATCTTTCTCTTTGTTGGACGGGACCTTCCTATCAGGACAAACTTCGCCTGCGGGCATTGGTGCTTACTACTTATTCTCTTCCCCACAACAGGAGGCAAAGCATGTATTGGCAGGAATGATTTGAAAACCAGAAGAGTCTTAAAGAGCAGCAGGCAGGCAGCCGCTAAATGTGGGGGGGAGCGGAGCTACAGATGGGCTGATCTCTCAGGCCCTCCACTGGAAACCAGGGAGCTGGGAACAGGTCTTCGAAGAGTCTTAAAGCACTGCTGAGACTTTCTGAAAGCCTCTTAAGACAAAAGTCAGGGATCTAAGCCCCATCATACTGTATGACACAACCTTTGTCTTGTTCAGGTGTCTTCAAACATCACAAAACCCGCCTATTTCTAGCAGTACATATAGAAATACCTGACTTTTACTTCCCATAACAGACTACATCTACACTGGGAGGGTATGAAGCATTACTGCCACATCTGTGTAACCATGAGAGCTGTAGTATAAGGAAAGTCTGTGTATTTTTTTAATCCCATCTAGACACAGCTCTAAGTTGCTGACTACTGTATTAAGTCGGACGTCCTAGCTCTCACCTATCTGAATCAAACAAGCAAGTGCTGCAAACATTATTGTCTTGTCTTCTGTGTTCAGCCATTATACAGGTCTATTAAGGGGACCAAGCTGAACGTTTTCTTCCACTGGGTATGTAACATACATGTGAAGAACCAAAATGTGTGCAGCACAGGTTACCAGGCTTTCCTGGTAACCCTAAAGAATTAGACAAGACCAAAGAAGCAGCAAGGAAAATGGAAACCTTCCTCCAGCTGGAGATGAAATGAAACTAAGTCAAACCAAGCCTGTTCTACCAAACAGTCTCATGGTGAGGTCTCTGGCTGGAGAGCTCCATTCCTTCATCTGGTGACTGTATCTTGACTAGAGAAAGAATAACACACTACAAGAGAATGTAGCTGCAACCTGGTGCGAGGGCCAGGCTGAGCAACAGGTTCATCCAAATCCTCTCACTTCCAAGCAGAACTGCTGCAAGAAAGAAAAAATCAAGTCCAAAGATATGCTTATTTTCTGAAAAAGAGTAACTGTGCAGATCACAAGACAAGACATAGATGTGTATGGCCTGACTTTTATTTCATGGGGCATACTGGAGTTAATTCTGATTTACATGAGTTTTGGATACCCTACCTAATAGCATCTACACCCCTCAGCGTCAGGCACTTAAGTCAATAGTTGAGGCAGGTAAGCAATAACAACTCACCCTCCACGTCCTTAAAATCATCCCGATTTTCCTTTGAGTCTTCCAGGAAAATCAGCTATACAGATCTCTCATCCTGACAATTCATCAGTCTCTAGACTACGCAGCAAGTCCCTGCAATGTTCCACTTTGGCTAGCAGAGCAGTGAACAGATGTGGAAAAAAATCACTGACTAGTGAAGAAATTCAGGGCAAGAAAATAACCCAGAATTACCTGGACTGTGTCCAGGCCTCTTTACAACTTTATGAAGAATGTTAGGAAGCAGAGGACACATGTTTTGATTTGAGAGACCCAGTTTCCTAAGTGCAGCATGAAAGAAACGCGGATTACCAAGGGGTGTGAGGAAGATTTCTATCACCATAATTCACCAGATAGTGCTTTGGTACAAACCCACGTGAGTTTTTCTAGGTTGAGGAGCTACAGCACATTACGTCAGATGAGAATGTGCCTCCCTGTATCTTACGAAACACAATTATTTAAGGTTCAGATGGTTATGGACTTGCCACAACAGATACCCTAAAACATTAGTAAGTTTGGAATGGGAGATCTCAAGGGACAGCCTACCCAGCGTGTCTGAGACAGGCGCAGGGCAGGAGAGCAAAGGGCTCTGAAGAAAAGGGAGGTTTCCTAGAGCAAGAGTGAGGATCTGGGAAAAGCATCCTTGAATTTGAGATCACGCTGGATATGGTACGGGACAGGTCTGGGCTCTTCCCCTCTCCCAGCTAACTTGGAGCAGGCTTGAACAAGGAGAACAGTGTAGCCATTCATACACGGAACGCAGGTGAGAAGAGCCCTGCACAGCTCCCTGGCCTGGGAAACCAGCCCAGGGTTTAGCCTCCACTTCCACACTGTAAAACAGCTTTGAAAAGCTGTAGAGAGAGGAGAGAAATGTGGGACAAATGGCTTGATTTGTTACCCATACTTTTGTAATAGGTTTGGGTTTTTTTATGACATCCTAGTGAGCAAAGAAAGAGAAAGAGAGAGAAATAGTTAATGTAGAGGGTCATCTGAAGGTCTGAGTCCCCTGACAACTGCTATTTAAACTTGGAAGGCAAGGCAGTAGCTGACAGAGAAAGAAGGAAAAAATAAAAAGGAATTTGCGTAAGTGGAAGCTTCATGGACAAGCACTGTCACTCCATTTTGTTTTGAAACAACAAAGCAATTCAACCAAGTGCAGAAGCGAAATGCAGGGGGTGC